>NW_011888792.1:7090916-7094202 GCF_000151845.1 Pteropus vampyrus | reverse complement strand
AGTTTTTGGATTCTTGGAAGCACCTGCTATTTTCTGAATTTTAATTCCCGCGTTCTTATACTTCTTCCAACAAATTATGTAAGAAAAACAAACACCCCTCCCCCCACGAACAAAACAAACAAAAAGAACAAATTATATAAGCATCAATTTAACACTGTTTTGTGTGAAGTTCTGCATAATGGCTAAGAGCTCAGTCTCTAGAACCAGACTGCCTCCATTTGAATCTTGGCCCCACCATATACCAGTCATCAGCATGGTGCTGAGCAGTAAGTTAACCTCCCTGGCCTTCGGTGTCCTCACCTGTAAAATGGTGTTGACAGTCCATGTCACAGAGGGTTTTCCCGGAAGATTGAATGAGATAATCCACACAAAGCACTAAGAACAGTACCTAGCATTGTAATCTTCTGGAGTTTCCAAGGAAGTTTAGTTTTCATTTTCCCCATTTCCATCAGTTGGAGACTTTTAAAAAGAATTTTATGATAATGGACTGCTTAACAATTTTATTTCAAATTTATAATATGTATTTAGTATTTTATTGTGCTCATTTCGTATTTTTCATTTAAGAGCACTTATAATTTGGAACTCATGATAGGAATCACTAAAAAACTGCCACTTCTCCCATTATTCCAAATAGTCAGAGACATTGAGTACTCTGCATATTTATTCATTCATTTATTAATTCATTCTTTCTCAGTCATATGCCAGGTATGCTGATGGGAATAAGGTGAAAACATACCAGTGTTCTAACTCTCTCTACAAAAAAAGAAGGCAAAATATGGTACCCAAACTGGTACTTGATCTTCTGTCTTGTGTGAATGCTATCTGTGGTAGGAATTAAGATAATGGTGTCTGGAATTCTGAATGTGCCTTTGTTAAGTCACTTGTAATCTGTTAACATTTAACAATTAAATGGTTGTAGACTAGTGCAGCAGAATGGTGCCAAAAATCCTGTCAATGAATGCAAGAGGATCTTAAGCAGCTTATTGAAATTAAAAAAAAAAAAAAAAGGTAGAGTTTCAAAAATGGTATTCAGTCTTTATTCTGTGATGAGAAAAAAAAAAAAAGATGCCAGTGCTTTAATTGCAAACATGATTTCCTAAAGCATTCTAAGTTTTCCTTGGAGACTTTCAGGGCCAGGGATTGACTATCCTTGTGCCTGCTTGTATAGAAAGGGGCTTTGATGAAAGTGGTATGTCTGCTGGCACAATTAATCATTAATACCTTGTTCTAATTGAAAACAGAATGCAACCCCGTTCAGATGATGGAGCACCTACACTTGATCTGTCTATGGCTTGTGCAGTCACTGATATTTCCAAGGGCAGTCTTGTGATTGTTGAAATGGAAACTAATTTCATAGACTTGGGGCTAAACTGAAAAAATAAATGTTTATTTTGGTAATCTGCTGATTCCCAAAAATTTTAGCTCAGGCTATATAAACTCAGTGTCAGCCTGGAAATAAATGAGTTTAGGATTGAGAATAGAGGTGAGATTGGAGGGAGAATGGGGAGAAACAGAGAAAAGGTTCTTTATTACTGGAGAAAAAAGACAACTTCAAGGACACTATCAGAGAGCATATTCTCTGCATAGTTCTTGATTTTTATAATCATTGAAATGAACTAACTATCTTCCAGAGAAAGTTATAAAGTTGTTAAAGGTAGTAATTCACAACGTTAATAGCTGGAGGAAAATTTTAAGCTCTTTCTGGGGGCATAATATTATAGATAACACCATTCCTGACATCTTCATTTCCTACAACTAAATGGAGTGCTGTTGAAGAAGTTACATAGCATTTGGTGTCCTTAAATTACTTTAAGTACCAACTGTTTCATCCGTGCAAAGGAATGTAAATGCAATGAGTACTGGGGTTGTTGTGTTTTTGCTTATAAATACTTTCAATATAGGTCAGTGGTTCTTAAACTTTTTTGAATTATGACTCTTATTGGGAACCTAGTGAAAGGTATGGCTTCATTTACAGAAAAGTAGACACATGCATAAAGATACACAATTCTTTATATCCTTCCTATATAATCATGGAAGCTTAGACTGTTAGGGATGATGAATCAGATTAGGAAGTCCTCCTAGACAGTTAAAACATGGAGTAGACAATTAAAATATAGACTAATTGTATAAAATAGCAAAGAAAATGTTTATTTTGATATTAATACTTATTTTATGTAACTGTAAAGTACATTGAAGTAAACTATTTCATAAAACTACAATTTTTGAACTGTAGATTATTTAGACCAATCTTCAAAATTAACAAAGCTGACACCCACTAAGGAGAAAAGATTTAATCAAGTTCATCTAGATAACTTCCAGCAGAGAAAAGGTTATATTATATTCCATGCATATACATATGTGTGCTAAATTTTCTGGCTGCTATGTGAAAAGCATAGATTTAAAGGACAAATTTAACTTTTAAAAGGGCACCATTGCTTATCAATAATATCTATTCTGACTTATCACCCCAACATATTAGGCGTTGGTGTGTAGCAAAAGGAGGAATTAAATTCAGAAATGTTTATATTTATATATTTATTAAACCAGGAAACATAATTGGTGTAAATATTCATAATATCCATACATTTTTTAAATGTCCCCCATTTCTAACTAAATTGTATAAAAATACATATTTATTTTTCCAAAGAATTTTGGAAGCAATTCATTTTCATGAAACTTGAAATTCAAGAAGAAATTTCAACATTCCAGGGAAGATTATTTGAAAATAGAAATACTTGTGAATTGTTAAATTGCTCAGTTTGTTAAAAATCAAATGGTTTCAGTTCATGAATCTGATACAAACAAGTAGAACAAACAGGAAATAAATTAGGTGCTATTAGGAAGGATTTTACAGTTTTATTGTAGCTATGTTTGAGAACCTTCAGTGAAGTATGGTGGGGGTGTGGGGGTGAAGGGGTGGAACTGGCCGTGGCATCTGTCTCTGCTTTGCGTGGCACTTGGTCTGTGGCTCACACTGAGAAACCCCAGACATTGATTTTTAGCTTTTCCTGTTGAGGCGTTGTTGCCTCCTCTGGAACTACTATTGTTTTAAAGCACCAGTGGCACGTCTAAGAACTGTTCCAACTTCTACACTCATCCTCTACCCTTAGAAGCTTTGGGCAGGGAATGTTGTTTTGAACTTAAGCTCCTTTCAGAAGACTGAATTCTGAAAAGGGTTACTGCCAGGTGATTAATTCACACTGTGGAGGCCGTCAGCATCACCCCCCCCCCCCCCCCCAAACAGCAGGTGTCCACTCGTGGTGCTCAGGGACGACTTATTACCTCC
>NW_011888792.1:7073624-7090866 GCF_000151845.1 Pteropus vampyrus | reverse complement strand
GGTGTCCACTCGTGGTGCTCAGGGACGACTTATTACCTCCGTTGGTGCACTATGTCACTCTGGGCCCAGAGATGGGCTCAGTGCACGACTCCTCTCCGCCCTCCACACCCTGCCAGAGATTAAAGGGTCCAGGTTCTGGGAATTTGGCTTTGAGCACAACTCATTTCAAATAACTTGAGTACGCGTGGCCGAAAGGATCAAAGACTCAGGACCCAGTATCAGCGGGAAGCTTCCTGGAAGTTCTGCCAACTTTGCTTTTGTCCGTTTTCGGACCGGCTCTCTTAAGCTCTCTCCTGAGAGCTAGAGAGGATAAAATTGCCTCCCAAATCGCAATGCTGGGAAGGACAGTCTCTGTGAGATGGGGAAGAGGCGCGTGAGTCAGACACTCCCGCACTCTCCTCCTGGTCCAGGCCTAACTCGGCCGCGCTCGCAGGGTGGGACCACGGGAAATGGGTGAGAAGTGGCGCATCGAGTTCTATATTCTTGCTTCCGCTAGAGAACATTGCTTGGGGGCTATTTTTTGTTTTCTTTTACTTTTCCCGTTGTGTTGGGAACCATGTACCTGATTTTATTTACCCCCTTTCCCCCAACTCATCCTCTTTGCTCTTTTTCTGCACCCCTACCTCCCATGATGAATGCACGTTTCAACTCTCTTGACTTGCCTCCACTGACGAGAGCCCACCTCCTCAGTTTGCCACCTCTGACCGCCCGCCCCGGAACACCGGGGTCATACAACTCGATTCCAGGAATGGAGTTCCTCCACGTCTGGGCATTACTTTGTGATTTTTTCCGCCCACCACGGATGAAAAAGTCAGATAGTAGCCACTATCAAGGGCACTACAACAGCCTGGGAAAGGCTGGGCAAATTCTCATTTTATCTCAAAGATTTTTTAGGGACCCTAGCCCCTTTTCTTCATCAGAGCTTTACACTTCACTTCTGGTATGAATTTCCAAAAGGAAGGCAGAGGATAGAGGAGAGACTATGGAGGAAAAAGAAGAATGAATAGGAGACACTCAGATTATATATTTATTTTATATAAAGAAATGACACATATGTAATTTTAGATTTTCTTCTGAATTAGAGTTCTGAGGCTATAGAAAACCTATTTTAATACCCCTTCTCTCATAACGGCCTTGATTGCTTAAATTGCTTCTAATTGGTGGCACACATTACTGGAGACGAAGGACGCATGACAAGCAGCCTTCAATTCTTCTGCAGATTTAGATAATGTCTCTGGATGAATATCTTTCCGATCAGGAAAAACTATAAAACTCTTAAACTGCCCAGTTTTCCTAAGGGGTTTGTGCAATAAGAGAGAAATGTCCTGACCATCCCACAGTCATGCAAATAGATGGCATTTTATAGAAAACACCGCATAATAACCAGTGCCTATGTTTTCCTCCCGGTTCTGGCATGGGACAAAGAGTAAACGTTTTCTAAAACCACTTTGCCTTCGTTCTCTTATTTGGCACTTGTAAACGTTTTCAGCAAATCTCTTTAAAACATATACTTTAGCCACTCCCTCCCACTTCCATCCTTTCGCCCAAGGCTTGGGCGGCTAGGAGCGCCCCTGAACCGGCGTGCCAGCCCCGACAGCAGTGAGCAAAGGTCATTACCACGTAGACCCGCGCGTCTCAGTACCTCCGGAGAGTCAGTGACTGACATACCCTGGGGCAAGGAGTTTTTGGACCACTGAGAAGTGTAACTCCAACTTGAGTATGCTGAAGGCGAGGTCCCATGGGAGGGCTGATTTTTCTAAAGTGCTCTCCGGCCGCTGGTAGTTAGGGCGCCTCCAGAGAACCAATGGTGGAAATTGAAATATTATGGTCAACTGAACAAATCTGACATGGAGACACACATCTCATCTCGCCAAACTGCAGTTTCTCTTTTCGCATTATTTCGAAACAAACAAGTGCATAAATAAAGTTACTAGTTGAGGCCAGAGGAAATGTGCCAAGAGAAAATGTCTCTTTCTGTGGCCACTTTAGAGGCACCGGATTTTCCTTACCATTCTTTACGAAAAGAAAACCCTAAAATGGCGTGGGGGAAGCCCCTTCAGTACACCTTAAATTGCTCACAGCAGAGTCCTGGGCGAGGCCAGAACATCCCTAGGGTAAGGATGCATGTGGGTCCTTCGAAGGGAAGCCCACCCAGGTCACCTGCCTGAAGGATAGGGTGTGGGCGGTGCCCTTGCCTTTAGCGAGTCGCTTGCGCCTTTCCCGCCGTGCTCATGCACAACTTTTTCCTTTATGCATCAAAGTGAGAACACCTCGATTTGGGATTAATCTAACACTTTGGGTGCATTAAAGGCCCACTGCTACATATCTTTACATTTTACATTGGCCTTCGGAATGAGTTCATTAGCCCTATGAAGAAAAACTGGGGCAGTAAGAAATTCTCGACAGTGGCTTTCCAAATTGGTTCTTGCAATAGGCGTGTGCCACACCCCTGCCCTTAGTTGGGTCTCCAAATACTGCTGGAACGCCCTGGCTGTCCTTAGAAGGTCCTCGTGCAGTTGCCCCTCTGCTAGTCCCTTGACAGGGAGGAGTCGCAAGGCAGAGAAAAAACATCACGGATTGGGGACACTGGCAACTTTAAAGGGTCAGGAAAAATCCCTCCTGTTTAGGGGATGCCTTTGGGCGGCAGTTTAAAAACTGTTAGGCAACATCAAAGCTTCTTTTAAAAAGGTAGCCCTTGCGATTCAAACTTGATCTCTTGGCTGGCAAAGAAGCAATTGCCTGGAAACGAAATTGGCATTCAAATAGGGTCAGGTAAAGCCTAGCTCCCCATGCTACATTTTGGGCCCCAGAAGGGCACTTCTCGTCCCCACCCCTTTTGGAAAGAGAAAGGAATGGGAAGAGAAAGAGGGCAGAAAGGGGGAGAGGAGAGAGTGCAGAAGAAAAAGAAAGGGAGAAGAGGGGGATATTTAGCAAGTTAAGAGGTTAAATATTTGAACAGATTTGTAAATATATAGACAGCCCTTGTTATTTGGAATGTGTAATAATGCCTTTTGTGGTGCCGTCTGGCTGGGAGACGCTCCTTAGTACCTTCCTCCCTGGGAAATCAACTGGAAAGCTCATGAGGTCTCAAAACAAAAACAGGGGCAACTGTCCTTGGGGAAGGGGTATTCTCCCTCTATCCTGCCTTTAAAAAAAGATAAGAAAATGAGAAGAGAAGAAAATAAAGGAAAAGCAGAATAGATGAAAATGTTTTATTTTTCTTAGGTATGGTTTTCAGGAGCATCCCAGAAAGCATTCTTCAGGCTGAAGTAATTTCAAAGTACTGTTTAAGCTGACAAAATCTTTGTTATCTATTGTGCATCCATTATTTCTTTGAACCCAACTCTCTTGTCTGACAAGCCTCTGTGTGTATGTGTGTGTGTGTGTGTGTGTGTGTGTTTAGAAAACCTGGGTTCAATAACGGTGTTTCGGTGGCTGAGCAGGGCGGATTTCTTTACGTTTTCCTCAAGTTAGTGTTTTCTGGAAAACTACTGAATGCTGTTGATGGCATCTGTCCTTTGCTTGTGCCCGTGGGCAGAGGACACAGGCTGTGGGTGTGTCCCGCCTACAATCGCGCGCGCGCGCGCGCACACGTGTGTGAATACACGCATTCTTTGGTGTGTGCCTCAAATGGAGCCATTTTTTTTTTGCCAGTGTCGGCGTCCTGCATATATTAGTATTATGCAAATGCAATCATTCAGCTTGAGTATTTTTTGGAGGGGGTAGGGATAAACCATTTAAATTCTTCTCTCGTATTTTCTCAGACGTCTTTCCACTGCATGTGAATTCATTTGTATGCCTTTTCTGAAGTCCGTGTGTGTGTGTGTGTATGTGTGTGTGCGCGCGCGCAGGCGCGCGCGCTCGCGTGTATGTAGTGGTTGTTGGTGGTGTGCTGGTCAGTGGGGGTGTGCCTCGGCGTGTGGGAGAGTGTGTATAGCCTGTGAACACCTTGTGAGTGATGTGTTCTCTTTGAGTGTCCTGTCTACACCGCTCCCGCCACCCCGGGTGATTATTATGTACGTCTTTACATATGTGTGCCTATTCCTCTGCCTACTGTATTGTCTTTCTCTATAATCCACACATTTCATATGTATTCTCTTATCTTTTGGCAAAGTGCCTTTTTTATTCCTCGAAGAATATTTATTGATGTGATAATCTGAAATGAAAAGTGGTCTCCCATGAAGGAGATGGAAGAGAAAGGAGTGTTCATCTTTCTTAATAGACGGGGCAGAGCCAGTTGACTGGATCACAGGGTTTCTCTGCACTTTCTGCGTGTGTCTGTGTGTGTGGGGTGGGGGTAGGGGCGCCGAGCCAGGGCGGGGGAGGGGGGGCTGGAAGAGAGAAAAGAGCTTTTAACAAGAACAAAGATGGAACATTGCGCCCCCTCGCGGCAAGGCTTTATATTGCGCAGACCTGGCCCTCTCCGGCTTCTTTAGCCAAATAAATCCTGTAATTTCCTCCGTTAAACCATTCAGAAGCCATCTCTCAGACCCAGCCCCCGGCCACCAGCCAATCACCACGCGCCATGCAAATCACCCCTTCCGTTCTCAAAACCTTCGTCCGCCTTCGCCGGGCTCCTGTCACTCGCTCCAGCCGCATTCCTCCTCTCCCCACCCCCTTCCTCCTCCGCTCTCGCCTGTGCAGCTGCCGGGGAAGAGGGCAGTGCTGGGTGCCTCATGCATATGCAGATGTCTTCCTCCTCCCTCCATCTCCTCTTCTCCTCCCCGCCCCCTTTACTCCCACCTCCCGTTCTCCCCGTTTCCCCGCCGCGTCTGCGCGCCTAGACGTGCAGTTCTATCTCTGGTCGCAGGCCTCTGTTTCCCACAAGGAGGCTTACGTGCGCTCTTGGAACAGGCGAGGGAAAAGGGGAAAGTCACTATCCTTGAAATCTTCTCGAAGGTCGAGTTTGAGGATTGCTGAGCAGGGGCGAAAGGCATCGAGAATGCCTCTGCGGGGTCTGCAGGAAGGTTCTTAACGTAGAATGATTTTGAAATGCTTTTCTTCTCCTAAACACCAGATTAATTTCTCTGAAACACACATTGTACTGGTCACGTCCAAAGGCAGGATGATGATAGATGATTTTGTAAGCTCAGAGCTACAGTGTGTATTTGTCTTGTACATCAAGGCTACACAGCTCCTTAAACTGCAAAGAATTGGAGATGAGAACAGAAGGCATTAGATATATTTAGTCGTATCAGGAAGAAAGAAGTGGGGGCGCGGGGGGCTAGGGGTTGGGGAAAGGGTGAGTGGTAGCTCAAGACCTGCTAGAAGTATGCAGTTTAGTGTCAGCGTCTTAACCAGCACAGGTGAGCAGACTTAGACAACACAAACGGGGACCTGTGAAAAGAAAAACCAAATCCTTGAAGACAAAAAAAATAAAAAAAAAAAAGACCTGGGAATAGTAGGTTGTTACTATTATTTACATCCAAACTCTGGTTTACTGGCCTTTACAGACACCAGTGAAGGGTATGCAAGCTTGACTACTGCTCTGAACTGACCTTGAGGCACATTGAGGGGAAAAATGTCACTGGAGAAAATTGCAGTTCATATAGTGCTTTGAGATCCTCCAATGAAAAAGCAGGAAAATTGTGTAGTGACCTTGTTTCAAAGTTGTCTACTTCAACACAGGAATATTTAAAGGACTTTCTCGTGAAACTGACTCAGTTCCCCCTCAAATCTTACACCACGGAGAGCACAAGATTTGAAATAATATTTTGTCGGAATTTTTTATTCAACATATTTTTATGGAGTGCTTATGCATGCAAGGTACACAGTATCATCTTCCATTATATGCTCTTCCATGATATGCCCTATGATTCTCAGATGTAGTGGAAATTACAGGAATGAGAATTCTCAGTTTGTGCCTTGGAGTTGCTCATCTTCTTACAGGAAGAAGAAACAAAGGAACATGGAATCAGCCTAAGTATCTGTCAAGAGTACAATGAATTAATATATGGGCATATTCCTACAGTAAAATACTCTGCAGTAGTTAAAAATAAATGGATGGTTTTGAAAGCAATGTTGGATGATAAAAACAAATTGCAAAAATATGTTATTAATATAATATTAATCTATGTTAACGTAAAATTTTTAAAAAGCTCTCCCAATATAAAAGTTGTATAAAAACTTATAAGAGAAGGATACATACCGACTTCAGAGTAGCTACCTTTGGGGGGGAGATAAATCCTTTAATGATATGGATTTTAGCCATATGCACAACATTTATTTCCTTTAAAAAATAAAAAAGAATTAGAAAGATGAGGGAATATAGAGAAGTATGGAAAGGCATTATGAAAGAGGTGACGTTGAAGCTAAGTTCTTGAAGTGATAAGCAAGAATTTAATAGGATTATTCAAAAGAATTCTTTTTGAATACATGAGAAATAATTAAGCTTTTATACTTTTTATGTAATTTTAAATTTACATATAGGAAAATTCTCTTTTGGGATATACAATTCTATGAGATTTACAAATGCAGAGTCATGTAACACCTCTACAAGCATGAAACAGAACAGTTTTCTCACCTCTGCTCCCCAAATCCCTTTGTGCTATCTTTGTAGTCAACTTTTGCCCTTTGTAGTCAACTCCCCCATAACCTTAAACTCTGGCATATACTAGTCTTTTCTCCATTTCTACAGTTTTGCCTTTTTCTAGAATGTCATATATTGGAATCATACAGTATGTAGATTTTTGCCTTTTATTTTTTCATCTGGCTTCTTTCATGTAGCATAATGAATTGGATCATCTTGGATATATCAATAGTTTATTCTTTTTGACTGCTGAGCAGCATTAAAGTGCATGAATATATCACAGATTGTTTATCCTTTTATCAGTTTAAGGCCATTTGAGTTGTTTCTGGTCTATAGTTTGTTGATTTCAGGGACTGGACTCACTGCTGTCCAGTGAGTGTTGTCATGCATAATGTTGATCTGTGAATGGTTGCTGTGTTACATTGGTAAATGTGTTCAGTTATTCCCCCTAGAGGCTAAATCTGTAATCTGTTGTTAAATACTGTGTAGTGTTGAGCTAGGTAAAACTTACCCAGCCAAATTTATAAAAACACACACGTTGTGTTTTTTAACTAATTTAGTTGTAGTTAATACAATAGGAGAGACTAACTAGAGATATTGATAATCAGCATGTATGAATTTATATGTGTGTGGCTGATGACCTAGATTTCTAATTCTGAACATTTGTGTATTTCCAAGTGTGAACTAAATAATCCCTAAATCCTTATTGAAAGATTGACCTTTTTTCTTTAAGGTCCTTCTTCTTTGCTGGCAGATTGAGTTCTCACTTATATAACCAATCTAAGAGTTCTAAACACTGGTAAGGATTCAGAGTAATTCCAGATCTTGCTTTATACTGCCAATCCTCAAGGGTTCAGTTTTTTCTTGTTTGATTTCCTCTTTTTTCTCACTGGGACCCTGAGAAGCTGACAGTCGAGCTACACAGAGTAGGACTTCAGTTCAGGAACAGAGTAAGTAAGACTATGAGTATATAAGCATTTCGTAATGTATGCCTCGGAGTTCCAAAGTCAAATATCAATTGTTTGTGAATTATCTACTACTCAGAGCCTTATTTATTTATTTAAAAAATTTCTAGCCCTTTTGTGGCAGTCTGAAAGCTGTCTTTGTCAAAGCAGCTCTCTTGGTACAGTAGTTCCCCATTATCTGCAATTTCACTTTCTGCAGTTTCAGTTACCTAAAATATTAAATTCCAAAAATATTAAATGGAAAATTCCAGAAATAAGCAATTAATAAGTTTTAAATTACGTGCCGTTCTGAGCAGTGGTGAAATCTCGCGTCATCCAGTTCTGCCCCACCCAGGACGTGAATCACCTTCTGTCTGCGTATCAATGCTATCTACGCTCCCCGCCTACCTGCTTAGCAGCCATCTTGGTTATCAGGTTGACTGTGGCGGTATTGCAGTGCTTATGTTAAGTAACCCTTATTTTACTTCATAATGGCCCAAAGCACAAAAATAGTGATGCTGGCAATTCGGATATGGCGAAGAGAATACCTAAAGTGCTTCGTTTAAGTGAAAAGGTGAGTACATTACAATCAGATATTTTGAAAGAAAGACCATAGTCACATAACTTTTATTACACCATATTGTTATAATTGTTCTGTTTTATTATTGGTTATTATTGTTAATCTCTTACAGTGCCTAATTTATAAGTTAAACTTTATCATAGGGAAAAACATAGTAGATATAAGGTTAGGTACTATCCATGGATTCAGGCATCCGCGCGGGATCTTGGAACATATCCCTCAAGAATAATGGGGAGACTTCTGTATTAACATGCAAAATAGGAAGGCGAGAACTAAGGAAACTTTCATAGACAGACTACTTTTTGGGTGTGGTTTAGGGTAGAGAAGAGGGCGTTCCCAGCTATAAAGAGTGATACCAGTGTTGTGGTCAAAGGAATGCTATTTCTAATCTGAGTTCTATTGCTGAAACAGGTTGTTTTTCTAATTTAAAATTGTGTCCAGTTGCTACATGTTAGAATTTGCATGTCATCCTTAGTTTTAGTCTAATAATCAACATCACCATCTGGCAAGGACACTAGAAACAAAAGTTTCATCTAGCTAGCCAACTAAAGGAATAATTAGTAAAATAAGCACTCAGAATTTATTTTGGATAAATTCTTAAATAAACGTTAAAGAGGTTATTTAAAAAGGGGGGCGGATATAGTGCTATATTTTAGCTTTGTTAAGGGCTCTGTGAGACCTTGGAAAAAAGTCCACTTTATTTTCACGACAATTTTCTCATTTATAAAAGCGCAATGGAATAAACATGTTGCTACTTACGATTTTAAGTTTCCCCCAGTAAGAAGCATTTTATGAGCCCGAGGCTTTGCTATTACAGGTTTCTTTCATTAATCACGATAAGTTGTATTGATGGTGGGATCCACCATTTTCCTGCTTAATTGTGACACACCCAAGCTTCAGTTTTCTGGTACACTTGAAGATTTTGAGAAAGTGGCCATTCTCCCCAAGTAACTGACAGCCCTTTATTCAAATAAGATAATTTAGAAGCATGTGCCTATAACTTTTGTTTTTATTGCTGCAATTTTATTTAGTAAACATGCCCAAACTAAGCAGTGCTAGCCTGTGAAGATCGTCAGTCCAGTGACTTTACAGCTGTTCTCCCATTAAGGGAAGATCATCTTCGTACTTTGTGCTACAGATAAATTGGCACTGCCTTAGTTCCAAGACTATGATTTCTAATAAAAAATGAAACTTACCGATGGTAAAAAAAAAAATGAAAAGAAACATTTTTCAAATGACCACCAATTCTGTGATTGTGAATTAAGCCAGTAAAGCTTTTTCTCTTCCAGGCATTGTCTTTTAAAATGAGATTTTGTTCAACAGTGTTATAGTACCGTAATATAAATCGGTGGCTCTAGCTTTTTAAACTTTGGTTTTCTCTCCTATAAAACGGCATAAGTGAGTGCCTTATCATAACGTCAGAATAATGACATCTCAAGGCCTGTGTGCTGCATTCACAAGCAAGGAAAGTCGCAGAACAGGGTTGACTCAGCAGTACCTGACCAGGCTGCTTAATGCACTGATGAATACCATTGCCTCATAGGAATTAAATATAGAGGTGCCTGGAGCTTGTGGAAAGTTCTCTGTGCCATTTGAAAAACATACTTGAAGAAAATAGGCTGATTTTTAATTTTAATGTTTTAGTCATCCGTTTAAGTACATTTATGGTTTGCTTTGAAAAATGTCAAAATGTCAACAGATGTCCCAAGTGGATAACATTTAAAAAAGATTGAATTTCCTGCATTTAATATCATCTCAAAAATGTGGTCATCAATGCCTACAGGTTCATTGGTTAAGACAACCCATTCAAATGACTATTAAAAAACATCTAACAACATTTTTTATTTTCCACATTGGCCCAAATTCTTACTAGAATTCCAGCAAGATAAATTTAAAAGTTTCATTCTAGTTCTGATGCATTTAGGAAGGGCTCCAAATGAAGTTCCTGTCTGCGAAATGGCTAAAGGACACTCTGAGAAGAAATAATCTATTACCTAATGGTATTAGTGTTCATTCAGTATTGTACAATATACCTTTGTTTAAATGTAGCGTTCATTATACATTTGTATACTATATACTCAACAATTGACAAAATATTTTCACGTAAATTCTCATTTCATGTAAATTATAACAACCTTATAAGATAGACTGATGATAAAAATTATTATCTTCATTTTATAGTAAAGGATACTGAAGTTCAAAAATATTGTAAATAGCTCACTTTATGGAGTACTTCCTTTGTGCCAAGCAGTGTTCTAAGAACTTTATATATTTTAATTCATTTGAGCTAGTAGTAGCTGTAGGAAGTGGATATTATTATTGTCATCTTTATTTTATAAATTGAACCACAGGGGTACAGAGAGGTAAAGTAACATGTTCAGAACTACGCAGTGAGTAAATAGTGGAGTCAGATGATAATCCACCCACTCTGGTTCCAGACCCAAGCGCTTAACCATCATTTTCTGCCTAGCCAAAGTTCAGTAACTTGCCCCAGGAAATTTGGCCACTAGTGTTAGATCTTAAATTAGAACATGTGTCTCTGACTCCCAGCAAAGTGCTTTTCCATTTTGCATTTGGTTGTAACTTCTCTCACTACTTTTTGCTTTATTTCACACTACATTTTACTGCCTTATGTACTTCTCATCATCCTCCTAATGGAATGTGAGCTTTCTTAGTATCTGCAAAAGAGGATGATTCCTTTTACACATGGATTGTATTTAAACCCTCTTTTATCCCTAGACGGACCATGTACTTTAATTCTCTTGTGTCTTTATCCAAGATGTCTTCTCTGCCTAGAATGCTGTTCTCCTTTTTACTTGGAGAATTACACTCATGCTGCAGGATAAAATTCAAACATATTTCTTGATAAAGCCTTTTATGATCTTACAAGATAGAATTAATAAATCACTCCATTAAAATACATACTTTAATTTAACGACAACAGTAACAGCTAACATCTACAAAATGTTGAAGTGCTTCAATTCTGTTACTATTGATGATGAGATTCTGAGGCTTTATGTAACTTACCCAAGATCACTTGCATAGTAAATTTTCAGACAGATCTGTCTAACATTAAAAGCCATAAACTTAACCACTTTGCTTTGCTTCCTCCATTGATACCACATATGAGTTTGTATGTTTATGTATCTCTTTCTCTTCAGTAATATAAACTCCAGAAAAGCAGTTATTCGTTTTGCATTTTTTGTGACTAGCACAATGTCTGTACTATAGAAGTTGCTCCATGAGCACAATTAAGTCTGAATGGATAGCGTATGTTTCCCTGTTCCCTGGGCTACATTTCCCTCACCTGGTGCATTTTACCTCATGCTCCATATCAGAATCATGCTAGTTTATTCCCCCATATTACTGACTTCTAAAGTGATTATTCACAAAATTGATCATCTTGACAACTGTTGCCTGTGAGAGTCTTTATGTAACACCTTTAGTAGGTATGGTCAGAAAGTAACGGTATAGGCATGGTTTATGCTACAAAACTTGGGTTGCAGGCACTGTTTTTTGTTTTATACTTCTGAGTTGGCTTGAATCTTATCTTTTTGATAGGCATAAATTTCAATATCACACCCACAGAACACTTCTTCCCCTCTTCTGGATTATCCAAGAATTCTATGAATTTACAGAGTCCCCAAAGAAGTCCCCTGACTACTCTGGTCCCAGGAAAACTCTCGTGCTCTGTGTTTTCTGGGACCATCTTGACATTGCTTCCTGTCACCATGCTGTGCTGCATAGAGCTCTAGGCCAGGATGTTCCTTTGAATGAGAGTGATCTTAGTCCCATCATTAGAGTTCATGTACTATCTAAGGACTCACCATTAATTTGCCATGCTAGATGATATCCACTGTCCCACATTCGACCCCTGGATATTTAGGAGTCAGCAGTCTTCTCTTTCTCTGGCCCCAAACAAAGGATCCATTACTTCCTCTGACATTAGAATTTGTTAATTGAAGGGTCCAGACCATAAAAAAAGTAAAATGTCTATTTACTTTCACAGTTTGGAAACATTTTCCTTCCTTTATGAAAATTCCTTCTCCCAAGCACAGGTTGAGAGACTTCAGGGTATCTTCTTGCTAATGGGGCAATATAAAAGCATCACTTAGATTTCATCAGATTATCCTGTTAATTAGTTAAGTCTTCGGTGGGGTCCTCAGTTTAAAAAAACGGTAAGGCCAGAACTCAACTGTACACATATAAGAGTTGCCCTTTTTAAAGGAGTCACTTGCTATATGTTATAATATACATGCCATGGTTCAAACATTTTTTTGAATTCATCTTCATGTTTTCAGAGCTTACAGCCCAATCTTTTTTATTACTCCCAAAGAGAGCAAATATTTATATTTGAAAATTGATTTAATTTTGGAAAGAGCCCAATGTTATTTGGTTTAGTTTTGTGAATAAAATCAGCTCAAAAAGCTGTTTTTTGTCCAAAAGGGGGTGAAATTATAAAATAATGACACTGATTTTGTGAGTCTTAACAAGTCCAAAAGGGAATTTCCAAATATAGTGTTAGGGATGGAGTGTCAGGGAAATAAGTCTATAGCTTCTAAATGTGATTACACTAAGAATGACACAAATCTGAATATAAATATTCTGGTGTACTTGTGACCGGCTAGGCTCATTACTGTCTATGAAGGTAGCATTTACATATTATGTTTAAAATTCTTGCTGAAAATATCTAACAGTAGTAGCCTGGTGCTTCTTAAATTCAGTTTGAACATCCTCTAAGTTTATTAAAAATGCAGATTCTGATTTAAGAGCTCTGATGTGGAGCCTGAGATAGACCATTTCTAAACAGCTCCCAGGTGATGATGGTCTAGGAAACTCTTTTTGAGTATCACTGCCCTAAACTCTCTAAATAGCCCTGTCAACCAAGTTAAATCTTGGTTTGTAAATGGATATTGCCACCCACATTAAACTACATGTGAATTGGTTTGTTCCTTAGCAAAATATTTGTTTGTGCTCATGTACATATGAACTTTGCCCTCAGAACAGAGAGTTTTCTTTGCACTTTATCAATATAGAAGCAGCAATGACCCTATGCCATTTTCCATAGATTGGATGTTTTCTTTATTCAAAATATAATAGAAATTTCTATGAAAAAAATAATGAAGTAATTTAACTTTTCAACTTCACTAATTATTACATGGCAAATATCACATGAGAAAAAGCAATGTATATTTTGATATATTTAAAGCTGTTATTTCTGATTTGACAATTTTTGAAACTGATGTAACAAAAGTTCTCTTGCTAGCTAGCTAAAAACAAAATCCTGTTTCACAGGTAAAATATAAACAGTTAAGGTGAAAAATGGAAGACTTAATTTCATAGCTACAAAAACACAACTGTGAAATATAACATTAATGTAATAAAGCTAGAAGCTTTGCATGCTAATAATGGATAGTACAAATAAAGATGTGAATTATTTTGTTAGAATTTTCTTGTGTTTAAGTACCTTCATTTAATGTTACCTGTTTAACTGAGAATGTTCTATGTTCTATATGTTTTACCACATATGCATCTATTGAAGTCTTACTATGTGTATCTTACTAGGAGTTAGTGATACAATGTTGAATATGACATTAAGTCATTTTTTCAAGGAGTTTTTTATTACATAATAGGTCCTGTGTTAAGTATTTTTTGAGTAAATTTTTTATGTTATAAAACTTGTGCATGCAAATTGGCAAAAATATTAGAAAATGCAGAAAACAATTACAAAAAGTAAAATATGCATTATTAAAAATTTCACCACCGTTAACATTTTCATGTTGTAGTTTAAATTTCCATTGACCTAAGTATTATTATTTCTGGCATCTTGGTGTACTGTATTATCTTTTTAAACTGTTGAAATAACTCATGCTGGCTAGTGTCAAAGGTATATTTCAGTTGAATTTTTATACCTATGTTGGCCTGGACTGATTTTGGAAACCCACAATAACTGTATAGATGGTGTGTGTGTGTGCATGTGTGTGTTAGTGTGGAGACTGAGGGTTTTCTCTGGGATTAGCTCTTCTTTATTATATGATGGCCCCTTTAGACTGGAGTAAGGATCTGGAGAAGTAGCTGAAATTCTAACTCTATGCATTAGGAGGCCAGAGACCCTTTATAATATAACTGAGAGAGTTTATATTCTAGGAGTTACTCATGTGCACATTCCATTCTGCTTCTCAGTTTTGTGATAAAATACTTAGATTGTGATAATTTGGATTGGAAGTGGTGGGTGGTCTATTGACCTGATTCTTTACTAAAATCTGTTGCACATTTTTATTATTTACACAATACGGTACACGAACTACGTGTTCTCCGTTTTTTTGAAATCTTGAATTCTGAAATTCTGTGACTGTTTATTCAAATCTTGCAGAATAAATAGATCTATCTTGGTAGATACCTTCATACACCTTTGATAATAATCTTGGAATCAAAATAAATCTAGTGTCATTTAAAGTCTACAATTTAGAATAATAATCTAAGGCAGAAATTGACGAATTACTGCTTGCATGCTAAATCTGACCCATTGCTTATTTTTGTAAATAAAGTTTTATTGGAATGCAGCTATACCTATTCCCTTATGTATCATCTATGGCTGTTTTCAAGCTTCAATGGCAGAGTTGAATAGTTGTGACTGAGACTGTATTTACTATCTGAACTGTTATAGAAAAAACTGTTAGCCCCAACCTAGATTAATGATCTTTGGATCAATCAACATGCTTTTCTTCAGCTACTTTGAGTATAAATTAGTATGATATCATAGTTATGATAACAGGAGGTATAGATATGAGAGTATGCCTGGACCAGATAAACCAGCTGCTGTTTTCTTTAGGGCTCTTCTTAAACAGAATTTACTTAATTTCCAGAGGTCAGCTGGATCTGCATTAGGTAAATGTCACACCTGTTGTCATGAGAGAAACTAGGGTATCAGAATGACACTCTTTGAGCCTGGAAGAGTCATCTTGAACAACTCAGGCAGGAACATTTTCAATTAATGTGGGGACCCTCTATAATAAAAACCAGGCCAGGAAAGCCACGAGCTTTTAATATCTTAAGGTTAGAGGTATTATTTCACAAGAAATAGGGGTCAAAGTCATGTTTATAGATGATATACATATTCCTCGTGAAGATTAGACAGGGCCTTGATCAAGAAGACCAGATCATAGAGTCTCTGGAAAAAAATGAACCCCATCTGTGATAAGAGGTATAAAACTTCAAGTATTTAGGAGGGAAGTGAGTTGCAACATTACTGGTGAAGTGTATCCTAACTGACCTTAAAATATCCACCCTTTCTATGGACTACTGACTCAAAGGAAGCTTAAGTAGAGATAGACTTCTCTGAATTATCAGTGAAGTCTGAGATGGCACAGTCTGCAAAAAGATGAGTCCAGGCCCAGGAGTCAAGTCTCCTGAGGGGAAAAGAGGCATGTCCTGTGCTGAGAGGGCCTGAAGATAAGATGGTTGAGAGAAAGATGAGAGAAAGGAAGGCAGACTGTCCACAGGGAACATCTTCCGAAGGCCTAAATAGGGAGACCTTGCCCCACTAGGTGCGTCAAAAGATCTAGATAAGTGTGGATAAGTGTAGACTTTAATGACCTCAAAGTTTTGGATCCTGTGCTGTTTTGGGACACACCTTGAGTCGTTGGTAAAGAATGCTAAACTATTCATCAGAATCTAATTTATACCATTCTGAGAAAAGAGTTCTGAAGTGAATATCAGTCTGAATTTGAATGCGTACCAGTCTGCACATTTGGAGACTACCAGCAAAGGGCTCCTAGCCTGAGCAATCAGGGGCCCCTTCCCCCAACTTCTCCCTCCTCTTCTGGGCAGAAAGAAGACTCCTGTTATCTTTTCTAGAGAGCCCTAAAACTGTTAACTTGATGGGAAATTATCAGGTATTTAAGGTGATTGGAACTGAATTGAGATTTTTTCTCAAGTAATTAAAGATTTAAAAGATTATTGGAAATAATTTTCAAGAGAAACTGAAGCATCTTGTATTAGCAATAAATAGAAAATTTAACTTTTTATTTATTCCTTTTAACTTTTTTCTTGTTGTTATGGCATTAATTACTCTGATGCTATCATGAATAATGAAAATATAACAAATCCTTTTCCTTTTGAAAATATTTTTAAAATTATTTTCTGAGGTTCAGATGATTTGGGGGAAAAACTAAAACTAAAATTTATTCAGGTACCTGCTTCCATTTTTCTTTTGAATCTCTCTGCCTGCTGGGCCAAAGTGATTAAGCTGACAGTCTAAGTGTAGGTACCTCCTACGCACTCGTGGGATCAACACACTAGGCAGTGTCTATTGAAATGTCGATGAGAATTGTCCCAGATGGTTTCTGGGCAGAGGTTGAGCAGTCACTTATATTGTTTTATATTTAGGTAGATGTTGATCCTTAAATAACTAATCAATTAAAACATCAATTTAATGAAAATTAGTCAAATATAATAGGTTATCAGGAGGAAAATACTAGGCTGAACCACATAAAATTGCTGATGTTTAGACATCTTGAACTAAGAAAATGGCAATTTTGTATGTTTCAAGCTACTATATATGGTCTCTTGAACTTACTTTCCCTCTATTTTTATTTATCCTACTGTAGTTTTACCAAGAGAAAAATAGGTATTCCTTTCTCCACTCCTGAAAGAAAAATCCAGCATAGTATTTCTAAAGATCTTAGATGTCCTTACTGGCTTTCTTTTACTGTTCTTTTGTTTATCAGATCCACAAATGCCCTAAAAGCAGGAAGGGATAGAAGCTGATTTTTAAGTTGAATTTAAAAGGGGAATAGCAGATTTTTCTGGTGCTAGAAGAGGCTTCCCCAGAATAAAGAGAAGGGTCATGGGTGACATGATATGTGAGGAAGTAGACTGGGCCACCCTGCTGTGAGCTGCCCTGTTGAGGTGGCTGGACCATTCAGACAGTGGTGAATATATGCGTAGGTTCTGGTGTCTTTGGGGATCCGTAGAGACACACCGCCATACTCAAGGTTTGGAAATTGCCTTTGAGTGAATGATGTGGACCTGGAGAACAATGCACTCAAGAGTGGTGATCTTTCCTCAAATCTTTTTTGGACTATATTCTTATATGAGCTTGGGAAGGACTCATATGGCAGGATTTAATTTGAAATTTTTCCTCAACTTCAACATATATGAGCAGAGCCAGATTCATCAGATCTCTCT
>NW_011888792.1:7058820-7072089 GCF_000151845.1 Pteropus vampyrus | reverse complement strand
GTCACTTTTAGTTTTATATCCCACATATAAGTGATATCATGTGATTCTACTTTTTTATTCTGGCTTATTTCACTTAGCATTGATTATCTCAAGGTCCATCCATGTTATTGCAAATGGCTGTGTTTCATCTCTTCTTATGGCTGAGTAATATAGTCCATTGTGTATATGTACCACAGCTTCTTTATCCAATCATCTATCGTAGGACACTTTGGTTGCTTCCATGTCCTGGCCACTGTGAATGATGCTGCTATGAACACTAGTGTGCAAATATCTTTTTGGATATGGGTTTTCAAGTCTTCAGGGGTAAATACCCAGTAGTGGGATTGCTGGATCATATGGCAGATCAATTCTTAGTTTTTTGAGGAACCTCCATACTGTTTTTCATAGTGGTTGTACCAATTTGCAGTCCCATCAGCAGTGTATAAGGAGGTTCCTTCTTCTCCTCATCCTTGTTATTACTTGTCCTGTTGATAACAGCTATTCTAACAGGTATGAGATGGTATCTCATTGTGGTTTTGATTTGCATTTTCCTAATAGCTAGTGATGTTGAACATCTTTTCATATGTTTGTTGACTATTTGTATGTCTTCTTGAAATGCCTGTACAGGTCCTCTGCACATTTTTTAATTGGATCTTTTTTTATTGTTGTTATTGAGTTGTATGAGATCTTTGTATATTTTGGATATTAGGCCCTTATAGGAGGCATTGCTTGTAAATATATTTTCCCATTGAGATGGTTGTCTCTTTAGCTTGTTGACGATTTCTTTTGCTGAGCAAAAGCTTTTTAGTTTGATGTAGTCCCATGCATTTATTTTTGCTTTTACTTCCCTTGCCTTTGAGGTCAAATTCATAAAATCCTCTTTAAGTCCTCCAAGGTCCTTGAGTTTCATTCCTATATTTTCTTCTATGCATTTTATTGTTTCAGGTCTTATATTCAGGTCCTTAATCCATTTTGACTTAAGTTTTGTGTGTGATTATAGATAACAGTCTAGTTTCATTCTTTTGCAGGTGGCTTTCCAGTTTTCCCAGTATCATTTAGTGAAGAGGCTTTCCTTTCTCCTCTGTATATTTTTGGCCCTTTTGTCAAAAATTATTTGCCCATAAAAACATGGATTTACTTTCGGACTCTTGATTCTGTTCCACTGGTCTGTGTGTTTTTCTGTCAATGCCATGCCATTTTGATTATTGTTGTTTTGTAATATAATTTGAAGTCAGGCAGAATGATGCCGCCAGCCTTGTTATTTTTTCTCAGGATGTTTTTGGCGATTTGGGGTCTTTCGTGCTTCCCTAAGAATCTGATGATTTTTTGTTCTATTTCTTTAAAGAGTGCTGGTGGGATTTTGATGGGAATTGCATTAAATCTGTATAATGCATTAGATAATAAGGTCTTTTTAACTATGTTGATTCTTCTAATCCAAGAATGGAATATCTTTCCATTTCTTTGTGTCTTCTTTAATTTCTTTTAATAGGGTCTTATAGTTTTTATTATATAGGTCCCTCAAGTGTTTTGTTTAGTTTATTCCTAGGTATTTTATTCTTTTTGTTGCAACTGCAAAAGGAATTGTTTTTTCCACTTCTTTTTCTGACAATTCATTATTAGAGTATAGGAACTCTAAAAATTTTTGAACATTGATTTTTGTATCCAGAAACTTTACTGTATTTGCTTATTGTTTCTAGTAGTGTTCTTGTGGAGTCCTTAAGATTTTCTGTTAGAGAATCATGTCATCTACGACTAGTGACAGTTTGACTTCTTTGTTTCCTATTTGGATTCCTTTTATATCTTTCTCTTGCTTGATTGTACTCGCTAGGACCTCCAATATTATATTGAATAACAGTGGTGATAGTGGGCAGTTTTGTCTTCTTCCTGATCTTAGGGAAAAGGCTTTTAGTTTTTCACCATGAAGTATAATGTTGGCTGAGGGTTTGTTGTATATAGTCTTTATTATGTTAAGGTACTTACCTTCTATACTAATTTTGTTAAATGTTTTGATCATAAATGGATGCTGTATCTTGTCGAAGGCTTTTTCTACATCTATTGATATGATCATATGAGTCTTATTTTTTAATTTGTTTATGTGGTGTATCACATTAATCGATTTGCATATGTTGAACAATCCCCGTGCCCCTGGGATGAAGCCCATTTGATCGTAGTGTATAATCTTTTTAATATGTTGCTGTATTCAGTTTACTAGTATCTTATTTAGGATTTTTGCATCTGTGTTCATGAGAGATATTGGTCTGTAGTTTTCTTTTTTGTGTGTTATCTTTACCAGGTTTTGGTATCAGGGTAATATTGCTCTCATAAAATGAGTTAGGAAGTATTACCTCTTCTTCAATTTTTTGGAAGAGTTTGAGAGAATAGGTATTAAATCTTCTTTGAATATTTGGTAGAATTCACTGGGGAAGCCATCTGGTCCTAGACTTTAACTTTTTGGTAGGTTTTTTGATGATTATTTCAATTTCCATACTGTTGATCTGTCTATTTAGATTTTCCAGTTCTTGATTCAGTCTAGGAAGGTTGTACTTTTTGAAGCACTTGTCCATTTCTTCTAGGTTATTAAATTTGGTGTTATGTACTTTTCCATAGTATTCTTGTATAATCTTTTGTATTTCTGCTGTGTCTGTTGTAACTTCTCCTCTTTCATTCCTGATTTTGTTTATTTGTGTCCTTTCTCTTTTTTCTTTAGTGAGTCTAGCCAGGAGTTTGCCAATTTTATTAAACTTCTCTAAGAACCAGCTCTTTGTTGCATTTATTTTTTCTATTGTTTTTTTCCCTATACTGTTTTCTTAAATTCCAACTTAAGTTATTCATTTCTGTATGTTGAACATTTTTTTTCTTGCCGTTGTCTTCTGTTAACTTAGTGTAAGTAATTTTTATCAGATTTCTTTATTCCTAGTTTGAGCTGATTCAACCAATAAAAAGATGTTGAAGGCAGTCAGTCTAATAAAAGAGGAGAGGAGAGAACACAAAAAGGGGGCAAGGAAGAAATATTTATCATGTTATTTTACTGTACAAATGTTTCAAACACATATTAGAATCTTCATGGATTTTCTCTGTTCAAAAGAAACTTAAAAATTATGTGAAAACCAATTTGCAAGTGTGTCATGAATTACTGATGGACCACTGTTTTCCTATATGTGCTCTTACTAGAGTTTTAAGGGTTTTTCTTCAATTGTAAAGATGGAGGCCACATTGATATGAAATACTTCTAGAGTATTTATCAATAATTTGAAGCTGCTTAGCTATATTTTAAAATATTTATATGATGAATATATTCACATAATCTTGTTCTTTTATTTTCTTTAACATTCTTGACTCCTAAAATTTGTTGTTGTTGTTCATCCAACCATTTTCTTTTCCTCCTACTTTATTGATAAATAATTGACATACAACATTGTATAAGGTTCACAACCTATTGATACATTTATATACATTTACATATTGCAAAATGATTACCAGTGTAGTGTTAGTTAACACCTCCAGCACATCACATAATTATCATTTCTTATTTGTGGTGAGAACATTTAAGATCTACTCTCTTAGCAATTTTTTAAGTATGTAACACAGTATTGTTAGCTGTAGACACCATGCTCCCATTAGATCCCAGAACTTATAATATTATAACTGGAAGTCTAGTACCTGGAAAAGTTTCATGTAAACTGTAAAACTGTAGATGATTAAATAATTACCATTATTTATATCCCACAACATCTATCATGAGATCAGCCATTCAGAACAGATTTGCTTAGTGAACAAATGAACAAATAAATGAATGAATGGAAAGCTATCACAATAACCTAATTATAAGAATAAAAATGTTTTCTTTCCATAACAGCGTTTCTAAGGTGCTAAGGCATTTTATTTGCTTGCATTACTAAAATATGGAGATCAATAAAAATCATTACTGAGAATTAAATACCAGTAGATTATATCAAGTTTAATATGAAGCCAAATTTTTTCTTTGAATACATTGGCTATTCATAAACTGCTGGGCCTACACTTTTGCTATTTACGGCATTACTGGAACCCTTCATGTGCATCGCAGCTTTGTAGTTCCTCTGGGACTATCCATTCATTACTCCACAGATCCATAATATACATATTATAACCTATAATTCTCTTTAAAAATCTAATAAAATTTACCATAAGATGCTTGTGCTATGTATTGTCTTTAAATATAACTCTTTCCACATCTTTTTTGAGTGTTGAGCTTTTTATAGGATCTGGTAATATTGGAATGGTAGCTCACTTGTGTCTCAGATTCACACCTCTCCAAGGTAAGAAACAAGATGCTGTTCTCCCGGCTAGAAAGGGATTAGAGACCATGGGAGTCTGTGACTAGCTTAACACTGCTGCTGGGCCAACAAAACCTAATATGCAACAATGCCATGAACTCGTTTAGGTGGGCATTATTAAAGTGTTTAGGTTTTCTATGACCAAATATAGAAAAAGAATTATTTTTCTCTCTCTGGAGAACATGCATTATTCCAGTTAAATAATTTGCGGGTATTTAAATCAATCACAAACTAATAGACTAGGAAGATCCTGGACACTAGGATGTTTCTCTTATAATTCCCCTACTACTCAGAGTTGGCCTTATTGTTGGACATCATTCTTGAGATTCAGTGGGGTTGAAATTGACCTTTTTACCCCCAGTAGGTAGTCAATGCTATTATATCAGTGTTCTGTATTCTCTGCTCCTTGCCAAATATGGGGTATAACTTCTTATCCACTATGTTCCATGTCTCAGTTTCTTGCATTTAGAGCTTACAAGTGTCCTAGAGCATTACATATATTTAGGGGTGGCCATAGGGAAATATATGAAATACTAACTGGTCTTGTGACACAGGCAGGCATCACTTCAGCAGGACTGTCTCTGAGAGAGGTAATGTGTAAGGGAGAGATTGCAGTGTTCTCAGGCACCAGAGAATAGAGCAACCCCATAGGTAGATTCAATAATGGCCTTTCAAAGATATGAACATCCTAATCCCTGTGACCTGTAAATGCTGCCTTAAAGGGTAAAAGAGGCCTTGCAGATGTAATTAGGTTAAAGACCTTGTGATGAGGAGGTTATCTCGGATTAGCTAAGTGGGCCCTAAATATAATCACAAGAGTCCTTATAAAAGGGAGAGGAGGAGGTCAAAGGTGGAAGGTATGGTAGAAGTAGGGAGAGAAAAGACAATGTGATACAGGACCACGAGGCAAGGAAGACTACCCTCTAGAAGCTTGAAAAGGCAAGAAACAGATTCTCTCTCAGTGCCTCCAAAGAGACTGGCCCTGTGACACCCTGATTTTAGCCCTGTAAGACTTATTTGGGACTTCTGACTTTCAGAACTGTAAGAAAATCAATTAGTGTTATTTTAAGACACTATGTCTTTGGTAATTTGTTACAGCAGCAATAGGAAACTAATACAGGCCATCTGGCTTGAGTGTCCTGACCCTGGGTGGTTGGCATTGAAGGCTTTTCTCCCTTCACAGTCCAGGGCATCCTGGCAAGCAGAGGCTCTGAATTCCCTTCACTCTCTCCAGGCCCTTTCCCTGGAGGCTAACTTGGCTACGATCAGGCCTGCAGTGTCTGGAGCCCATCTGGTGAAATCTGACCTTCACTCTTCTTTCCAGTCTATCCCTTAAAAGAAGTTATTTCTACATTTTTGTTCTCAATAGACCTTGATGGCCTGTAAAACCTAGAACTAGAATCAACTACAGAAGTTGTCCCCCTTCCTCAAATTCATGTAGGGTTTAATTTTTAAATGTTCCATAGCAAAGAATGGAAATGTTTATATTTCATCCTTCTAATGCAGCAAGAAGAGAAAAGTAAACAAAGCAGTTGTATTTCCATATGAAAACAAGTAGAACATTTGTATCCTGGAACATAATTATGTCCTGGAATTCTTGGGTATCCTTTCTTCCTTGTTTTTATGGAAGATCTGAAATCATTGCTTAGGTGGCATGCCCAAACTCTTACTGGTACATACCTTAAACTGATAATAAAAAAAGAAAAGATTCTATACTATGAGTAGAATTCTAACAAATTATCATCCACTTGTCTGGGCAAAACTTAACCATAGTCCAGGTTTTATACTCCAAAAATGTATATAATGAGTGATTGCATGTCAAAAGTAAATATTATATGAGTTGGAAAAAATCTTATCTCTCCAAAGTCATAATTTTCAAATAAAATTTCTTCCTGAGTTGACAGCACATATGCCTATTCTGAATAAAAGTGGCAGAGTTATTAAAACTCCATTAATCTAATTTGCTTAAATGGAAGTAGTACCTTATGCCTGGTTTAAATAGAATTTAAATGAAAAGGGAGAAATATTCTATATAATTAAGATGGCAGACGCCACTCATTTATAAAAAGAGAAGATGTAAAGTCAACAGAAGAAACCCTCTGCTATAGCATTTAGCTTTGAAAATGCTTAATAAATGAAAAATAATTTGATGGTAACAATAATATGTATATGATATTTATTCAGAATCTTTAAATTCAAAATTTTATCTATCCATTTTTTTCTCATTGATGCATATTTCACTAAAATACATAAATAAGTCTCACTTTACCTTTTAGACTGTGGCCTATAGTGTTAACTTTTGAGAGCCTTTAGTGTAACCTGAAGAAAAGTGTCAATAACATACATATATCTATATGCTGCCAATTTGAAACCTTATTACCAGAAGCCATAGGCTCTGGAATTATCCTTATCAGATCTAAGAAAGCAGCCAACCTTCCCAGCAGTCTGTTTTGCATCTCTGAACTTCTGTATCATTGTATTTCCAGGGCTAGGAGTAATGGTGTGACAATTGCATGGTGCTCCTACCTTTCTTCAATTCCGTTTTTAAGGGTCGGGATGACCTACAATGTGACAAAATAAGCTAGTCATTCAGTTGAGCCAGGTGTCCTTTGAGAAGCTAGGAAAAGGAATAACAATGTCACAAAGTCGTTATTATATTATATTATATTGTATTATATTATATTATATTATATTATAAACCATAAATGACAGCTCTGAGTGAGACTATCCAGTTTGGGAGTCTGCCACATCCTGCTGAAATTATTCCATAGCACTGGGAACTGACACCTCACCAAACATATATGCAGTTAGGTAGATGAGCCATGGTCCATGGGCCTAGAAATTGGAACAGGTCTAAGAGAGTTGATTAAAAATGGAAAAAGGTAAGTGGATGGATGGAGGGATGGATGGATGGAGAGATGGAGCTTCTTTGATTTAAGAGACAAAATTTTTTATGCAGTCTGATCATTTTCCAGCTATTTTTAAAAAGTCAAAATGTTGTGAACTGCTGAAATTTTCTATAGGTGTTGGCAGGTATAACTGGAACCATCACAGGCATGCCAAATCCTGCTCACCATATCTCCCAGTCTGTGAAAAGTAAATAAATATAGAAACAAACACAAAAGAAAAATAAATTACCCATCTAATATTGAAGTTAATTGATCCTATCAGCTTCTGAAATTCTTTAGTTACCAAATTCTGCCTTCTGATCACTGCCAAATTGTGAAATATAGATTAGATGAGTCCTAGTTAACTTTTTTACTTTGAGATTCTGTCTAGTGAGCTGCTGTACCAATTTCTTGCTAACTTCTTGTCTGTTCCAGGCACAAACTGTTTCCCTCTGCTATTGCCTTCATTTTCAACTCAGACCAAGAATTACCCCTTTCATCTGTGCTCTTCTGGAAGTCTGTGGCATGGGCTTAATGATGCTAATAGATTGTGGTAGCCATGAGGATGGAGAAGAGAATGGATCCCAGGAGCTGCCGCTGGTCCTAAACTACCAGTGAGCACTAGGGTATCCTAACTTTGGAATATCTTTACCTAAACTCTCATGGTTCTTTCTATCTTTGTAAAAATGTTGTGATTTTTAAATACCGTTGTATTTTATGAGAATCATGAGTAGAACATGCCTTAAATATTTTTTTAAAAAACTTGGTTTTAGTTACGTGGGTTACATATTAGTCAGGACAGTTAGGCTGTATTAACAAACACCCAAATCTCGGTGGCTCAAATCAACAAAGTTTTACTTTTCACTCATGCAACATGTGTATCATATGTTGGCAAGGGGATCTGCTTTTCAGAGTTACTCAGGGACCCAGATGACTAAAACTCCACTACAGCATGTGCTTCTAGATTGCCTTAGGCCAAAACAATGTGTACCAGCTTGCAAAGCTTCCTTCACTTGCAAAGCAAAAGTGACACAAACCATTTGATCTCATGACTTGACCAAAGCAAGTCCATGTTTATATCTGCTTTGTGAATCTGAATATTTGTGAATGACCCTAATCAGTCACAGACATGGCCTTTGCCTTTTCGTGGTGCCAGGTTTTATGGGTATGCTCTGTGATTTCCCCTCTATTTTTATGAAACTTTCCTATGGCCTCCCTTTCTCTTTTCACTACTCTTCTACAAGTAAACCTAGCTTTCTCATTAATGTTACTTTCCGTGAAATTCCTCCTAGTATAGACTTTTCCTTTTTCCTTCCTTTATCACTAATACAGAGGACAAAGAAAAGAGTCAACATCCTTTGTTCTCCATTACCAATTCTAGGTTATTGCTCTGACTTGAAATTCAGCAATCTTTACTCTTTACAGCTATCTCACAGTATCCTTCTTCTATACTAGATGCTATGGTATACTAAGACCCATGGTACTTTTTCCCCCTTATATTCACTGAATTTAACTCGTCTGTCACTTATTAGCATGTCAGTGACTCCAAAGTTCCTTACCTCTTTGATGCTAGTGATCCGCAGTTTCATCCTTGGATCTCATCATCTATGCCCACAATTTCCAATTCTTAGTATCTTACCTCTTATAATTTCTTTAATGTTAATTATTTTAATTTAGTTACTGGTACTGACCGTGATTTTCACTTTCATCAAAACCTTGCCTCTGCTCTTTTTCCTCTTGTCTGTTAGCTTCTTTCTAACTTCATTTGTTTTCTGTCTATCCTGCTTTCCATGACCAGCCGACTCAGCAGTGCCTTTGCTTATTTTCTAAAATTCCCCACTGACCTTGAACTTCCAATTGCTTCATTGCTGGTCTGCAGAGTGCTGCTAGAGCAAGCTGTACTGATTGAGTCTGCCACAAATTCACGCTTGTTCACTTTAACCAAGCCATCGTTTCTGAGTAGCACTTCTTTTATTCATCTCTTGCTGACTCACTGCTCCTCTCACACAGCAGTTTTTCCAAACATTTTTGACTCTTTTTAAGATTCAAGCCCTGCTCCAGATATGGCCCCAAAATACCTTTCTAGTTTCATCTTCTATTTCTCCCCAAAAGCTCTTTGACTTGTGATTTCCAAACTCCACGTTTGTTTATCCTATTACATTTTCCTCTGTTATCTCCAATGAAAATGCCACTTAATTTATACAGATTTTTCTCTGAGAGAGGTCCCAATTTGTTGTAAACATCCATGTGATTTTTATTACCCCTTATGGGACTTAGCAAATACTACCTTACACTAAGTTCTTGTACACATGTACCATCTCCCCAGTTTTATTGTATGCTCCTTGAAAGAAGGAACTGTGATGGTTTGTATATATAGTGTTTATAGATAGTGTCTTGCCCTTAGTAGATGCTGAGGTTATCTTTGGTGAAAGTGTTGGACAAATAAATGTTAATAAACTGGCTGGCAAATAGTTTTCCCCCTTCTTTTCCAAAAAGGAGTAAAGATAATATTAAAGGTAAGGATTTTTCATCTATTTTTATTATTTAAATTTTAATATAACAGTTGCAGTTTGGGATGCTAGTACTAATAGATTGAACCTATTTGGAGAACAGCAAAAGAGTTATGTGAATGAATGATATTTCATGTAATGTTCCTTTCTATGTTGGTTGCTTAAGATCTATATTTCATTTCTCTTTATTTTATCCATATATTTAATATCTGAATCAATAAGGACAATAGTCAGTGCACAGAATTTTGTCTCATAGCAGGCTACTTTAAGTTCTGACTTCTTGAAATATATTTTGTTTAAAAGTAAATAGTACCTTTCTGGGATTTGCATGTACTATATTATCCCAGCCTGAATGTGGAATTATTTGAGAGATAAAACAAGATAGTCAAATGGGGAACCCAAGTGTTCCCCATTTGGTAAAGCTGATGTTGGAAAATGTGAGCAACAGTGGGATTCCTATGGTTATAGTGAGAATTAGACCTGCTTGTCCAGCCACAGGTAGCACCAGGTCAGAGTCCTACATGGGGGCATGCCCTGTATAACTTGGAGGAGCATGGTAAGTTTCTCTACTCTGATGAGAAAGCAAGGTGAAACAAAAAGGTATGGGTGTTTGGGGAAAAATACTTCTTCATGGAAACCAAAGGAATGGGGTGGGAACATTCTTACCTAACACTCCTGAACATGATGGTATGATGCATGCACATACATAATGATTAGTGGTCATCAATGATGAGCAGCCTAGTAATTTCTGTCTCTGTCTCTGATGATACTTCTAATATCAAAGAAATGATATATTTATTTTGCAACTTTTATTAGATACTTTTAGACTTTAGAATTACGTTAAAAATGATTATCTTCTTAGATAAAACAAATTGATGTACATTACTACCTTACCAGGCTCAATTGCATTATACATGGGAATAACAATCCCTAATCTAAATAGTTATATTAATAATTATGTGGAGGCTGCAATATTGCCACACAACTGAATATTTTATTGATGTGAAATTACCATTAATAGAAGAAATTTAGCCAAGACAAAACACACCCAGTCAATTTTTAGCCCATAGTAAGTACTTTGAAACTTCTAATAAAAATATACATATTATTTTTACTCTTGACAAAGTTCTTCGTATTAACTATATTATATATTTATATATATTTATATATATTTATATATATAGTGTGTGTATGTGTATATGTGTGTGTGTATATACATATACATGTATATATATATACCCATTAACTGATCAACCCAATTAAACAACTAATAAATTGAGGGAAATAATTTGTTCGACATCTCAGTTAACTGACAAGTTGTTTCCTGAATTTACTTTTGCTTAGGCTTTACTCTTAACCCTGTTTAGTTAATTGTTATTTTTTTGGTTTATTGTACCTGATTTTACTATTCTACTTTCTTATTTTATGCTGTTATATATTGACTCACAGATCACTCACCCATGTGTACTGAGAGTTTGCTCCCATCTGTCCACAATCTACATCCTGTCGGTTCTTCCATTCCCTCATTCCCTCCCTCAACGATGCTCTTTGAGCTTGTTGAGGTCTTCAGGCACTTGAACTTTCCTTTTGATTCCTTCCATCCTGTTGGCTCCTCAGTGTTTTATATTCTGCCGTGCTCATATGTTCTTTGCTCAGTATCTCTTGAGGGAATCACTCCTGACTTCACCTGTTTGTCGATTGGATGGCACTGACATCATCCCCTGGATCCAGGGGTGGGCATATGCCCAGGCTTGGCCAGTCGTAATACTCCATTTCTTTAGTCATAGTGACTGGTTAAGGGGTGGCTATGTGAATCCAGATTTGGATGGCATTATTACAGAAGAGGCATTCATTTTCTCTTGGGATAGTTAAGTCGGTGAAATGTAAGCCTGTTACTGCTGCTCATCATTTTGGCTACCACTTAGGTAGAAGATTTCAGAGACTAAAACCCACATAGACAGCAAAAAGCAGAGCTGAGAGATGCAGTTAGGTTCCAGTTCAAGAAAATAAAACCAGATATACCTAAAGAGACATATATTCTTCTAATTTTCAGTTTCATGAGCTAGCAAATTTCTTTCTTTTTCTAAGCCAAATTGAGTCAAGTCTTAACACATCCCCCTTCTTAGCTAGTCTGGATACCATCAACTGCTATTTTGACCATTTTGTATGTGTGTTTGAGGGAGTGTGTGTGTGTGTGTGTGTGTGTGTGTGTGTGTGTGTGAGTGTGTGTGTGATCTCCCTTATTTCTCTTACATAGATATTTTGCTACCTTATGTACTTTGGATTAGTTTCAGCCACTTTTTTTGCTGTCTAAACTTCTGAGTGCCGTTAGAGAGTATCACAAACTACCAAGGTCGGCACCACTGCAACCTTGCGACCTCCATTTCCAGGTGGACCTGCAATGCTGCCCTGTTCATCCTTGACTATGTGCCAGGAGTTTTTCTAGGCACTAAGGATACAGAAAGAATGTCAGGTATGGCTGCTGACATATAAAACATGCTGTTAGGGTAAACAGTCAAAAAACAGGAAAGCAAATAAGTGCATAATGTAATTTCAGACAATAATAAATATTATAAAGAAAAAAACAGAGTACGGGACTAAGAGTAATGTAAAAGTTGGAGGTTATTTTGTATTAGGTGGCAAGGAAAGTCTTTTTGAGAGCTCTTTGAATAGAAACTTGGATGAATTGAGGAATCAGACATGCAAATTTTCCAATAGGGAACAAGAAGCCCAATAGCCCCAAGGCAGAAATGAACATAAAGTGTCCCAGTGGTAGTGGAATGTTAATACGACTGGAGTACAGATAACATGGGAGGAAATGAGACAATCAGAGAGGCAGAACATGGCCAGAACACACTGGAATCTCTACCTGGGTGTGACATTACCACTTTAAACAGAACTATCTAGGTATCTCCCATTGTGTACTGTCCAAGCACCTTAGTCTGGACCCACCTACCTTTCTAACTCCTTCCTCCTCCATCTCATTGTTTCCCCAGAAGAATGGTTCTTTGTTCTGTGCTCTGCATACTTGAACTTTCCCTCTGGAATGTCCACTACAGCTTTTACCTTTCTGGATAATGGCTAACTATTTCGCAAGTCTCAACTCAAAAGGTTTTTTTATTTCTATTCCTGTATAACTTCACATCTGGCCATGCTTTAGCAGTTTTCATATTATTTTGCAACTGTTTGTGTGGCTGTCTTTGATTGCAAACTCCTTGAAGGCAAATTATTTTTGTGTGTGCCATTTCTTTTTTCTCTAGTGTATAGCATAGTATTGGCATACAGTAATTGCACAAAAATTGTGACTAAACAATGATGTTATAATATTTGTGAAAGTCTCCCTTTAAATAAAAATCTGTAACTCAACAAGTTCAAGAATATAATGCTTTTTTGAAAGTAGTTTAGACTTTCATTCTACCATTCTATCTGTTACTATTATATAAAAAAAAATCATGTATTCAAAGAGGCACATAGGCACTAACATTTATATCTATATACCTCTCGGCAGTCTACCTATAACATAGTTATCTAACTTATTTAGGGCATTGTTTTCAAATTTATTTTTTCAATTAATAA
>NW_011888792.1:7040244-7057084 GCF_000151845.1 Pteropus vampyrus | reverse complement strand
CATCACATAGTGTCTGTCTATATCTGTCTACAGAGACTGATCTAAATCACTCATCTAAAGGGTTATGTCTCTAGCCAGCAGTGAAACCCACCAATAGACAAATTCCACCTTACACAATTTCCAAAGAACTTTTTACAGTTTCATTCTTCAGTGTGAATGGGCAACAACTCAGCCGGCATCTGAGGATAGCCTCCAACAAGAAAGGCAGAAGAAAGAGAGAAAACCAAAAACAACTCAGAGTTAGATATAGATAAGACAGGAAACAGAAGAAATGCACTCTTCTCACACCTCAAATCTATTAAGAAAATCTTTAGAAAGCTGAAAGTACTGCATGTGTAAATCAAGAACAAGATGACATTAAAAAGAACACTTAGAAAATAAAAAAAGAACTCTTGGAAATTAAACATAAGACAGCCAATATAATAAAACAATAAAAAATTTGGAAGTTAATACTGTTTTTAAGAAAGAAAAAGACAAATAAGTGGACAAAAGGTGAAAAAAATAAGACTATTAGAAGAGTAATCCAGAAAGGCCAATATCTGACTCATAAATTTCCAGAAAAGCAATGGGAAAAATGAACAAAGAAATCATGTAAGGAAATTTCCCAGAACTAAAGACATAGATTTCCACATTAAAAGAGCCCACTTACATACCCAGCATGAGGGTTGACAGAAGATCTTTACCAACACACCTAACAGGGAGATTTTAGGACAAGAATATAAAGAAGACTCTTTAAAATCCAGGAGAGGAAAAGTAGCTTATACACAAAGAATCAAGAATTATCATGCCATCAAACTTTTTAGTAGCAACACTGGAAGCTTAGAATTCTAAATCCATTCAAACTATAAATCGAGCACGCAGTAGAACAAACACATTTTGCATATGAGATCTCAGAAAATTTGCTTCCAAAGCATCCTTTTACAGAAGCCACTTACAAAAGCTCTAACAAAATGAAGGCATAACTAAGATAGAAAACGATATGGGTACTAGGACGCAGGGATTCCACGCAGGAGAGATAAGGAGGGAATAACTGTCATAACAACAGAGTCAGGGCTAGAGGACAAACAGTCTAGACAGGAGAAGGGGAATGGAGGGTTCTAGAAGAGCTGGGACAAGAGATCGCTTATTTTCCTTCTAAGCATGATCAATTGACTTAAAAATGTTCAGTTTTTTACATTTTTAACTTTGATAAAAAAAGTGAGTTAAGATAATGCTTTTAAAAACATACTATGTGCTATTAAATTTGCAAGCACGATGCTGTGGATATTGAGGAAACAGATTCATTTTGCCTAGAAGGCAGTTTTCATGGAGGAAGGTGAATTTTGAAGAGTGAGCATGGCAGAGACTGTCAGTGTTTGGCAAGCATCTGTGTTCTCCTCTACATGTTGCAGACTTCTTTGAAGTTAGACTGGGCACATGTGACTAACTGGATTGTAGCCAATGGGATGTGAATGGAAGAGATATGAGTCATTCGTAGGCCTTGCCCTTAAAATAGTCCTGCAAAATCCTTTGGTCATTTTTTCTTTCTCCATGGTAACAACATTGGGGGTAAGATTCCAGATGTGAGGAGGGTACCTAACCCACATTTGACTTTGTATGAATGAGAAATAAACTTTATGTGTAAACCACTGAGATTTGGAGCTTTACTTGTTAACACAGATGCTTTATATATAGGCCATATAGAAGGTAACAGGCAGCATAGAAGAGTTACTAATGGCAGAGATTCTGGAACCAGACTGACTGCGTTCAAATCCTAGTGCCACCACTTATTAGCTATGGGACCTTTGCAAAGTTAATTTTAATGTTTCTGAGCCTCACTTCCTTCCCCCTTAAAATCAGAGCAATAATAGTACCTATCTTGTAAAGTTGCTGTAAGGATTAAGTAAGTTAATATAAAAAGCACTTAGAACAGTTTTTAGCACATAGTAGGTTCTGTGTAAGTGTTGGCCATTGTTATTATTTCAAAAGTAAGGAAGTAAGGAATGGTATCTTAAGGGGCAGTAATAGAATGAAATGGGTTGGTAAGTTCTCTTTGGGGTATAGTGTGAGAAAGTAGGAGTGGGGTATAAAGATGCTTAGGGTATATAGTTAGTGCATTTGTTTGGATTTGATCACGGAAAGAGACACACTAAAAGTGACATGAAATACAGGATTTATTACAGGTATTGGACTATACATAATTTTGGGAGCTGGGGGAATAATTGTGAAAAGTTGCTACCTCTGCTTTTGGGGCCTAAAGATCAGCAGGATTGGCAATTGGGAAGAGAAGCTGTATGTAAAGAGGGTAAGAGCAAAGACAAATGTTGCATTGGAAGCTGCTGCAGTTATCACCACTTCTAACCTTGATGACATGAGTGCCCTGCAGAAGGACAGTGAGGTGATCCAGTAGATTCAGCATCAATGTGTGTAAGTGACAATGAAGTCTAGGACCCTACATCAAATGACTTTCAGAAAAAAATGGCTCCTGTTTCACTTTGGTTGCCAAACCCCCATGAAACTTTCTCTTGTGGTCAACTCACCCAGAATCACACAAGGTATAGACTTTGGGAAATGGAGGTCCAGATTAGGGTTAAACTGTAGAGGGGCCCTGGATGACAGGCTGATGAATATGGGTTTTCTTGTGTTGGCTATGAAGGGCTGTTGAAAGATGACAAGATTAGTAGATTCAGAATTGAAAGCTGGAGAACCCTCAGCTAAATTGCTTTTGAGGATGTTGATACGTTGTTAGAGTTGATTTTATTAACTGTTTATTACATACATATTGTGTATTTGTAAACCAATTTTACCTCCTCTCTTTACTTAGGAAGGCTCACTGCACTTCTATTTTTTCTGTTCATAAAGAGTAATATTTATCACCAGTACATTTTGATAATTCCAGGGACAGAGAGTGTTAGACATAGTGGATACGATTCAGTGTCATTGCCAGTGAAATAGTAATAATATCATCTGTTTTTAAAATGCTTTAGGGCCTTTGGGGGAAGAATGTTGCTGGAAGTAGATATATAGTTAAAAAGGATATTCAAGATGAATGATGCTTATATGGTGATGGCTTAATAATGTGTTTCAGAGGGACAGGTGAACTGCAGTGTTTGAGAAAAATGAATGTTGCAACTTAATGGCACAAGCTGTCCATGCTTAATCATTTTAAAGAGTAGTTCTCCTTCTTGACAGTGTTGGAAACAAAGGTGTAGTGACTCTCCAAACAGAAAAATTGCTCACAACATGATTTTTATGGAGCTGGATACGTTCTTCTCCATCAATAGAAATTCCCTTATCTTTCAAGGTCTACATATTTATATTTTTTTCCTCAAAAACTTCTCTGATGGCTTCATCCAGAAGGCATATTTAATTTTCATGGTACTTTATATTAGATTTTGAAAAATTATTCTTATTATTTACTTCTATCTTTCAACTGAGATACAAAGCAGGGAAAACAATGAGAGATCTGGGTTAGAATCCTAGTTCTCCATTAATTGCGTAACTTTGGGCAAGGTACTTAACATCTCTTAGAGTTTAATCTTAATTTCCTTAAGTTTTGAAAAATCTTATTGGAACAGCTATCCTATAGGTATAACATGAATGCTAATCTCCCTCTTGTTTTTTCTTTCTTTAAATTTATTACAGCACTCCCAATGGGTTTTAATCACTTTAAAGATGAGTATTATCTTAATCATTGTTAAAACAGACAGAGACAAAAAGATATTAATCATTGTTGACTCTCAGCATTTAGCCCAATGTCTGACTAAAGGTATTCAGTATAATGGCATGATGAATAGATTAAAGAACATGAAAGTAACCCACTCTAGTTTGGGTTCCTACTGAATAACGTTTCTGGGAATGGGGCAGAGTTTTGATCTGGAGTCTTGTTATATACCTTCCAAGGGCACTTATTTCATCAGAGGATGAAGGCTGCACATCTCAACGGAGCTTCTATGCTGACATCCACTGCTGAAGGTTAAACAGAATCAAAAGTACTTCTGGAGAGAACAGAAAGGAACTTTTGAGGTTCCCCATCCCTAGTTTTCACCAACACCCAGGGGATGCTTTCAGAAGTAGAGCATGATGGAGTGTTGGTTCCCAGAAGTCCACCTTTCTGTCTTAAGCAAATGTCAAAGCAAAGGCAGCCTTTCTGAGAGCACTTCCTCCCATGCTGGGCCCTACTGAAAGACCATTATTAACCCCAACAATTCATGTCCAAGTGGTATCAATCATTTGGGTCACACAATACCTGACTGTAAATTATGACATTATCTCTGAGTAGGAAGGTGATAATAATAATAATCATTAAAAAAAAAATGTCTCGGCATGGTCCCAGCCGGCTGAGGAAGACCTTAGCCGGATCTGTCATATTTGTTCTGAACATGAAAGGCTTGGCTGTTCGCTTGCAGGCCCATACATCACTGGACCTGTCATGGGTTTCTGTAGGACTAGTTGACACAGCTCAGAACAGCAGCTGCTGGATGGCTTTGGGGAGCCTGACTCAAGAAACAGTTGCTGGGGTACAGGGACCACAAGCATTCTTGCCAAGACTGACATCCTGTTGTGCTGTCCTGCCACTGCCCTCAGTAAGTCACAACGAGGAGTAAACTGCTGTCACTGAGATGAAAGGCCCCTTTCCTCTGATCTCTCCACTACAAAATTACTTCAGTGCCACACTGTATTTTATGTCAATACCTATTTTATTTTTCAAAATTGAAAAAGATATAAGTACATTGTTCCCTGAATTCCTGATGCTCTGGGTAACCTAGCAACCGAGTATGCCACATAGCACACAACAGAATATTATCATGCACTCCACTCAACTAACAAGCAAGCAGCACAGATTTCCCTTGCAGATGATTTAGGCTAAATTAACAGTTAATAGTTGCTATTAATATTAAAAATAATAATAACCTCCCTTGTTCATTTCTTAGAGCTGGATTTGTAGGGAATAATGCTTGTTTCTAATTGTACATGTGAGAGAATGTTTTTCACTGAGCCTACATTTTCCTAGCGATTTGCATGGGATTTAGGTAGCCAGCAGCATGCTGCAAAGTGATAATCACATGAAACAGGAGAATACATTCAGGACATTTGGAAACCATGCAAAATTTTCAAGTTCAAAATTGACTCACGCTTTTCACCTCTTGGAAGATGCTGTCAATAAGGGGCTTATGCGCACTGATTAGGCTGTTTAGCCGTGCTGACACTGCCCCCAATTCTCAGAGAAGGCTGCCAGGAAGCCCTCTGGCAAGCAGCTCTAGGGCAAGAATAAAGCAGGAACAAGAGTCAGGGTCAGGGAGAAGTTCAAGGAGCTCTGACCTGAAAGAACATGGACAAGGTCATAGCACAGAGCAAGAGTCTAGTAAAAAATGGCAGAGGTTACAGGGAAGAGAAGAAAGAGTAAAACAAGTCAAACAGAACAAAGGAGGAAAAAAGGACACCCCCGGGAATAGGAGGTAGAGCGTGAAACACATGTAGGATCATGAAATGGAAGGTGGGTGGGCTCTCTTTTTGATAATGGACAGGAAGTTCATGAGCTGGTGGGTAGGTACCTATCACAGCTTTTATGTCCATTTGCCATTCACTTTAGATTTCCTTTTGAGATACCCCATCTATTAGTGTTTTGTGAATATCAGCTACTTAGTTAAACACACACATATTTTCATTAATGAGGTTTTGTGAATAATTCACTGTTCATTCTCTTTTCCAATTTAATTTGGTAGCTTCTTTCCTAAGCCACTGGAACTTTAAGATGCCTTTGCAACTTCCTTAGAACTCAGACCTCAAAAAGAACCCTTAAAAAAGTCCTGCTGTTTTTCTCCTTAACTAGTCACCTCAATCTGAAGAACTAAGGGCCTTTCATTTTGAGTACGTCCTGCTGCTTTTTAATAATCTACGGATGAATTAGGCATTTTTGCCTTCAGGTTAGTGCTGTTGCAAATAATGTTTTCTTCTAATAACGAAGAAAATATTTTAATACTTTCTGAGACCCTGAACAGCCTATTATATGAAAAAATGCCCAGTGTCTCATCTACATTGAATTAACTCCATTTGCAGATAAAGCTGATCCTTGAAATACTGTTGTTTTTTCTTAATTAGAACAAAAATTTAAGAGCACACTTTTCTTGTCAATAGGGCAAGGCAGTTTTGCTTATTTAGAAAACAAAATTGATTTTGATATTGTAGTCAGGAACAGCCCTTGCTGTGTCTGGTTTCTAAGTGCTCACAGTTTTTGCTGATTAAGTAGCAAACCATTTGGTTGCACTCCTTGCCACCGGGGACCTAACAGGACACTAAATATCATTGCAGTGCAGCAAAGCATGGAGATGCTCTGAGGACAGCAGAGCTGAAAACATAAGTACAATGCATAAGCTTTTGACTGGATGGCAGAAGGGCGATGGGAATCCATGAATCAACATTAATCTGAAATCGTGCCGTATTTGGATTTGCTCAAATTTTAAGAAAAGTATTTTAGAAAGCAGAGAACTAGTGTGATGATTTTTCTATGGAAGCGTAGAAGAATCAGCTGCTTTGAAAGAGTCCACATAAACGTATTTGTGACCAAACACTTGTAAAAGCCAGACCACCCACGGAGAATGTGTTCTTGTCAAAGTCGCAGTGGAGTGACCTGTGCATCGGAGGGTTTCTGTTGCTGAGGTGATGGGTTGGGAGGCCGGGGAGAGACGATGCTTTCTGAATTTGTAAGAGCCCTCAGGGCAGTGGCACAGAAAGGATGCACCCCTGAGTGCATTAGAATCAATCTGTTAATTGTTTCAGGTGTGGAATTTTAGGGAGAGTGTGAGGTAAGGGTTGCTTCAAAGGAAGTTAACTTTTCTTTTTCCTGTTCTAAAATGCTTTCTGTTAAAAGACCATTGATACAGTGGAAAAATGTCTAGAGTGAAACTGAAAAATCCTAGGACAGATTAGAAAGACAATTGACTGAAATGTTCCTGGTTTTAGTGCATCATAGTGAGAAGTAGGGACTAGGAAATTCACTGTCAGTGAGGAGATCATGGCCCTTGTTTTCATCTGAAAACAGCTGTGAACAGGTGGACATCGGTTTTAAAGAGTGGCTTTAAAATCAAATTTGAACTTTGAGTTTTATATTGTAAAATACTAATACTACAAAAACACCAAATATGAAAAAAATCCTTCAGAGATATCTAGACAGACCAAAAAATGATCCTCATAGGCTAAATGTGGGTTGATGTAGGTAAGTGTGTAAGTGTACACAACCCCTCACCCTGCTGTCACCCCAGGATGAGGATGGCCCTAGCCATACTACAGTTATATACCGAGAATTTGAGAATCTCTCTCAAATATAAGGGTGACGTGGGCATCATTTGCCCTCAGTAAATTTTCATGCTTTTCAGGGTTGGGTCTTGCTTCCTTCTTCCACAGATCCCTCCCATTCCAGGGAGGTAGTATCTATAGGCCTCTCACTAAAATTACAGTGTTTGGTCACTTTCCACCTTCTCAGTGGAGTATCTATATCATAAAAGCAGACGGTTGGAGTGGATATCATTTCACCCAAAGAAATACAATGTTAGTGATGGCGTTCTGGACATCCCAGTGAAGGAGATTTATTCTGATGGAGGACAAGTTCCGTATCTGTCAAATTATATCATTGCCAGCATGCTGCCTAGAACTATAACCACACTCTGTCTTTCAGTTGAGTGCCAAAGGCCTTACGACACATTCAGTGTTTCAAAACTTTTTATCAGAACATTCAACTTGGTTAAAATCTATTGTTTCAGACAGAATTTTTGCCTATTTACAAATGCTGCCTTGCCTTATATTTTAAATTTAAGTTAATAAAAGAAGATAATAGTAGGTTAAAAACCATTTGTAGGAAACATCTTGTAGGATATTTGATAAAGACAATGATAGGCAATATATATATATCATTTTACTCTGCTTAAAGGTCAATATAATATGTTTAAAAAAGTGTTAGAAGACATTAGAGGGTAATTCAATATGCTGGAAAATAGAACAATGTTTAAGCAATCTTCTTAAAAATACGACTATGGTACAATTTCAAAAACAAACAACAAACAATCAAAAACCAAAACAAGTCTCTTCTGTGATTTCAAATTAGATATTTTTATTAATATGCTAAAAAACAATGGTACTAATTTTCTTTCACCTATCTCTTTTTTCTCATTTTTCTCTTCCACTATCTGCCCCTTTTTGGAATTGGTCAGACATATACTGGAAAACAGGAGTCCCATTACACTGTTCCTGCTCCCATGGAAGCAGCTATTTGCTCTGGGCAAGTGAGGTAGGGAGACTGTAGGATACTGTGTTTGGCAGTACTGCCTACTATTCCCTAACATGGAGTATGTATAGTGGGCATTTATGATAACCATGCTTACAGTTTCATAACAAATCCTGTTTTGTTTTAGTGCTCCCCACAGTAGCTTTCTTTTGCAATTTTGTGAGTGGTATGTTCAAATTCAAGTGGGGCAGTTTGCTTGGATTTTGTGTCATGTGTGAAGCTACCTGGCAAGTTAAGACTGCATAGGTTTCCTAAAGATGTTCTGTTAGACAAGAATCCAGAGCACTGAGAGGGATGTGAGTTGGGAGGGCCCGCCACGTCATATCTTAGGAGCCCAGGATGCCTGGCAAAGAGAGATGGCTGTTTTCCCTTGTTCCTGAATAATTCAGTGCACTTCCTTGGAGCCCTTATTTCTTTTCAAGTATGTAGCAGACATCGAAAAACTTGCTGGAGAAGGTTTAAAATTTCTTTCTTATTAAGATAAAAATTCTGAAATAATCATATTTTTTCAAACCAGAAAAAAGAAAAAAGTTAAATAAGGAAGTTTGAATTTGTATTTCCTATGGCCTGACCTAAGCCCTTTGCATTGAAGTATTTAAAATGTATATAGAAAAAAATGTATAGAGAAAAATTGAAGAGGCATTTTTATTTCAAAAAATGGAGTGCCTATCTCTGAATTTAAACATGAACTTTAGTCACAATTTTTTCTATGTTTTTGAATTGTCATGATCAAAATGCCAACTATAGAGTGAATGGCTGATAAAAGAACTGATTAGTTCACACTTTAAAAAATGTTTCTAGTTTCTTTTATTCCAGGTACAACAAGCAAAACACACTGGCACAAGCTAGAGATCTGTCTTCTAAATTGAGGGGATAGCTTTGGCCTTATTTTCTTACTCTGAACAGCTGGGAAGTAGAGTCGTGTGTGTGTGTGTGTGTGTGTGTGTGTGTGCGCGCGTGTGCGTGTGTGCGCGCGCGCGTGCGTGCGTGTGTGCGCGCACACGTGCACGTAGCTTCTATTAAGAGATGCTATTAGTTAATATGTTTCAGTCTATGGTTATTTTTTCCTAATAATTTACAATACCATAACATATATTTACCGAATTTATATAACACTTGGAAATCTGTTTATTTCCCTAGAAATTGCAGAAAAAAATTGCTTTATTTCAAGATAGATGATTTACTTAAAATGATGACAACAAAAAAGCAAAAAAGAAAGCAAACAATAGCAATAACAAACAAGATCACTCCACTCCAAAACATACTCACATATAAACAAAACCTTTATCAGTTAAGTCCATTAGTTCTAGCCACAAACTGCAGACAACCAAGTTAGGTATCAGAGGAATATTCTGCTCTGGTCATCTCCCTACAGGGTCATTTGCTTGGCAGTAGGACAATGCTAGACACATGCTAACAGGGTTAATTGCAGCCACACGTAGGTTTTCTTTTTGGATGACAGGGCACTGTCTTAAAATTGATCTGCACACTGTTGAGGGACTAATTCTGAACTTCCTTTCAGCCCTGTCCTCACCCCATGACAGACTGCTGCTATCTACAAGCCCTTGGACACACTCGTCTGGGTTTGCACGAAGTATGGGAACAGGCACAGAGGTGGGTCAGAGGGCATGGAGCCAATGTCACTACATGCATGTTTCTGCTTTTGTGCTAGCCCTGGCTTCGTCCTACTTTATGCAGATTCCATCTCTGCGAGATCCCGATTGTGCCATATGGGATTCCTGTGTATCACTAGTGAGGACACATGCCTGTGGGAACTATTCTAATGAAGGACCAGCCCAGGCACTGCTGCCTAAACAGTTGCTTTTCCCAGGAGAACTTTTGTAAGGGGAGCTTATGAAGTCTGGGGGCCAAGACATTGTCAATGTCTGGGAAAAGAGTGGTGTGTCTGGTTCTTTAGAGTGTGTGTATGGAAATGGGAAGTTTTAGGGTAGAATTTTCTGAAGAAAAAATTTGTTTTCTTTATATTTCTATTCACCTTGATTTTTCTCTTTTTTGTCCTTTGTTCTTTTATTATAATTTTTTTTGTGTGCATTGTCTTGTATATTTGCTTTTATCACTTATGATGTCTGCTTTTTTCCATCTAATATGCTTAATTTTAAAATATCGTGCTTGGATTTTCTCCCTGGTAAATTCGGTTGCTCATCTGTTACTTAAAGCCACATTTCCCTTGTCATTCTGCATTCCTTTATTAACCCTCATAAATTTTGAAGCTACATTCTTCCTCTTTTCCTCCTATGTGCTATAACTTTGTACATTTCTTTTCCTCAGCATTGATGCTCCTCTCTTTTCCTTTTTCCAAAACTTGTTGTTTGTAACTCTGTCTTATGGTTTCATTTAATTATTTTTGATAGAAGCATTCACTTTATAGTAACTAAATAAATGTAATAACAGCATTCTTTTTGTCATTCTCTATTTTCTACTCAGTATTCTTTCCATTTTTACCTTTTTTTTAAAGAACTTCATCATTTTATTTCTCTTTCTAAATTCAGATGTAATTCTTGATTTCTGTTTCATAATGCATCCATCTCTAAATCCCAGGTTCTCTGTACTCCATTTTCTTTTTAGATATATATTTCTCTTCTCTTAATAGTTTAAGTGAAGCATTTTATTGATGGCAGATTTTATTTTGCTTTGTTTTACTAGTAAGTATCCTCTGTATAGGGCTACTGCTTTTCAGAATTTGAGATTGAGTCTTGCATACTTGACTCCGATAGTCAGATGATCTGTATAGAAACCCAACTCAGTCTCTAGTTACAGGTTCACCTATATCACTTATTCACTCACTCATTCATTACTTACTGAATTTATTAAACATGTTTCAATGTCCAGTCTGTGCTGTGTTGGTCCTAGGAAAATATCTGTTCATTTGTGTCTATGATTATCCTGATACGAGAATTCTCCATTTAAAATAACTCTCTTCTAGACTGGTTGATTCATTTTGGTGGAGCATTGAGGCTTTCTTCAACAAGAAGGACAATTATGAACTATGACTATTTTCCTGATGACAGTTTTTAAAGTTGTCAATAGAAAAAGAATATTAAGAGCTGAGACCTACAAGGTTTTTCTCTGCCTTACGTACTTCAATTGAATTGCTTGTCTGTTTCCAGATAACCTTGGTCTTTCATAAAGACATATCTCTGGAGTTAGTTTCAGTTGTATTTATAGCTGGAGGTGAACCAATAAGTAGGGGTTTTCGTGCCTGTGGATGGTATGTTTTAATAGGTGCTGAGGAGCCTCTTGGCTTCCCCCAAATACCTGTGGGGCTTATACCTAATACTCTTTAGTTTTGAAATTCATTCTTTAGTTTAAGAAATAGTTTTGTGTTAAAATATAAGATCTTTTCTCCTAGAGGATATATTTTGGTTGCCAGAGGAAGCCAGCTTTAGGAAGAAAATTAGAAAATGTGGGGAAGTTCAGTAGTATTACAAATACAAGAAATTTGTGTTTTGCTTATTATCAGGACTACTACAAAAGCAACTATTTGCCATAGATTAAAACTTTTCATCATCCTTCATTGTCACAGTGTTTAAAGGTCCTGGCTTATACATGCTGAACCAGAACAACTTTTAATGGGGCTTCCTTTCACTTTCAAAAATATCCCAGTTTTACAAAAATATATGGTCATCCTTCTTCTAGGTAACATTTTACAAAAATATATGGTCATCCTTCTTCTAGGTAACACGGTAGAGTGGAGGAGATAAAGGAGAAAACTTTTAGAACAAAGTTATATTTATTGCTCTTAAAATTATTTAATTCATTTATTTCATATTAAACTTTTCTTTGTTGCTTTGTTGATAATTGTGTATTTCCTGCTATAGTCTCCATTTCTTTCAATTTGTCTTTTTGATTCTTTATTCATTGTCACTACTTTTTCATGTAATTGATTGTACTTTACATACATTTTCCTATTCTGACCTGAGAATAGACATATTCCTACCTGAGAATAGACATATTCCTCCAGTCCTCTGATCTGATGTCCTATTAAAGGCTGAATGCATGGCCTTCTGGGAGATTTTATTCTGGAAGTTTTCATGTTGTAAATGACCATCTTGGGAGAAATCTGTATTTTGGAAGTTCTTATGTTGTAAAGTTTAGAGCAGGAGATTAAGGGTTAAACTTTTGCATCCTCCATTTATAGGCTATGTGACTTTCAATAAGTTATTTCACCTCCCTACACCTCGGTTTCCTATTCTATAAAGTGAGGATAATACTATTTATCCCTCAGGGATATTGTGAGAATTAAATGAGACCATGTACACAAAAGGGTCTGACACAGAGAAGCAGAATGAAAATATATACCACTCCCTTCTGGGGGTTTCATTTGAGGTAAATTATTATTTAAAGAGGTGATCTCTAAAGAGCAATATTGCTATACTTCAGTTCATTAGTGCAAATATCCATGGTCTTGAGGGGATTACCTTCTTGGTGCCAATTTACTTCTGGTTATCTTTTTTCCAGAATAAAGTTCATTGTCTCAGATATCACCTTAGGATATTCAGGAGATATGAAAATATTCTTTCAAGTTCCATGAGGAAGCAATGTTACTGAAAGTCAATTTCTGGCCAAAAGCACATGTTTTCCCAGGTTTTCAGGGAAATGTTCATGAACACCGAAAAGGTATCATTTCCATTATGTTTTTTTTTTTTTTTTTTTTTTAAAATAAGAATTAAATTTCATTAATTTCCTTTTTTTTTTTTTTTTTTTTTTTTAAAAACAAGAAACGAAAAACCAGACTTAAAAAAAAAACCAAACTTGAATCTCAAACAACTTTTCTGGATCTCTATCAGTGCCTTGTGAAGCTCTCCTAGCCTCTTTAAGTTTACAATGCTCAGTGGTAGATTTTCAAAGTAACAACAAGAAATCCCTTTGTTACCTCTGTCATTACCTTGGCTGCACATCACTCTAACCATCTTTCATCAAGGATTTTTAAAAGAAAGAAAATCAGACCTTTTCTGACTTCTGTTTTGTTTTTTAAATCGACTAGCATTTAATATAGAGAATGTTTTTAAATTTTCATTTGAACTCAAACCCATGTCAATGTGACTCTGATTTAGATTAAATTTAGATTTAAAAAGTAGGGAAATAAAAAAAAATTTCTCTCTAGTCCAATTTTGCTTCCTTTTACCATTTATTCAAATATATAGTAGAAGACATTATAATAAGAAGTTTTTAAAATAAATTATGTTTAGGGTAGCTCCAGAGTTGTATTTTAAGTTCACATGAATATCATGATTTAGTATTGATTGGGGTACATTTGAAGAGGATTTGGGTAGGGCCCTATTCTTTTCCTTGACAGAAGAGAAAAAATTTATAGTATAGCAATAGGATTGCTTCTTCCTCCTTTGACCTACATTGCTGAAATGCCTATAAGGCTAGTCTGCATGCAACAAGACATTTCTTTGGTTGGTCTGGTGCTGGTTATCAGGCTAGATCCTATAGTTTCAATTTAGTTGAGAGCCAGAGCAAAGTCATTTTTTATCCCAGGAGCTTGCATGAAGGGGTACAGAGTGTTAAGAGACTCCTTATACATATCAGGCTGTACCAGCATCCTAAACTTGCTCCATAAAGATGAAATTTGTGTTCATCCTTTCAAAAGAAGATTCTAAGCCCTGATTTTCCATTGTCAGAGGTGATAAGCTACTATAGAGACTCAACTCGGTGAGCCACTAATCCCCATAAAAGGACAGCAAATGAAGAAGAGAGGTTAAGGTCATTGACTTGAAGCTACACTGTTCTTTACTGATAGAATGGATGTTAGCTAAAGAAAGTTCTTTTATTTTCAGAACTACTGTACCAAGGGAGAAAGCATGAATTTGCCACTATAGAAAATAACCTTGTTTGAAACACAACTAAGCCAATTAAAGAGATGGCTTCATTTTTTAGAGTTCCAAAAGAATGAAGCATGCTTTGTATAAAGGAAATAATGCCCTTACATGCCCAAGTTTTTCGTGATCATCTTGTTTTTCATCTAGGTTTTGTTGAGCTGCCACATGTGCATGCACATGCAGTGTGTTTATGCATAAGAGATACTTCTCTATTCAATAGAATAGATCAGCTTTACTCACTGACTCTGCGATAGCTTATGTATCAGTATATCTGCCTCTGCATTTTCTCGTATAGGAAGACAAATCATTTGACTAAAATGAAACCTTAAAAACACTTTTATTCTTTGAATATAAATGAACTCTACTACTGTTTCCATGTATTGTTCCTTACTTCTAATGTGTAATGCACATGAAAGCATTCCTGAATAGTGGCTTTTGTCAATCACTTGTTTGGAGGGCCTAAGGAGTTGCCGAGAGGTCACTATTCTAGAAACACATTTTATACAAAATGTGACTTACAGTTCACCAGTGTGTGTTCTCTAAATTACATTAGGGGACTAGGTAGACCATGGTAGTGTAGAGAATGCAGATAAGTGATAACTTCAAAAACATTTAACAAGGCCGTGGCTAGGTGCTGAACACTCAGAAATTTTAAAAATCAACCAAATGTTTTTTATTATTGAAGACATTAGAATATGATGGATACTATTGACACATACTGTTATTGTAATGGCAATATGACTACTGAATCCTTTCTAGCCTAGTATTATTTTCCTTACTGCAAATATTCTATATTGCTTGTTTGTATTTTATTAAAATTTTTGGGGTGACATTGGTTAATACAGTCAAACAGAGTTCAAGTGTACAATTGCTAGTGATTCTTTTTTTTTTTTTTTTTAGGCGAGGCAACCCTTGGTTGACCTCACAGATTGCAAGGAACTTGTCAGCTTACAATCCCTTATTTTATTTATTTATTTTTTTAATGCCTACAGCACCTGATCTCCCTAGGTGGTCTCCCATCCAAGTACTAACCAGGCCAACCCTGCTTAGCTTCTGAGATCAGATGGAATCAGGCTCGTTCAGGGTGGCATGACTGTAGACTGACAGTGATTCTTGATGTACCCAGTTCTGACCGGAAGGCAAGGAAATTATCTGTGGATTGAAGTTACATTAATATTTACAGATCTGGGATAAAAATAAAGTATGATTCAAGTTGCATTTCAAGCATATTAGTTTTGTGTTGTTGCATAACAAATGACCACAGACTTACTTAATTAACATTCATATTTTAGCTCACAGAAGTCAAAAGTCTGGCACAGAAAGACTGGGGTGTCTGCTCAGGGTCTCACAAGCCTAAAATTAGGTTATCCGGGGTCTGTGTACTCCCAAGCTCACACACAGTTGTGGCAGAATTAAGTTCCTTGTGGTTATAGAACTGAAGATTCCACTCCCTTGCTGGCAATCAGCTGGGAGCTGCTTTCAGCTCCTAGAGCCCTCCACATTTTTTGCATGTGGCTTCTTCGAACCAGCAATGGAAAATCGTCTTCATGTCAAATCTCTTTCACATTTTAAATTTCATTTTTTTTTTTTAGCTAAAGTTCTGTCCCTTTTTAAGGGCTCAGCTGATTAGGTCAGGTCTACTCTGAATAATTTTTCTTAGAGTCAACTGATTTGGGACTTAATTGCAATTGCAAAAGCTCTTTATAGCAGGACCTAAGGTAGTTGTTTGATTAATTACCTGGGAGAGGGTGTGTGGATGCCAGGGAGTAGAAATTTTGGAGGCTGAGAGTTCTGCCTACTTCACCAAGAATATTGTTCATCCAAATCTGAGTTAGTGGGGTTATTTTAATTTTTTTATTCTAGAAAGAGTCCAGTAATAACAAAAGAATTTGGCCTTTGCCTTGGTGATCAGTAGCAAACCACTTGATTAATTACCTTAATCTTATACAGTTTCTATTGATATAGATGTAAAAATAAATATAAATAAAGACATGTACATATGGATATATACTTTATATCCCTGCAAGGGACAGTCCTAACATAACTGTATAAACGGAAACCAAAATGCAGTGGTCTGCTTAAATTAAGCAATTATTTATTATTTATTTAAATTTTGCTGTTTCAAGCACTGTCCCTGATGACGGAGATTGAAATTATTTTGAGTTAATTTCTAAATCTAATTAAATTTCAATTAAAATATCAAAAGTATTTTTAGGATATTCTAATTTATATGCAAGAATAAGCACGCAATAAGATAATTTTTTTAAAAAAGTATTAAGGAGGAAGAATACTCCAAATAGTACTTGATAATTTGGCAAGACTACAATGATTAACACAGAGAGGGTCAGTGCAGGAATGTAAGCAGATCAATGGAACATAATTTAAAACCTAGAAAAATTAGAAACATCCTGATATCTATATATGACTTTAATATAATTTTAATATATAATAAAGTTGGCATTTGAAATCACATATTATGTAATGAGAACTGTGAACTATTTGGGAAAAATGGAGCTAGATTTCTTTTTCATCATACATAAAAATCAATTCCAGATGATAAAAAAGAAAAGTTAACAATGAGAATTTAAAATTATATGACACCATGTTACATAAACTATATAAATGTCTAACCAATGTACTGTATATTTGAAACTAATAATAAAGTAAAATTTAAAAAAGATAAAATTATATGACATGATAAGGTGAATATTTATATTATTTTGGGACAAAAAAA
>NW_011888792.1:7030272-7039992 GCF_000151845.1 Pteropus vampyrus | reverse complement strand
ACATTTCATTTCCTAATAAGTGTTAATTATATATAAAATTTTAAAAATATCCTTTCTCCACTATATACAACTAACTTCCTCTCTCTCTCTTTATATACATAAAACAATTATTTATATAACAATTTTGTTTATAAATCATTTGATATCTATACATCTCCAAAGTTAACAATTTAATTGTCTCATAGCCCAAAAGTCAACTTAATTGTCCTTGAATTGTAGGATTATAGGTAATCTAAATTTATTTTAGCTTATTTTTATTTTATAAATTTTCTATGATAAATGTGATATTTTTAATGAATCATCCCACCATTATTATAGATATTTTAATTACACAAACAAAATTAGCAGTGAAACATAGCACGAAAAGCACAGATTTTGGAATCTGGTGGACCTGCATTTGAATCCTGGCTCATACCTCATTGTTTATCCTGTGGAAGGATTGTTTCTGGATCAGGTGCTTGCCCTGATCCAATCAGCCACGGCCAGAGAAAGCAGGTTCATGTGTTCAAACCGAGGCTGCTTAAGGACTAGTCATTAGCAGAGGTTGTGAATGCTGTAACTAGTCTCCGGTATGACAGAATGAACAAAGAACTATAATACAACAGGAAGTGGTAGGCTTTTGAACTGAATAAAATGCTATGGAATCATGGAGACAGGGAAAGAGGACTTCTGAGAAAACGTCATTGAAAAGATTACTTTCAAATGATCTATCAAGACAGTATAATTCACCAGCTAGAGAAGAGGAAGCAGCAGATAAAATGTATTAGAAGCAGAAGCGTCATCATGAAAGAAGCATTGATGCATGAAAAAACTGTATGTATTTGGAGAATAGTGGGAAGAATGATTATTAGAGTGAGAAAATGCGGAAAATGACTAGAAAGTGACTAGAAAGGTAGGTGAGAGTTAGCTGGATTCCTGACTCTAAATATTTAGGGCAACCACTTTTGCTTGTTATTTCTGAAAATGATATTTCAGTTTCAAGAACCCCTAGCTGTCACCCAAGGATTCTCAGCCCTGGCAGCACTTTAGAATCACTTGGGAGTATTTAAAAAGCAGAGATGCTGGAGTCTGAACCTGGATCCAAAATCCACGTTTCTGGTCATTGGTCTTGAGTATATATTAAGAGCTTTCCAGGTGATTGAATTAGCAGCACAGAATGTTGAGCCACTGTTATAAACTATGTTATCTGACCTGTCCGTCTCCTGTTTTCTGTATAGTCTCTAACTCCATCTTTTGGATTCAGGCTATTTAAAGATACATGCCAGGCTCATTGTTAGTCACTAGAAGATTACTAGTCTTGGCCTATGATTTTCTAAGACTACGGAGTTCACTGTATGACTTTTAGAGCTTGATAACATCTCTTGATAACTTTAATATATTTATCACATTCCAGTTTCTTTATGATTTGCAACTCTCAAATCTCTCAGATAAACTCACCAAGAAATTTCTACCATTACTCTTTTGTCCCAGAGCCAGGCTACTGGGGCCTGTCCAAGCGCCTCCATGGCAGGCATCTGTTTCCTGCTTGCTCTGAAATACTCAGTCCCACAGCCCTTTTCTGCCTCTCTTAGCTACGACCAATCATTAATGGACTCTTCCCTTTGGGATTTTTACCTCTCATATGATATTTTGCTCAAAAGTGGTTATAGCGTTTCTCCAATCTTCTTATAGGGCAAAATTTTACCAGAGACTATAATTTACTCTTAAAACATTTATTTTTTCTTATAATGATCAATACTCTGACTCTTTTTTTTTTCCAGACTTAAAAATCTAGGCTTTCTTTATAACCACATTATTTTTTAATACGGCGAATGTGAAAGAGGGCACAGGTAGGATGCAGATTATTTCAGTTACAGTGAGGGTTAGCCAGAATGCATAGGTTTCTCACCTTTAATGCTTTATAAGTGAAGCAGCGGATTTATTAACATAAAAGGCACCAACCATGGCCCCATAGTCCTAGAACTAATGAACACATAATAAATCCTGGCTCTCTTCAAACTCTGAATGACACAGGCTAAAGAAACACAGTCTTACAATCCATCAATTTCTATCTTACCTTGATAGCAGTCATGAATGCCTTTCAATGCCAAAGCAGGGCAGAGTTGTAATTCAAAAAGAGTAAGATTTTCAAACCTTGAAAAACCACTTTGGATTTATGGGCCAGAATCAAAATTTTATTCCTTCTCCCAACCGTGAAACTCTCAAAAAAAAGGGCCATATGGGAGCTTACCTGCCTTGCCTTCACAGGAATGCAACAGACTGTAATGTTCTTTTATGGGCCTCAAATGCATCAACCCAAACTTTTTCACCTTTGAGACTCATAATCTATAAATATTCAAGAATCTCTCAATTTGCCTAAACATGAGTTGTCATACTGACTGTCGGTCGAGTGGATAATGAGGATCCTTCCTCTCATCTAATTACTCTCTGCCGACTGGTGTACTGCTCTGTCTCTTCAGATTTTGTCTTGGCTCTCTGATGTCTTTGCTACATTCTCAGCTTTTGGGATTTCTATAGCCCTCATATCTTTTGTCATTTAATATTATCTGGTATCTTCTGAAAAACAGTGATGATCTCTGAAAAACTAAATGCTGTCTTTTGGATGGTGAGAAACCTATACTTAAAGGGCTATTTAAAATTTTTCTAACAGCTGAAGACATGTTCCTGATTTTCTGTGCAAACATGATTAGATGTTCAATTTATAACTTAATTTAAGAATACATTATGTAATCTACTCTTAAAGAATGTGTTGGAACAAATACAGTTTTTCCAGAACTGAAGTGAAGTGCAACTAAAAATGTGCAGTAGTTTGGCCCACTGTTAGAAATAAAAGTTTTCCTCTGTGAATAAAAATAATAGCCCACCATGTATTGACTTTTGGAACATATCTATGATATAGGACTAGGTAATCGGTTAAGGGGATCAAAAGTTCTTTTTAAATATTTCTATCCACAAAACACTTTTATTAATACTGAAGGGGTGATTAAAATGAAAAGAAACAATTAAAAATAAACATTTTCAATTATGAAAATTGGCTGTGTAAAGGAAACTATATATTAAAGCATTAAAGTGAGATGATTGTGGTACCAGAGTATTCAGAGCCTATCCAGGTTGGCTCTTCCATTTTTCATAGAGACCAGACCATCAGGGAATTGCTGAGTTACACAGGAAGTGACTAGTAATGTGCCTCCATTATCGTGGTATTAGAGATAAAAATGGAATTGGGGATATTTGTCCCACATCCCCTTTGGTAAATGCTGAATATTTTAATGTTTTTATATAGAGAACTATGTGTGTATGTGTGTATATATATAAATTTATATATAGTTAACCCTTTCCTTTATAAGTATATGAGAAAGTAAACTTTGAATTAGTGCTCATTATTACAAGCTATGGTTTCTGAGGTGATTCCCGCTAATGCTGTATGTATCTTTTGATATATTACACTCTAATAAAATCAATAATTTATGTGATATTGTTGATGAAGAAGGCAATATGTAGCTAACATATGCATGTCTTCTTAATCATTGTTTTTAAATCGTATCTGTTGAGATGGTAATGAGTTCTAAGAAAAAAGGATTCCCTGATGAAATAAGTTTGGAAAACCTGGCTTTAAGAAAGTTTATCTCAGTTTTTTCTGTAGAGCTACTAGGAGTCTAATAAGCCCCATGATTTCCCCTGTTGGGGTAAACAATGTAATATTTCCCAAATATATTTGCCCATGGAACTCTTTTGTATGTTTCTTCACTAAATAATTATTAACATTCTACCAGGATGCTCGTGTCCTGAGAAACACAGTTTAGAAATGAAATTCTAAAACCTCTCTCAGTTTTTCATGTAACTCAATTCTAAGTATTTACGATCTCAACATTTCTTGGAGTTTTATTATGAGAAGAAGATAGTCCAGATGGGTTCTGTGACTTGCTAGTTGGCTCTCTGTTCTTCCTATTCCATTTGTCCAGAAAGTCTCCTTTGATATCCTGCTCTTCCCAGCTCCAGGGGACCCTCTTTCATTTCATACCATTTTATACCATTGTTTGTTTGATCGTGGTCCCCTTTCACAGAATTGCAGGTTCCTTGAGGTCAGGGGCCATGCATCCTGTTTCTTTGCATTCCCATTTCCTAGCACAAGGCCAATTGTTTATTAATTCGGCAAATTTATTTATTTATTTTTGACACTGCAAACAAGACAAGCAAGAATTCAGTCTTTCCAAACCTCTTACAGTCTATTGGAGGAGAAAAAGAAGTAATTGTCACAAGATGTAAGAAATGCTGTGGTAGAAGAAATACATTCTCAGAGGGGCACTCTAGGGACGGTTTACTGAGGCGGGGATACCTATTTTGAAACCCAAAATAAACAAGAGCTAGTGGCAAGGGACATGTAATAGACTTTCATGGAATATGCATTGGAAGAATTAATATATTCCTGGAGGAAACAGAACCTCAATCACATTATTTTTAAGAAGCTGTTCTTTTTCCTTTCATCAGAAGCAGTTTCTTCTTAATTGTTAAAATTATTGAATCCATTTTTGAAGTTTCATTAAGTTTTTAGAGACATGCTAAAGAGGTTTACCTTCACAAAGATTTTATTGCCCTCACATTCTTACTGCTAATATTACTGGGATTCATTTCAAATTTTTATCAATACTAGTTTTTGGTACATATTTTCTGTGCAAAATAACTTTTATAACATTTACAATTAAAATTTTACATAAAAACATAGTAAAACAGTGCAATATTTACATTTGGCAAGTATCTGCATCAAAGTATATTTTATAGATAAGTAACTTCCTATACTGAGTTTAATCATTATTATGGTGGTCAGTAATTTTTTAGAAACCCTTTGCATATATTCTCTCATTTGATATGATAAATTCGCATTTTAAAATCGGTCATTAACTCTCCAAACACCCATGCAAAGTAGACAATACCAGCATTATTTGTTTCTAAGTATTCCCAACTCCACAGATGAAGAAGAAACTGAGTCAGAAAAATGAGAAATAATTAGTCTGACCATGAAGTGGTGTTACATAGGGCACTTAGGTATTTTTGGATTAACAAACATTTATTCATTTTGTTTCTTATGTAAATTTGGCAGATTTCTTTATTTCCTGGATAAGCACTTCATTGTAGAGAACATTGTGAATTGCTCTTGGCCATCTTACATGAGAAATTATTTTTGCTTAGAGAAATAATAATTTATGCTTTAGTTTAGAGACCACATGATGCCTGGTGAAAAAGGGCTGTCTGATACAAATTTTAGTTTTGAGTCCCTGGCACTTTGATATTCATTTGCACAGAAGTTTCAAAATGTTTAAGCTATTTAGCTATTACTATTCTAGTGCGATAAGCAGGTGCAGACTACTTGCACACACAATGCTTTGTTATTTGTTATGTCTTTTGTTTTCTTAGCGTAGGTCTCAAAGTGTTCTTCAATGTTATAAAAGTGACTGTATGAGCAGTAGATTAAGATTTACCTCTGTCAGAGCTGGATTTTTTAAAATATTGAAATGGTAATCTGTTGTTAACCAATGATTGTTTATAAATGTAGTCAGAAAAAAAGGAAGATCATAATGTAGTTGACTCTTTGAGGATTAAAAATGACCAGATCAGTGGTCAGAAGACAGTGCATTAAATTTAACTGTCCTAGTTCTTTTTGCCCTACAGACTCAGAGGTTTGAATACAGAAACATCTCTTTTATCTAGAGATTATTAATTCATCTATTGAAACTAATGAGGAATGCAGCTAAGAGCAAGGGAAGGCAAAGAAATTTTTGAGAAGCAAACAGATGCCAAAATATCTTTGCTCTATATTTTACATATTAAAGATAAGGAGAATGCCTAGTTACCTCAATAATTTTAAAGTTGGTTATCGGTTTTCTAGATAATTAGAATTTGAATTAGAATATTAAAGTGACTACTGGACATGGGAATATTGAAAGCTGTAAACAGAGACAGTTGGAAGCCTGAAGAGATAAATGTAAATAAATAAAGATCAGATATGAGAAATAAAAAATAGCTGTATGGAAGAATTTCCTTTCAGTACAAACAAATTCAATATTAATAACCAATAAGAGTCTTAGTACCCAATAATTGATGTTTATTACAATGACTTCAAGTCATCAATAAAATGATGATTACATCAATATAATTGATTCGAGAAGGCAAGAGGGTATGAAGTACATTTCAGAAGGAGTTATATAAAAAGAATTGAAGTCAACAAAAATAGTCTTGATATTAATCTTCAGTTGTGTGGAAAAGTTTATCTGCTGTCATTGCCAAAAAATGAGGGATCATTATACTTTGTAAAGTAGCTGGGGTCTTCATAATGGGGTTGAAATTTCCCCCAGACATTTAAATTTTTAAAAATAATATTGAAAGGCCCCAAATTTGGAGGCATTATTTTCTGGGTGATCCTATGAAATGAGAAAGATATAATAACTATTTTCTTTTTAATCATTTGCCCTTTCATTTGTTTTGTCCTATTTTATTTTTCATGAAAATTTTGATGTCTCATCTCTGTGTCCTTTTCTCTTCAGAGAGCCATTTAATGTCTGTCAAATGTCATGTTGCTTATTATAATAACACCACATGGTTATATATAACACCATAAAATATATGTATGTGACAGCTAGTCATAACTATGCCAATGAAGATGATCAGATTCCATTATACACTTTAAAAAGTCTATATGACATTTCCATCATAGGCTACTCCCATGATCATTTCTGTGGTGCTGATTTTTAGTCATCTTTCTTTTTTCCTTTCCTTCAAATTAACCATTACATGGGAAAAAAGATAATGCAAAGCAAAAATTATATTTTATAAACTTAAAGATACATTCTTTAAAATCTCAAACTTTTTCTATTAAACACTAGTGGTCAATGCATAAATTCTAGGCCATCTGAAACAAATTATTTGTGAGTATAAAGTAATGCTTCTCAACCATGTTGTTTTAGAAAATTTGCAAGAAAAAGTTTACAAAACAAGTACAAATCTCACATGAGTGTATAATATCAGAACAAGGCTATTTATTAAAGCAGGAAGTATTATTGAACAAAATGAAAAAAAAAAAAACTATGAGGTAATAAAAGGAGAAGTTGTTCCTGGAGAAAACAGAAAAGTAGAACTATAAGAAGCTTTCTATTTTTGTGACTTAGTAACAGGGAAGAAAGTGGAGTCAGAGTAGTCTTTAATATGCCGGAGTCCCATGATAACTACATCCAGCCTCTATATTCCTGTATTTGGAGCTGTGAAAGGACCTTAGGAGGAATCCTGTTACTCAGTTTGTTGCAATGACCATCAAAGTGGGCATTTCCAGGAGAGTCCCTCTGTTTCTTTCGGGATTGTGTCTTGTTTTTAGCAACTTCTATGTTTTTTAAAGCATTCCATTAAAAAGCCTCACAATAAAGATTTTACCCAACTGCAGCAGAAAGCTTTTAAACAGACCTGAAGTATCTCAATCATTTTCTTTGGATGTCTCTTAGAAATTAATTAAATTACAACCACTTTATAATGTTACTATAAGAACTTAAAATGGAGGATACAAAATGTTTAATATTCCAAGCATGATCTAAATACACAATACAAAGAGATCTGAAAGAAAAGATTTTGGCTGATGTAGCTGAACTTTTTATAGAGAGCTATAATCAAGAAGAAAAAAAACACTAAAAATAGCCTATAAATAAAGTAAAATAAAAAACAAAACCTCAACTAAACCAACCATACAAAATCTCAGTGGTTACCTAACTTACACTTTATTTCATTTTCTTTCATGCTAAGGGAATGACTAGCTAATTAGGATTTTTCAATAAAACTGTGTGATCTCCCCCTTTTTTTTACTTTGCATCTTCTTAGGTATCCACAAATACTATTTGTGCCAATTGTCTGAGAGAAAAATATAGACTAATTAAAATGCTAATCTTTAGTAAACACATAAGTACTTGCATGAAAATTAAATACTTGGGCTGCTAATTTATAAATACATGCTCACACAACAGGAACACTGCATCTAGTGTGGACTTCAGTCTTGGGCTTAACAGTCTCGTCTACATGTCAAATCCACTTCAGGGCTGAGAGTATCTACCATTGAAATCACCCTGTGTGCCTTCTCTCAAGAGCGTCTAAGGCGAAAAGAAAAGTGATGTGCACTTTGAGAAGATTATTTAAAACCTGCAGATTCATTAGGGGAGAACTTAATTGTGATCGAATCTATAATCCTTTCAGTTCATCCCATAAATAATAAGTCTGAACTCTATTGAGTCACATGGCCTCTTTTGCACAAACCTATAGAGGAGGGTCCTTAAAATTGAATAGATGGAACTGAATGGACCTGGGAAGTGGGAACTGGAATTTGATGGACAGCCTTTCACCTCTAGGTTATTGGTTTGTATCTGACCCAGGTGATGAAAAGTCGTTGTTCTACAATGGCTGTTTAGTAGTTTTCTGTGTAATGAGCTGTTGGCTCCAGTCCATTCCTCAGTGGACAGGTGTCTGCCCAAATTCCCAAATCACCATTCCACTTGTCAGTCACATTTGAGGTCAAGGGCTAAATAGGAACTGGGGCCAAAATACTTTCTCATTCTGATGAGTACAAGCCTTCCTTTGTTGGTTGACTGGGTTGGGAAAAGGAAAACTGCCATAGTCACTGTTCATGCTCTGCCTATTTTCTATTAAGAAGATTTTATTGTTTAAGATTTTTATCATAATGAAAAATTGCTAGGTCCTCAAATGTGTATGTTTTTATTGTTGCACATCATGGAAAGAGATGCCTATATACATTCTCAGATCAGGGATACTAAACTTATTTGTCTAACTGCAACAGGGATATATTATGCATTCACATCTGACTTTTCTCAGTTGGCACAGGAGAATCGTGATATAGGTTCCAAATTCTGATAAAACTGGCAGATAGGAAATAGCCAATAGCAAAATAGTGTATGGTATTTTGACTGAAAGAATGAACCCTCTTTGAGATATAAGAAGACATGTAGGAAAGTATTAATTGCATCTGGAACTTTATAAAATAGAGATAAAATGTTTTAATTTAGACCTGGTTTAAATACCTCCTACAACTATGGATTTATATTTATTAGCACTTCTGACTGGTCAAGGTCAGAAGCCAGAGGACTCAGATATTTTAACCTTGAACTCTTGGGAGGGTTTTCCACCACCAATATGTGATGCTGCTTTCTGCACAAATTAACAGTATATTTCAGACAAAGATATGATGTGTATAAGCGTTATACAGCTCTTGTTTACTTGCTTCTGTAGATCTAGTCTCTCTTCGTTTAAGAAAGATTGTGTCAACTTAGGTTATTTTTTATTTGGATGAAGTATATTGCTAAATATATTTCTAATTTATGAAACATGACCGGATTGAATGACAAACTTTAACTCAACCTTAATCATCCTGGACCTCCTTGCACATTTTTAAGCCTGAATCTCTCTGTCATGGCCAATTGCCAGCGAACTCATCACACTGTTTACAGATCTAATAGCAAACATTCTATAGCTATAGTTGTAAGAAACTGGAAAAAAAAAAAAGAAAATATTAGGAACCGTGAGATCTAATATGAAACCAAGGGTTTTATCATTTCTTGAGAGAGATATTTTCATATCTTTGGCTTGTTTTTTCTTAGGCCCACTGATAAAATGAAATGTTTTTTAAAGCCTTTAAAAATTTTTTTAATTTTTAATTTTTAAAATTATTTTTTAATC
>NW_011888792.1:7001791-7029979 GCF_000151845.1 Pteropus vampyrus | reverse complement strand
GTATTGCTACACAGCTTTTTTTGTTTCCATTTTCATAAAATATCTTTTCCCACCTCTTTACTTTCAGTCTGTGTGTGTCTTTTGATCTGAAGAGAGTTTCTTGTAGGCAGCATATGTAAGGGTCTTGTTTTCTTATCCATTCAGCCATGCTATGTCTTTTTTTTTAGCAAAAATATTTTTATTAGTTTCAAATATGCAGCACAATGGTTATATAATTATGAAGTGATCTCCCTGATTACTCTAGTACCCATAGGCACTGTACACAGCCATTACAATATTATTGACTATATTCACATGCTGTGTCTTTTGGTTTTAGCATTTAATCCATTTACATTTAAAGTAATTATCAGTAGATATGGTTATTGCCATTTTATTATTCATATTGTTGATCTCTTCTTATTTTCTTCTTTTTGAAATCCCTTTAAAATTTTTTGTATTACTGGTTTAGTGATGATGAACTTTAGCTATTTTCTTGTCTGGGAAGCTCTTTATTTGTCCTTCAGTTCTAAATGATAGCTTTGCTGGGTAGGGTAATCTTGGTGTAGGTCCTTGCTTTTCCTCACTTTGACTATTTTGTGTCAATCCCTTTTGGCCTCAGAGTTTCTGTTGGGAAATCAGCTGACAGTCTTATGGAGCAACTTTGTAGGTAACTAACTGCTTTTTTCTTGCCATTTTTAAGATTCCCTCTTTGTCTTTAAACTTTGGCATTTTAATTGTGATGTGTCTTGGTGTGGGCCTCTTTGGGTTCATCTTGTTAGGGACTCTCTGCACTTCCTGGGCTTGTATGTCTATTTCCTTTGCCAAGTTAGGGAAGTTTTCACTCATTATTTCTTGAAATAGGTTTTCAATTTCTTGTTCTCTCTCTCTTGGTACTACTATGATGTGAACGTTGGTTATACTTGATGTTGTTCCAGAGGTCCCTTCAACTATGCTCATTTTTTTGGATTCTTTTTTCTTTTTGATGTTCTGATTGGGTGTTTTCTACTACCTTATTTTCTAAATTGCTGATTTGATCCTCTGCTTTATCGAATCTACTGCTGATTCTTTATTTCAGTTATTGTAGTCTTCATTTCTATTTAATGTTTTCTATCCCCATTTTTATGTTTCCTATCTCTTTGTGGAAGTTCTCAATGAGATCATTGAGCATCCCTATAGGCAGTGTTTTGAACTCTGCACCTGGTCTCCATTTGTTTAATTCTCTTTTTTTTTTTTTTTTGGAGCTTTGTTCTGTTCTTTCATTTGGGACATGTTTCTTTGTCTCCCCATTTGGCTGCCTCCTCATTTTTGTTTCTATTTATTAAGTAGAGCTGCTATGTCTCCCAGTCTTAGTAGAGTGGCCTTCTGTAGTAAGTGTTCTGTGGGGACCAGTGGCACAGTCTTCGTTATCACATGAGCCAAGTGCTCCAGCTGTGTCCCTTGTGTGGGTTGTGTGTGTCCTCCTTGGTTGCTGTTTGCATATCAGTGGGAGGGATTGACCTTTGGGTTGATTGGTTAGGAGGACTGGCTGTGACCAGTGGAAGAGCTGTTGTGTAGGGGCTGACCCTATGAAGCAGAATTTGCTTTAGCAGGGCTCTTGTGCCTGCCAAAGGGTGTGTCTTTGGTCGAGGTGGTTGGGTGGTGTTCTGATGTGGTCTGAAGCTGGCCTCTCAGTGTGTTGGTTCTGGGGATTCTTGGAAGCAGCTCTGTTGCAGGTGAGGGTCAGCCTGTGTCCTGCCCAGGGCCACTGATATGAGCTACAAAGTGATCTGCAGATGGTTGCCACTTGTACTAGGCTTGGAGGTACCTGGGAGAGGCTTAGCTGCAAACTGAGGTCAACTGCCACAAATGCTGGGTTTGGGGCTACTTAGCAAGAGGTTCAGGACATACTGGGGCCAGAAGCTGCTTGTCTGGGGTTTGTGAACTCTTGAAAAATTTTAAGAAAGTCTGCAGCATGAGTCAAGACAAGCTATTTGTACAGAAAAGCCATTAGACGTGGCTTGGATGGTTCTCCAAGTTGAGTGAGGTGAGGACTCAGAGAATCACCAGGAAAAGGCAAATAGTGTTAAACAGGATGATGGGGACTCAGGTTTGGTGGCAGCCTGTATCTGCAGGCTGGGTGGAGGGAGGGTTCAACAAAGGAACAATAGCTCTGACAGAATTTCTGCCTGGAAAAAAGCTGCTACTCCAGCCCTCACCCTGAAGCCAGACAATATAGTTCTTCCCCATATGTCCCTGGTGCCTTTCAAGCTGCTGCTCCAGTGCTGGAGCTCAGAGGGAGTGAGTTTGTTGAGTAAATCTGTGTGCGTTTTAATTATGATGTGTTTTAATTATGAGGATCACCTGGGACTTCAGATGCCCTCCATCTCACTCAGCCACAATCATCGCTGGTTTTCAAAGCCAGAGATTGTAGAGACATGGGCTGGTGTGGGACTGGGACCCCTGACTCTTCATGGGGACCTATGCAGCCAAGATATCTTTCCCAATTTTTAACCACTACACATAGGTGTGATACCAGCCCATTCAGGTCTCTACCCCTCCTACCAGTTTTCAGGTGGTTTCTTTTGTATTCCTTAGTTATAGGATTTCTGTTTAGCTAGACTTTAGGTGATTGTCAGTGATGGTTGTCCTATAGTTTAGTTGTAATTTTGATGTGGTTGTGAGAGGAGGCAAGCACACAGCATTTATCTTCTCTGCCATCTTGACTGAAAGATGGTGTGCATTTATCTTTTTGAATTAGTGTTTTGGATTTCATGAGATAAATACCCCAAAGTGGGATTGCTTGGTCATATAGTAGTTCTATTTTTAATTTTTTGAGGAAAGTCTATACTGTTTTCCATAATGGCTGCACCAATTTACAATCTTACCAACAGTGCATAGGTTCCCTTTTCTCCACATCCTTGCCAAAACTTGTTTATTGATTTATTGATGATAGATAACTATTTTGACAGGTGTGAGGTGATATCTCATTGTAGTTTTAATTTCCATTTCCCTGATGATTGATGATGTTGAGCACCTTTTTATATGTCTATTGGCCATCTGTATGTCATCTTTGGAGAAATGTCTATTCAAGTCCTCTGCCATTTTTTTAATTGGATTTTGGTTTTGGTATTAAGTTGTGTGAGTTTCTTATATATTTTGGATATTAACCCCTTATCAGATGTATCATTGGCAAATACTTTCTCCCATTCAGTAGATCATCTTTTCGTTTTGTTGATTGTTTCCATCTCGGTGCAAAATTTTTTTAGTTCGATGTACTACTATTTGTTTATTTTTTCTTTTGATTCCCTTACCTGAGAGACATATCCAAAGAACAATGTCAAAGAGTTTATCGCCTATGTTTTCTTCTAGGAGTTTTATGGTTTTGGGTCTTACATTTAAGGCTTAAATTTGTTTTGAGTTTATTCTTGTATATGGTGTAAGAAAGTTGTCTAGTTTCATTTTTATGCAGGTGTCTGTTCACTTTTCCTGATACTATTTATTGAATAGACTGTCTTTACCCTATTGTATATTCTTGTTTCCTTTGTCATAGAGTCATTGCCCATGTAGGTGTAAATTTATTTCTGAGTTCTCTATTCTGTTCCATTGATGTATGTGTTTGTATTTATGTAAGTACCATGCTGTTTTGATTACTATAGACTTGTAGTATAGTTTGATGTTAGATAGTGTGATACCTCCAACTTGTTCTTTTTTCTCAATATTGCTTTGGCTATTCTAAGTCTTTTCTAAGTCTTTATTGGTAAAAATAAGTAGCAGAATTCCCTTGGGATCACCTGTAGATAAACATCAGTTGGTATTTTCTCTACACCTTCATGATATCATAAATGATTAGAAGTTTGAAGGATAAAAATTTGACTTGAATCCTGGAAATATCTAAATAGTTAATTTTTCTTTCCTTAGAAAACATTTTATTAATTTCAATAACTATTTAACTTTTGAAATATCAGCAATACCATAAATGTTTATTGAAGTATGAACCAGTGAGTGCCAAGATTCTTAGAAAAATTGTGATAAATTTTATTGCAAATTAGAAACAGTACAGGTAACCAAAATTGTTTGTGTTATATTCTCCTTCTCTACTGAGATTTTCAAAATAGAATGAACTCTCCTTTGTATGGGAAGAGGTTTCTTGAAGCAAGGGGTAGACTACTTTTTGGTGATTTTTACTGGATTTGATGGCCTATGAAAACCCTGATACAAATAGAGTCTTATTATATTATGTCATCATGTTTAACCTCTTTATTCTTATTGCTTCCCTTGTATTAGATCTAATCAGTCAAAACCTGTCTTGGAAGAGTTAATTCTTAGTGCTTTTCTGATACTTGTTAAATGATGTTAACTGTGGTCAACACAGCTTTAGGCCCACGTGTAGGAAACTGGTGACAGAGTGTGGTAAGAGGATGCCACCCAAATTTCTAGTGCAGGTATCCTATACCAGATCCTCTACTTGAAGAGATTAATCTTAAGTAAATACAAGCAAGTCAAGTCCACATTCCTTCAGTTTTACTTTAAAATCATGCTGGATTCCAGTTGCATTCAGTAAATGTGTGTGAAGTGAAAGGTTTGAGCAGTTAGTAGAGGCAGCTTGAGGTAGCATTCTCCATACCCCCTTCAGAGTAAGTGATGCTTATTAAGGACATATAGTGTGCTGCAGTGAAGGAAGACCTGTCACCATCATTAAAGGTGTGGCACGCATGCGTGTGTGTGTGTGTGTGTGTGTGGTGGTTTAAACTCAACTGCATTCAGTTAATCACATTAGGAAACAAGTCTTGTGGTGGCATCAGTAGGAGGTTTACAGCAAGTTATTCAGTCTGGCAATTATTGCAAATTAGAACCTTATTCAGGAAAGAATATCAATTTAAGAGTAGATAGAACACATTTACTATAGTTAATTCAGACCCTCTTTGAATGGGATATATTTTCTTAGAAGCAGACATAGAGATAAATGCATCACATGACCCTTGGAACCGAACTGCTGAATGAAGATATTGGGGGACTGGAGCTATTCATTTCCATTTACAGAATCCAAATTGCTGAAAAGTCATGGGAAGGCAGGAAAGAGACTTGTTGTTTTTAAAAATGCTCCCTGGCATTTGCCTGCCTGCGTCATCCAATGCAGTATCTTATTCTGCTGCCACCCGGGGTCCCATTCACTGGTTTGTTTAACCTCAAAGTGGGAAAGTAACTAACACAAATACATTCATTGTCCATGCTCTAATAGAATTAAGATTCCCAATACACTGCCTGCATTTGAATGAAGTTTGTTACACACTAGCTTTTATGGTCACACCCTTTTCCCTTGATGATTCTTAAGAATGGCAGAAGCAAGAGACCAGAAATTTTGTAAGCTCATAAATATGAAGCACACTGTGTTTAAATAATGCCAGCGTGGTGATACAAATGGACCAATGCCAGGAAGCTCAAAGTTAAAGCTAACAATTCATCCTTACACCACTATGAATAAGAAGGAAGGAGAAAGGGGCACTGTGTTCATTATAGCTGCAGTGCCAGCAGACTGGGATAGCTCTGTCTAATGGACCATTGGGGCACAGAGCTTTGAATTGCACACTGTTTACCCAGAAGACAGGAAATAGATCTATTATGCTTCAAAAAGGCCAACTTGATATTGAGGAATTACATAATATTGTTTATTTCACACTGCACATTATCAGCTTGAGTGATTGTAAGCATTTGGAATAAACCTATATCTAGTCTCCTGCCAGCCAGTCAGTAGCAAAGACCAGCACTGGGCGCTGAAAATGGAAGCCATTACTCTGCGACTGTGGGCAGATCCAGTACAGGTTTTCATCAGCTATTCTTCCTACTTTGCTGCTTAGCTGTTATTGCCTTCTATTTCCTCTAGCAAGAACCTAAGCATAGTCTTGTAGATACTTGTAGTGAAGAATATTAGAGTACCAAAATCTCCATCATTCAGAGGTGGACTCACTGCTCTGAGCAAAATGCTACATTTTTATGGCTTTTTAATTTAAAAAAAACCCTTTTTTTGCTTTGATATCCTGGAGTTTGCCATTTGGCTATTTGATGACACTTAGAGATTGATTTTTGCTCCGTCTGTCAAAGTGAAACTGGCAATATATTTTGATAGTTAGCATGAATTACATTTGTGGTTGAGGAGAACAAAATGTCTTCTTTTAAGGCTAAAGTGAGAGGAAGATAAACTTATTTTAATTAGCAATTCTTAAAGAAGTAATTTTCTAAAATGCAAGAAGTTTTTAAATAAAATGATAAATTATGTCATTTTCTGCTTGACATATGACTACATTGAATTAACCTGTTCTTAATATATGTATTTTACTTTCATAATTTTTAACTCCATGTTTCATGTAAACTAAATTTCTTGCAACTCCAAATTGCATATTCTCTGCTTTATCTTCTTTTCGTTTATTTTACAATGGATTTTAGTGAGGGCCCAGATTTCACAATGCCTGAGGTAATCCATCATAGTAGGCAATACCCCTTTGGCAATCACATTAGTTCTTCCAGAGTTCTAGATTCTCTTCCAAGCCAATTAAACCTGAAGAGTGCTTTATTCTTGAGTATTCTTTACCCCTGGCTCATGACTCTAAAGGCAGCACACTTAGGGGTACCATGTTAGAGGTATATTCTTATCAGGTTAGAGGTATATTCTTATCTTTCCTATCAGGTTTTAAAATGTAATAATAATGATGATAAAACTGTTACTACTACTAGCAGTACCACTACTAGCTAATAACAGTTTACTCATTTATCCCTACTAGCTAATAACAAGTTTACTCATTTATCCCTTGTGCTATGTGCTTTATGTGAATTATTTAATTTTTTACAAATAACTCTATGGAATAGGTACTATGACATCTCACTGCATCAGTTAGAAATGCTTATAGTTGCAACTGAGAGCTCAACTAATAATAACTTAAAATGGGTGTCTATTTATCATACATGAAAAGAAGTTTCATGGTCAGCAGTCATGGATGATTATTTTGTAGCTCAATGATGTCAGAGCATTGTGTCTGGGATTCTCCTGACCTTTCCCTCAAGTTGCAAGAAGATTGCCACAATTTAAGACATTTCCTTTGCATTCAAAGCAAGGAGATAGAAGAATGGGTAGAGACAGCTACCTTGGTCCCTTTTACAGGAAATCAAATGCTTTGCTTGTTTCCACATGCTATTTTTTGTATTTCACTAGCCAGAATGACATCATATTCTGCATAGGAGTCTGGGTAAACAAGCTGTTGGCTCTTTCACCTTTTATAGATAAAGGAGAAAGGTGTTAGCAATGGCATTGGGTTAGTCAGACTAAGTGCTACTTGCACTTAGAAATCAAGAAAGTGAGGCTAATTGGCTTTCTAAGGAGCTGGTAAATGGCAGAACCAGAATATAAACTCAGGCTGTTACAGGGCCCATACTCTTATTTTCCCCTCCAATTAAAATTCTTTTTTCTATTACAGTTGACATACAGTATTATATTAGTTTCAGATGTGCAACATAGTGGTTAGATATTTATGTAACTTATTTATGAAGTGAACATCCTGATAAGTCTAGTATCCATCTGACACCATGCATAGTTATTACAATATTATTGACTGTATTCCACATGCCGTACATTACATCTCCATGACTGTTTTTATATCCGGCAATTTGTACATCTTAATCCCTTCCTCTTTTTCATCCATCCCCTTAATCTCCCTCCCATTTGACAACCATCAATTTATTCCAGAGCCCATATTCTTAATCATGTTGCCACATGCTTTTATTTTCCTTTAGTTAATTTTTTTCCCTTGCGGGATCTTGGTGACTAGAAGAGATACTTAAATAAAATTGTTCTCATCAAATTCGAATCTTAGGACTGCAGGATTGTTCCAATATTAGTTTAATTTATACATCCCTTGTTTGCCACCATATTGCTAAGGATGGAACTCTCTGAAACATATTATCTAACTGTATTTAAACAGGCTATCATCTTGTCACTTTCATGTGTTGTTGAAGACTATCGCCACTTTTGGACAAATACTGTTAAGAGGTTTAGTTCCTTTTATTTTATATTATTTTTCCTGCAAACTGAGCATGCCCAAGTATGCATTGTAACCTGTAATTAAGATACAGGCTGTCTCATTGCCAAGCAATATTTCATTCACATTACAAACCCAGTAATAGTTTTCTATTGTAACTAATAGTCAGAGATATTAATATGTTTCCTCCTAATAAAAAAATAGCATCAGAGCTTCCTCTCAGTTTTAAGGTCCTTTGGTTATAAATTTCTTTGTTAGCTTTGTTATCTGACCAGCAGTTTGTTGTAATTATAGACATTTTGAGGATACCGGCATATCTTGCCAGAATATAAGGAAGATAGAAGACACGCAGGAGTTCATTAACTACAAATTAAAGTGACAGAGAATGGTTTTTTTCAGTTTTCACTGCCACTCTTTTCCCTTGCAGTTGCCAGTGAATAGCACAGGTATAATACCTAGCAAAATACATATATTATACACTGGTTTTATTTGATTCATAATAAAGGTGATGCATTCCAATTCCAAAATGGATGAGACTTACATAAAGTTTTAAAAAAATCCAACAACTTTACATCATGAAGGTCCTAGAATATGTAAACATAAAATATGTAATCTATCTTTGATTTGCACCATAATGCTCCTTTGCTTTGAAATCATGGCTGTATTACCAAACTGACAGTTTTAATGGAAAAAGTGGCTTTCAAAAGCTGCTGTTGAAAACACACTGCATAATTCTCTAAGCCGTGAATATTTTACTACCAGCATATGCAGAGAGGCAGGGAAAACACACTGGCATTTTATTCCCTGCAAGCTGGGATGGAGAAAATTCACTGGTGTTAAAACTACATGTTATAATATGATGGAAATTCATAAATACTTATGAATGCATACTGTTATTATTGGCAGGCAACAACACTATGTAAAGTCATTTGGAAGATGAAAAACAAGTATTCTTTCATTTATAATTTACTCATTCAGAAAATATCTAGTAAGGGCCCCCTATATTCAGATACTGTGCCAGGCTCAATAAAAAGATGAACAAGAAATCCCCCCCCCCCCCCCCCCCCCGCCAATTGCTTTAAATGTCTCATGGGAATGTTTCGTGCATAGGGCTCTGGGTTAATATTGTCTAGTCACTTGAGCAATATTAGCTCAGTATTAGCCTAGACTAGGTAGGACTCCTGGGCACTGGGTCATCAAAAGCATAGTTCCTTGAGTCTTTTGTATCCTGTGGAGAGTGTGTTTGAGCCAGGGCACAGTTAATGTAATTTTTTGACTGTGTACAAAGGCAGGAGAAGACTCTGCCTTTCTGAGCTTACCACTTTTTATGAGGAGAATGTGAGAGTGGCCCATAGAGCAGTGATTAGGAGACTGGGAGGTAAGCATTTTTGGCTCAGGTGCCAAGGAGTCTGAGCAATGGTGCTAGCTGTTTAGGAAACTAATAAGAAATGCCAGCTTCCTACGTCTGGAGACGTGGGACCCATGGTTCTTTGAGAAATGAAGTTGGGGTATGATCTTTCTTTCTGAAGAGAGGATTGACCCCACTTCCCACTAGCTAGTAGGATAAAAGTTGATTGGATCCTGGATAAAAGAGAAATGGGAAAGAGCTACAAATGACGTTTTGAGGATAATCGGGTATATTTGAATATGAGCTCTATCTTAGATGACACTATTGATTTAATTTTAAATTTCTTGGGTGTGATAAAATTCATAGGAGAGTGTTAAAGTACTTAGGGGTAAGATTTCATGATCCAGGCAATGTATTTTCAAGATGATAAATACAGGTAACTTATTTCCACAGTTAGAAAAGTGTGTATGTGTGTGTGCACACACTTGTGTAGAGAAAGACTAAACAAAAATGGCGAACTGGTAACAATTAGTGAACTTATGTGAAAGAAATAGAAATACTTATTATATTTTTTTTAAAACAAAGCTTTGAACATTTTCAAAATAAAAAGAAGTTGGGCATAAAAAGCAACGTGGAAATAGCAGCAGATCGTGATCTTCAGCAATTTCTCTTTCCTGGCTAACCACTGCTCTGTCAGGAACCCTTCCCTAGTCTCTCAGACCCAAGGAGGTACCCCTGCAGGGCTCTCATCCACGGTGCTAATTGCTTATCTACTTGTCTGTACATCTCTCCAGATTATAAGCTTTCTGAGAGCAGAGACTGTAAGGGACTCTGAAGGTCTTTTTTCCTGTTGTACCCACAGTTTCAGGCACATAATCATCATTCAATAAATATCAAATGAAGGAATTCATATAATACATAAATGAGGGCTGTATATTTTTCCTAATTAGAAAAGTTTGCATAGAAATTGAGTGGTTAAGCTTGGCCCACTGTCACAAAGGACTGAGTTGTGAAATTCAAGTGTGTTTATGAAGTTAACCCTCATGTATCATTATGTTACATTTATATTATAATCACTTAGTTAAATAAAAATTTAGTTTTTTCAATAAAGTACATGAAAGTAATTAGTACATTTTCTAATTATTCTCCCAAGCCAGGCATGTGGGTCAGGTTCTGATATTCGATGTTTAGAAATACATGTAGAAATAGAAATATACTTGGAGAAAGAGATTATACAAATAGGTTTGATAGAAATCTGTTTCCTACTATCTCTACAACTCCTATCACTACTTTTTTGGAAATTCTTCTCATTTTGTTATACAATTAATATCAATAGAGCTAGATGTTGATTAATCATTAAGATTACCAAAATTCGTGGTTTTTTTTCATCTCTTATATTCAGCTATCTACTACAGTGTCTATTGATTTTTTTGACAACAGAGCAATTGGGAGAAGGAAGAGTGTTATGAACTGAATTGTGTTCATCACAAATTCTTATGTTGAGGCCCTAAAACCTAGTATTTTTGAATGTGACCATCTGGAGACAGGGCCTTTAAATAGGTAATTACAGTTAAATGAGACCAAAAGGGTGGGGCCCTAATACAACATGACTGGTGTTCTTATAAGTAGAGGGAAAGACACCAGAGATGTGCATGCATCTCTGTGGGGAAATCATGCGGCAAGGTGATCCATCTGCAAGCCAAGGAGAGAGGCCATAAGAGAAAGCAAACTTGCCAACACTTTGATCTTGGACATTCAGCCTCCAGAACTGTGGGAAAATAAATCTTTGTTATTTAAGCCACCAAGACTATTTTGTTATGGCAGCCATAAGAAACTAATACAAGCAGAAAGATTGAAATGAATTAGCACCTTTATTGATAGCAAATTTTTATAAAATCTGGGCTGTGGCATGAACATAAGTCCAATGGTTTATTCAGAATGGTTTGTAGTCCTGGTTATCTGTAGTTTAATGTCTTATAGTCTACTAGAATCTTGGAAGTGAACCATCCCAAATCTATAAAGATGCTTTGGTTACAGTTTGGCATTCCTGACAAGTGATCATCTAACTTTTACTGAGAATAGCTGTAACAATGGGGGAACTTTTCCCAAGAAACTGAAATTCCAGAACTATTTATCAGTTGGAAAACATTTTCTTATATTGATTTGACATCCATGCGGCAGAGAACACTGGTTGTTTCACAATATCTGTTCTCACCCTTTTTAGGTAGGACTCTATTGTTCAGATACATGGCTACCTGGACTAAAGATATATATTCCAGTCTTCTTTGCAGCTGAGTATAGACATATTACTGAGTTCTGGCTAATGAAATATAAGTAGAATTTATACATATGTTCCAGAAAATGTTCTTAAATAGGAGTGTAACACTTTCTCACTCCTCCCTGCCCCTTTTTTTTCTTCCCTGCTAGCTGGAATGTAGATATGAGCAACCATCTTAGACCATGAGGTAAAAGGCACATGTTGAGGATGTCAAGAGCCTAGCGCTCTGATTGTGGAATCTTCCAATGAGTGTGAACTGTTTGTTTTCAGATTTTGTTTACTTGAGAGAAACAAAATTCTCTCTTCTCAGATAAGTTTTATTTTGAGTTTTATGTTATTTATAGCTAAACTTCTAATTGTTTAGCTAACTGCTCCAATTTTCACTCATATATCCTTGATCTACTCTAATGAATTACATAGTACAGAACAAGTCTAATTTTATTTCCACATGACAAACATAATACTTGAAGACTGTTATTCCATTCTCCCTAGATCTGTAGACTAAGCATAACTGATTCCTCATCTGTTTCTCAAAAGACAACATTTTAGGCTCTCTGACCATCTCAATTACTCCTCTGGGACCCCAATTCATTCAGACATTCTTTATTTCCATAAATTGAGAGTTAGCTGCATTGTACATATTTCATAGTAATAGGAATGATATGTCAGAAAATAATACCAATCTTGAGTATAATAAAAGGAAATATTTGGTATAGAATGACCTGAAACTACCTTAGAAATAATTTCCATAACAGAACAGATTTTTCAATTTGTTCTTAGTCTTTAAATCACAGATCTCAGTTGCAGTAATAGATGAAACACAAACAGTTTGTGTTTCTTACTCAGTAATGTTTACCAACATCTGACAATTGGAATCACCAAAGAAGAGAGAGAATCTTTCATTATTTCTGGGCAGAAGAAGGTATACTCATAGGTAACTTGTTTCTGACAATTCTGCAGCTGGTCTTCTAGTTAACATGGTAAAAGGTAAGCTGGTTGCCCAACTTGAGCAATCTGCTACAATCCGTAATGTGGGAAACATTTTTCAAAAGCTGTCTTTTACCTTTGCATACATAAGTTCTCATAGGCTTGAACAAAAATATCTTTGTTATGTGCACATCCTAGGTCCAGGTCAGCCAGCCTAGAGCATTTATGGAGGATTTAAGTTGTATAATTATGTATTTCATTGGATTTAAAAGGAGAATACAGAATTCTTGCCCTTGAGAAGTATATGATTATAGTCTTTTGGATAATAGTTTGAAAGGATTTAAAAGAAACCCAAAGAACTGAATAATCTCAGTGGTAACATGTACACTATATTAAGACAGGGACCAGATCTGTTTGCTTATTACTTTAACCTGGTATCAAGCACAATGCCTGCCACACTTGATGTGCTTATGGTTTATTTTGTTTTGTTTTGCTTTATTTTACTTAATTTTATTTTAATTTCATTTCTTGGGCTTGAATGGAATAGTAATTTTAAAGTACATCTTCCTGATTCAATGCCCGTGCAATAAACATTAGTAAAATTAATATCTATTTTGATCAATATCTATATAATGTAATACGCAAATTGAGATTTAGCAATATTAACCTGGTAAGCTAGTCCAAATTTTTAATGATGTATTTGACAATCTGAACAGATGTAAATAAACATATATTAAAACTCCACCTGTTTGAATTTGGTGTCTATAGAGTTATATAAATACTTTATACTACTTTAGTAGAGTCTACTATTAAAGGGAATTAATTATGGATATGTATTTTTAAATTATTTATTTCGAGATAATTTTAGACTTACGGAAGAGTTGTGAAAGTAGTATTAACATGTTTCCATACACCCTTCAGCCAGCTTCTCCTAATGTCAAAATCTTCCATATCAGAGCACAATAGGCAAAATTAAAAAGTTAACATTTGTATAATGTTATTTACTAAACAACAGATGTTGTTTGGATTTTACTAGTTTTTCTATTAGGGTCCTTTTCCTTCCAGGATTTAATGCAGGATCCCGTATCCAATCTGTGACAGTCTCTCAGACTTTCTTTGACTCTCATGACCTTGAGATTGGAAGAGTACTTATTCAGCTATTTTAGAGAATGTCCTTCAACTTGTGTTTGTCTGATGTTTTTTCATTATTATATTAAAATTATGCAAATACTATTTTTTCTTAACTTTTACCCACTAATTTTAGTATTCACCAGTGGATCTTGCCTATAGCAATTATTACTGTGGTGTTCTAATAGTTATTTTCTATTTCCCTCATTCTTTGTATGCTTATTAATTAGAAATAAGTGAAGAAAGTTTGTCTCTTATGTTCCCTTTGTTTATAAAGAAATATTTTAGGTCAATATCTTAAGGATACTTATTTTATTCTTTAGATTATAAGCCAATATTGTTTTGTTGTTGTTGTTCAACTTACAGATTTGACCATTTGGGATGCTTTCAGGTTGGCTGTTTTATTCTTTCTGTATGCCCTCCTTACTTTTTTTTTTTTTTTTTTTTTTTTTTACCACAAGGTGCTATTGGCTCATCTGTGTTTTACCTGTTGCAGCCTTGGAATCAACCACTTTCCAAGGAGCCTTGCTTCTCTTTATTAGAAACTGGTACTTAAAAACTATCTGGGTACTAAGTGTGCTAAATCCTACTGGGGTGTCACTGTTTCTAGGCCTTCTCAGCAGAACTAAGAAATATATGTATATATAGTTACCCATGCATGTGCACATTTATATTTATTTTTATCTCTCTACCTCTCTTTTTTTTAAAGCATGAATTCATATTCATAATATTCATCATACTGATGAGTTCACACTGAAAGAAAACAGAACTCATTCTAGACTTCCCATTTATTTATAACTTCTTTCTCTGACAGTAAGAAATCTAGCTCCTAATGCTATAATACATTTACTTACTTGTTCAATCCTATCACTCAAATAAAGTAGTTTCAGGATTACTAATCCATATCCCTGTTGGAGAGAAAACCAGTTCCTTACATAATAGTTCTATCATCTCCAAATTCCCTTGTGCCGATTCTTTGCAGTCAACCTACAAATGTCTATTTTTACTACTAGAAAATTGACTTTTTGAGAACATCCCATTCTCCCCCCGATTTTAGCATTCTAAGGGCATATACTGCTAAGTTGATGCTTAATAAATGCTTGGTGAATAGTCTATGCTCTAATAGTTAATATAGAACTGACACTAAAAAAATTGTAAGTGAATGTGTACATGAATGATTAAATGGATATATATGTCATATATGTATGACAAGGGTGACATGAATTACATTTTTTTGTTTGGCGACTAAATCACTTAATTATTATTGTTAACAAATACATCAAAACTCCGTGGCTTAAAACAATAAGCATTTATTTAGTTAGGAATCTGTGGGTTGACTGGATAGCTCTTCTGGTATGAGTCAAGCTTGACTGATCTTGATTTGGCCCATTCCTCTACTGGTGGTCAGCCAGCTGGTCAGATAGAGTCTTGCTAGTGTGAGTTGGTCTCACTCACCTGTCTGGCTAAGTAAGCTAGGCTAGGTTTGTTTCATATGTAGCGGCAGAGTTCCATGGGAGTGCGTGAGTGGCACTAAGCACAGCCTCTTGAGCCATAGGCTAAAAACTCGACAGCATAGCTGCTGTGGCATTCTAATGGCCAAAACAACTTGAAAAAGCCCAAATTCACGAGATAAGGCATAGTGTCCCTACTTCTAGATGGCAGCTTTAATGTCATGTTACCAAGGGCATAAATACAGGGAGGAGAAGAACTGTAGTAATTTTTAAAATCAATCTATTACAAAATCTATGCAAATATATGTGAAGGCCTCTTAAATACAATTAATATAAATATTAACACCACCCTGCTCTCCACTGTTTGTTTGTTAATTTTACTTGCTTACCCCTAACCCAGCATACCATTTTTTAGAAATCTTATGTGAGATCAAAGACTAAAAATTATCTCTTATGAGGGATTCATCAAGATTATAAAAAGAATTTCCATTTGTTAGTCACACTTTCTCCCCATTTTTTACTTTATTATATCTACTACTTTTTGTTGTATATAATTTTTTAAATCTAAATTCATAAAGTCATCAAAGAGAGTGAAATTATCACTGTACCTTCACATGTGATAAAAGGAAATTTTCAGAAAATTGGGATTCTATAACTGAACTATATACTGAGAATTTTAAGGGTTGATTTTGTATCCTCTCCCGTTGGATGTTTACTTTATTAATAGGCTTAATTACTTGTACACAACTACTTGTATAAATTAAATTATGTTATATGATATTATTTCTAACATTTGAACTGTTTTCCTCATAGTCACTCTATTCCAATCAAAACTTTCATATTTCCTGCATTGCTTTCTCTTCATGGTCTTTACACCACTCCTGGTGACAGCTTTCATTAGAGTGCAGTCAGTTTTGCTTAAATAGTTATTCTAAGGCATTGAACAGTGATGGTAGATGTATCAGAGCTGACATGTTCCACCAACCTAGGATACTTGAAAAGGAATGGTTAAATTGATGGCCTAAAGTTTGATTTTTGCTTCAATACTTTTTGTTGGTTTAAGTAAACTGCTGGGTACAGGTGTCTCTAAGTCCCCAGACAGCTTCTGGGAAATTCAGAACATCTTGAATAAAAATGTATTGGAGAAAAGAAAATGATACCCAGAGTCCAAACAGGTGCATCAGGCAATGCACTTAATGAAGTTGCTAAATTTTGATTCTGCAAAACAAGGCTTTAGCAAGAAAAAAAAACAGTAAAGATGATAACTGTGATTTGCAACAATTGCAATATATGTGTATTGCTGTCTTTAGGGAACAATGAATTATTCTAATAAATCTTATATCTATTGTGGAGAAAGAAATCCTCTTTGACTATATTTAATAGTATTAGTTTAGAGGTAAATGATATTAAATGACTAAGTATTTAGGAATAAAAACAAAAATACCCTCTACTTAAAATCTTTTAGTCATTTGCTAAAAAGCTAATTCTTTCTTATGATAAAACCACCCAAGAATTGTACCTTTATGAAATGAATGTGAAAAAACAGTTGAGGTAGTATGATAGTCAGTTGTATCAGAGCAGGAATTTTTCAGATTGGACTTTAGAGATCCCTAGGATATCAGGTCTCAAGGCTGTCATGTGGGGCTTGTACTCATGAGGACCCACCTTACTTTCCTCATTACTAACCTCTATCACCAACCTTAATTTAGGATGCTAATTATAATTACATTTTTTTTTGTATATTAGGTTTGTTTGAAAAAGTTCTTAAAAAAGGAGAAAGAAAAATACTCCTACTGTATCAAAAAATAAAAAGGACTGAGGTCACAGTAGGCTCTTGATTTACTGTTAAATTATTTCATTATTTAAAGATGGATAAGGCCGGAAACATGAGGGCAATCCTGGACAAATGTATACCAGAATATGGCAGAAATGTGCATATATTTATAATACCTTTTACTCACATGCTTAAATTATCTCACCATTTGAAATAAAGGGGACTATAAATCAACACTTGTAGTTTTCATTTCTGTGTGATTCATTTGGTTCTTTAAAAAATATACCAGATCTTATTTTGTCTCTATCCTGTTACCTGTCTTATTTTTGATTCCACATTTTACTTCTCTAATATTAAGCATATTTATTTTACATTCTGTATAAATTAATAATTAAACTTTATAGGAATCTAATTGTACTATTTGGTGTTTCTGCTGAATCTCTTTGATGGTAACTTATTTCCTCATGTGCAGTATTGGATTGTGAGATGATATGTGGCTGGACTTTATCTCCAGGAATCCAGTAAGGCCTGAATTAAGGTGGCACTTGCTTTGTCAGGTGTCCCAATACGCCAAGTCCACTTTAGATTAATTTTTAGCTTGGAGTTTCCTGGACTACAGATGTAGTATAAATTTGAACCTGAAATCTGTATAAGGAAAAGACTGTAGCTATAAATTCTCAGGAGATATATATATATACATTTTTCCTTCGGTGCCTACACTCAAACAGACAATTTCCTTCACTTGTTTGTTGATAAAAAGACCTTTTTTTATCCTGGTCCACTTTTTCACTAAGGTGTAGCCCTGCTGATGTCCAGACTTTATGTTGGGATTCTCAATTTTAATGCCTCAGCTTTGCAAGTCCAAGGTTACGTCTCCTATCCCTGGTATGGCTCTTATAGTCTAAGAGCAGCAAATACTCTTGAAACTGCTGTCACTTTTGGTTTCTAACTTTTATTTTGAGTCCCTGGGGACTTCTTATGTGGGCATGCACACACATGTGTGGGTGTGTGTGTGTTCAGCTAAACATGTAGAAGGACATTTATTATCATATATGTGTTTTATATTGTGAAGTTATTCAGGATGTCTTGTTCATGATATTTCTTTCACATGGAAGTCAACCAAAATCTGATAGCACTCTTTTGAGGATATTTAGAGAAAGTAGTCATAGTGCATATAAGACTATATATCTTAGAATCATGAAGAATATTGGGCTGTGGCGAGGAGTGGATGAAAGTGGGTACTGGCTCTTGGCCACTCTCAAACATCCACTTTTCTACTCTTTCCCCTCAACAGCTGATATTTAGCCCTTTCTCAAAGGACATTCTCAGACAGAGGAACCGGTATACCCAAGAGTACATTAGCTTACACTGAAAATAACTAGATGCTTAAGGAGTACAACTCACAAAAAAGATAGACAACTGTAGGCCTATAGTTAGCCTTCCACAAAATTCTCTCTTTCTTGACAAGTTAGACATTTTCAAACTTCCCTTTCAGTTAGGTGTGGCCAAGTGATTAAGATTTCACCAATAGGATATAAGCAGAAATGATGTATGCTGTTTCCATTCTTTAGTCTTAAGGTGTTGGACAAGCCTCTTTCAAGTTTTCATTCCCCCTCCATTGGCTGAGACTGTGACTTTGTAGCAACCCATCTTCAACCATGCTAGTGGTTCCAGTGACCTGGGGATGGCCGAGCAGCACAAGGGGCAGAATCTGGCATCCTGAATGGTTATGTGGGGCCAGAGCTGTCCCACTGACCATTGCTTTCGCCAGATCTGATGCATGAGAAAAATAAGAGTCTATATTCCTTAAGCCACTGTATTTTTTGGGTCTTTCTTTAGCCTTATCCTAACTAATATAAAAACAAATTTTATAATATATGTATCTTATATGATGTAAAGAAGGTTATTGAAGCAGAACCATGAATTTATAAGAAGCACGATCAAATATACCAGAGGAGATTAGTGAGGAGAGTCACAAAATGAAATAAGAAATAGTAAACAAGGTGCAAATGTTAGGTATCAAAGTGACTTGCTTTTTCAACTTTCTACTTTCTCTGAAAGTCACTAGTACCTGCTAAGTCACAAGTACCTCTCTTTTATCCTCTTTCCACCTTTCCTAACTTGTTGACACCTCTTGTCTGCTGTCGTTTCCTCTCTTTTTGGTCCTCGTGAGTTTATGTCTTTTATATTCCTTTGCTGTCATTTTAGGAGGAAACATAAAAAAGGCAAACGTGTTTATATTCCATGTTTAATGGGAAGGCTTACATTCTTCTTATAGATCTTGCCTTTTGGATCATAGATGCTTCCTACAGGATTTTATAGTGTAAATTGCTTTTATAAAATGTAAAATTTATAAATATTTGTTGGAAATTAGGGAAATGCTAAATAAATTACAGTGTCCATGTATGGAATATTATGTAGTTGTTAGAAATGATGTTTAAGAATGATTTTTTATAACAAAAAATCATGTTATAAAGTTAATTTTAAAAATTCATACAAAATTGTATATCCATTATGTAACATACATTTATATAATGTATAACATAAAACATGCACAGGATAAAAATCAGTAGATAATCTAACAAACTACTTTGTTATATCTAGGAGCCGTAGTTACCTTTCTTTTGTCTTTTCTAATTTTTCTGTAAATATTATTCTGCTAAGCAAACAATCAAATTTTCATTGAATTTACTAAGAGCATTTTAAAATACCTTCTTAGATAATTCACCTCTATTAAATTCACCTCTATTAGATAATTCACCTCGATTAAATAATTCTTAGATAATTCACCTCTATTAAATTCAACTCTATTAAAAGTTTGTATTTTTCTTGGATCCTGTACAGTATCTGTAGCTCTATGATACATGGCAGTGTTTGGTACACTGTTGTCTGTAGGCCAAATATGGCTTGCTACCGTTTTTGTAAATAACGTTTCTTTGGAACTCAGCCACGTTCATCTATGTGTTGTTCATGGCTGCTTTCATGCTATAATGGCAGGGTTGAGTAGTTATGACAGAGACCATATGATATGCAATACCTAAAATATTTATTCTCTGGCCCTTTCTTTACAGAACAAATTTGTTAACCCCCAGTATAGAAGAAAAATTGCTTTGTCACATCTTGCACATAATATACACATGCACCTGTTCCAAAGTATCTTGCTAGAGGTCTTCTAAGATAAGCTGATCTTTTTCTCACAATGCTACAATGGATTTTTCTTAATTTCTACTAATTAGAAAGCATTTCAATATAAATAAATTCAGCAAACATTTAGAGAGGCCCCTCTGTGACCTTAGACATTAGGTTATTCATGATGGTATGTGGGGGAAATAGTGGAATAAAACAAAAAATAGATATATTAAGGCCATAAAATTTTCACAGTCTAGTTCTGGGAGAATTGATGCTCCGACTTTATCATGTAGCCTCCCAGAGAATTGACTTCTGGGTGATTTATATTCTCTTCTAATGGAAAGAGTAGATTTAAATACTGGACACAAACTCTTGTGCTGATAAAACTGTGCATGTAGGCAGCCATGTGCATATTGCCATCAGCTGAACACTTTCTGAACACTGTGTGCCACTTTCTGCAAATCACTTTCCTTAATGACCTTCCAGGAGTAACTTCTTTCAGGCTGAAAGTTCCCATCAGTAGTAAACTAATTGGGTATTACTGCTAGAGTATGCTCCAGGAGGGCAGAGACCCACCTGCCTTGCTCAAAACTATATTCCTTGTATCTAGTAATGTGACTTCTAAACATAGTAGCTGCTTAATTAATACCCGAGCAACAAATAAATACATGAATGAATGAATGAATGAATGAATGAAAAGAACTGACTAGTATTCTCCTTTTAGTGTGCTACCAAATTTAGAAGTAATTAGGGAGTTGATTACTGGGCTAGCACAGAAAGGCCCTGTGTAAAACAAAAAGAGTCCAATAGAAGACAAAGTGCTTCTTTCATAATTTTTTTTCCAAAGTGGTTCTGTATATATAACTACTATGATAAGTTTAATGTAATAATAATAATGATTGTTAATTTAACTAATACTGGTATTTCCATGGTGCTTAATGTTTCCTAACATTTCAACTTTACTATTTTAATAAAGGAAAAATAAAATTGGACTCAGTTTATTCAATTTAGCAGACATCTTAAAATATCTGCTACATGAAATTTACCCTGATGTGCCATGATCAGAGATGTAAATTTGGAAAATATCTCAGAGACCTTCTAATACCCTGGTTTATTTCCAGTAGGGTAAAGCCTAAGCCATCAGTTTCTGGAATAAACAAAGGATTGTGGCTTTTGGAAGCAGCCCCAGCTTGTCTTTTAGCAGGACTGTAACACAATCACTGTATTAGGAAATAGTTTATTTTACCTGATTTTAAAGGATATTGGCTTGCTTTGTGTTTCCAACTCAAAGTGTGATCTAAAAGCACTACTATTGAGACCTGACTGAGGTTCCTGAGCTAACCTCATACTGTGTTGTAACTATTTCTCACATTGTACTTTGCCTTGTACAGCCAGTTGACTTCATTTAATACTTGACTATTTCTGAAAGAGCCCAAAGCTCAACATATACTACAATAAATAAATAAATAATAAAATAAAATTATAATTAAATTTATTTACTAGATAATAAAAACTTTTAGAACTGGAAGAGTCTTAAAAATTAGCTTGTTTAAACCATTTTTAATAATAGTACCCTTGTGGGGAATCACCCAGGTTTGGTACGATTTAAGTTTACAAACACCTGAGAATCTACTATACACCAGATGCTTTCATGTACCATTATTCCATTTATAAATCCAATGATAAAAATTCCTTATATTATAGTGAGACTTTCGTGCTCTGGCAAATTTAGTTGCTAAAAAATTTATGTTGTATATTAATATATGCTTTCCTGCAAATTTCAAACATTGATCTTAGTTCCAATAAACTGAATTCTGCTAAGTGGCAGACATTCATGTAGTCGAAGACAGCTACCATGCCCCTTTGAATCTTGAATAATCTCACTCTGGAGCTTCCTAGAACAATTTGAAAACCAGTATGAAATGGATATGTTGAATTGCACATTCGTATTTTTTTAATATATTTTTTGACATATTAAAAGAATGTCTAGCTAAAGTCCTGAAGATTTTAAGTGAAAAAGCATTTCTGATATTCTGAAAACAGCAAGCTATTATCAAATGTGCATCCATTTTAAGCATCAATAAGCAGGTTTAGTAGCATGTAAACCAGAGATTATATCATGTATGTCAAATTCTACTTTATGAACCTCTTTTACTATGATATTCCTTTAACTCTGGGGAAGGAAGGAATTTTAAATAGGGCAGGTAATTCTATTGTTCTGCAGTCAGTGAACTTTAGATGTGAGTGTGCTGTTCCTCCTGTGGGCATAGTCATCCCATAACTCTCATAGTGTGAGCCTCTCACTGCCTTGATTGTAAGTCTAGTATTTAAATATACATGCTTGCCAACAACATGACTCCTAAACACAAGCCAACTCCACTGTCAGATCCATAATGAGGAAATAATCACTGGAGTCACTGCAAGAAATGTCTGTGTTGGACTTATTGAGAGATATCAACTCTTACTTTGTGGTCAATTTGTGAGATTTATTATTTTTGGTAATTGTGACTATACTTCCTCCTTCTTTGACTTTAAAACATTCATAATTAGATAAGATTTAGTCTAAAGGCTAATGATGTTTTCTTCCTTTAAATTAATAGTTAGGAAGGCATTCCCTGAAATACTTTACTGGGGAGAAAAAAACTTTTAATAGAGACCCTAGGAAAGGATGGGACAAGCACTGCATTAGCTACTGAGCCCTCGTTAGCCAGACTAAGAAGTAAAAATGCAAATATTCGAAGCCCATTCAAATCCAAGCAAGAGGTTTTGACTTTAAGCTTAACGTATTTATAAGAATAAACAAAAAATTGGCTTTTTCTACAAAGAGGAAAAAAAAAATACGGATCTGTGGAAATCTCAGCATGTTCCCTGGGAGGTAACTCTCCCCTAGACAGGTGCTGGGTGATAGAGATTTCAAGAAGCAATATGCCAAAGTGGTTGCTCCAGGGAAGTTAGAAGGAAGGTAATAAAAAGCAAGCCCCTTTAATCCTTCGTATTATTTCCTTTTGGGATTTGTGTGTGTTTCGTAGAAACTCTGAGTGCTTCTCTGTGTGAGAAATGGAGAGATGCAGTAGTCACTTTACTTGTCATTTACAATTTTTTTTTTTTGCATATAGGAATTTGAGACATGTGAGTGACAAGGTGAATATATAGGATACAGAAGTATTGTTGAATGGTGAGAACTGAATTGAGTGAATGTTACTGTTCAGCTTCAGGTGTATTAACCTAGTAATTTTAAATAAAATTTTTGGTCCTTATTTATCCTCTGTCTACACAATAGTTATCATATTTTAAAGCAAAATGAAATTTCTCTGTTTTAAATATATACATTAATGTAATAGAAGACTACTGCTATTTCTTTTTTGTTTTCATTTTTATGTAACAAATAGTTAAACAGTATTTACTAAATGCCAGGCACTGTTCTAAGCACTTGACAGATATTCACACTTTAATTCTCATAAAAACTTCCTGAGGTAGGTCCCATTATTATGCTCATTTTACATATTGGGTAACTGAGGTATGAAACCATGAAATCACTTGCCCGAGATTGTATGGCTGGTAAGTGCCAAGCCCTAGAATGCCAATAAATATTACTTTAAAATATATGCTCTGATGAAAAAACAGTTGAGAAGTACTATTCTAAAGAAAAAAAATTAAAACAAAACACAAAAATCCTACCACTACAAAGAATTAAAAGGTAACTAACAGTTAATATATTTAAAGGCATGGTTGATCTCACAAGAGGTAATCACTAGGTTCTTAGTGGTGAGCCCAGCTGATGCATAGCTACTAGGTGGTGGGAGATAAATTGGGTTGTAGAGATTATGAGTCATGGTATTCTAAAGACTTTATATCTGATACTCAAATGAAGACAGCAGATTAGCATTTGGGCCTGTCCAAAGAGATTAGTTGAAACTGAAATAATGTTAGGATTCTCAAAAGGCTACACTTCAGTGAAAGTAGGAATAGAAAAAAAAATCAACTTGTTATTTTCTTTTGGCCTGGATTCTAGGTGGAATAAAAGAGCTCTCTTTAAAATGTATAACAATGGCCTGTACTTCATGAAAATGTAGGGTTAAACCTCCAAGCCAAGAATTGACAGTTCTAAGGTAATTATCTATAATTCAGCAAAGAAAGTTACATATTGAAAATTATCAAGAGGAATGGAGGATAAAATGAGAAGGTTCAACTTATGCCTAATAGGAATTCCAGAAGGAAAGAATAGAGATAATTGGGGGGAGAGGGAGGAGAGTTTTAGTATTACAGTTAAGTAGCAAGGGTGATAAACAAAAATTTTCTCATATTTAAATGCATCACAATAAAACTATAAACCACCAAAGACCAAGAGAGAAATCTTAAAAGCAACAATAGAAAAAAGAGATTATCTATAAAATAATTCCAACTAGACTAAAATATAGAATTCTCAACAGTAATAAGCCACAAGATATTTAAAAATCTTCAAAACAATGAAAGAAATTAACCATCAATTCAGAAATATATATCCAGATAAATTCCTAACCAGGAGTTAGGAAAAATAAATTTTCAAACAAACAAAAAAGTATCTAGTACAGCAAGAAGGAAATGTAACCCAGGAAAGAAGACTAAGAGAAAAGAAAGTTGAGCACATAAATTTGTAAACTTGTCTTTTAGTCTAAATAAATATTGATTATAAATAGATATAATAAATATCAAATAATTTGAAGTAATTAGTTCAAATAAAGATAAACAAATTGCTTTCATGATTATCATATAAAGGGAGAAAAGAGTAGAATTAAAGCATTCTTCAGTCCTCTACTTATTTGCCTTTCACATATCCTCTTTGGTTAAGTCTCTGCTCAAGTCTTTAGCCCATTTATATATTCTGGGTACAAGTCCTTTTTCAGATATATGGTTTGTAGTATTTTTTCACAGTCTGTAGCTTTTCTATTTTTTTTTAAAGAAAACTAGTTTTTTTTAAATATAGGGTGATATATGTTAATTGAAGTACATTTAGAGAATAAGCAAAAAGGAGTAGATAAAAAAGCATCACTAACAATCTCAGCTTTTATAACGTAAAATTTTGATTTTTGTTCACTGTATTGTTAAACAAAAGTAAAAGCAGGCTGTCTGTGTCTCGTGATTTTTTTTTTGCTTGCTGTGTTGTGATCATCTTTCCATTTAGAATATTCTTCTGTAGCATCATTTGAATGAATGCATAGTGTTCAGCATAGTGTTCAATTGACAGAGAGACTTATTAAACTTGTGCCCTACACTGAACATTTAGGTTGTTTCTATTTTTGCTGTTATGAAGAGAGCGCTGATGACATCCTTTGTTTCTCTAAACCTTGCTACCATTCAACATTATTTTCTTAGGTCAAATAGATTCTGGGGCAAGCAGCATATCATGTTTCTAAGGCTTTCCATCTAAAAAAGTATTCCAATCTGCTTCCTCACCCTCTTATCAGCACTGGGTGATAAAAATTTTTCATCAGCATTCATTTCTTTGCCTGTGTGATATAGCTTTTTGCCTATTTTTTAATGACAAATATGTAAACTAATTTAAAATATTTATTAAAGCTTCAAACAAGAATCAATATGTATTTAACCTGTGTTCCAGCCACAGAATATTTCTAATCCTTATGACCGCTCTGCAGGGTGGGAGGTGCTTTATCATCAGTATTTTGCAGATGAGGTTCAGAAAAAATAACTTGCCTAAGGTAACCTAGCTCTTTTCTATTTAATAATTTTTTATTTTTTTAAAATTACAGTTGGAATACAATATTATAATAGTTTCAGGTGTACAACATAGTGATTAGACATTAGGTCACTTACAAAGTGATCACCTTGATAAACCTTGTACCCATCTGACACCATACAGAGTCACTACAATGCTATTGACTACACTCCCTATTCTATGCTTTACATTCCTGTGACTATCTTGTAACTACCAATTTGTACTTCTTAATTCCTTCCCCTTTCACCCAATCCTCAACAATCTCTCATCTGGCAACCATTAAAATGTACTCTGTATCTATGAGTTTGTTTCTATTCTGTTTGTTTGTTTCGTTTCTTTTTAGATTCCACTTGTAAGTGAAATAAAGTGGCATTTGTCTTTCTCTGACCTACTCTACTGAGCAGAGTACCTTCTAGTTTCATCCATGTTGTTGCAGATAGCAAGATTTCATTTTGTTTTTTATGGCTGAGTAATATTCCATTGTGTGTGTGTATGTGTGTATGTATCACCTCTTCTTTATCAAATCATCCATTGGTAGACACCCAGGCAGCTTTTAAACAATGCTGCAATGAACATATGGTTTTACATGTCCCTTCGAAGTAATGTTTTGGGTTTCTTCGAATAAATGCCCAGAAGTGGGATAACTAGGTCTTCCTTTGTCTCTTGTTATAGCCTTTATTTTAAAGTCTATTTTGTCTGATATAAGTATTGCCACCCCAGCTTTTTTTCTATTTGCATTTTCATGAAACATCTTTTTTCTTTCAGTCTGTGTGTCTTTTGACTTGGAGTGAGTCTTTTGTAGGCAGCATATGTAAGGATCTTGTTTTCTTACCCATTCAGCCACCCTATCTTTTCATTGGAGCATTTAATCCATTTACATTTATTTATTTTTTTATTTTTTAGGCAAGGCAACCCTTGGTTGATCTCACAGATTACAAGGACCTTGTTAGTTTACAATCCCTTATTTTTTTTTTATTTTTTACGCCTACAGCATGTGGTCTCCGTAGGTGGTCTCCAAGTTAGTACCAGGCCTGACCCTGCTTAGCTTCAAAGATCAGACTGGATCAGGCTTGCTCAGGGTAGCATGGCCATAGACTCCATTTACATTTAAAGTAATTGTTGATAGATATGTAGTTATTGCCATTTTATTATTCATATTGTTGATCTTTTTTTCTTTTTTCTTCTTCTTAAAGACTCTCTCCTACATTTCCTGTAATACTGGCTTGGTTGTGATAAACTCCTTTAGCTTTTCCTTGTCTGGGAAGCTCTTTCTTTGTCCTTTAATTCTAAATGATAGCTTTGCCAGGTGGAATAGTCTTGGTTGTAGTTACTTGTTTTCATCACTTTGAATATTCCCTGCCAATCCCTTCTGGCCTGAAAGTTTCTGTTGCGAAATCAACTGATAGTCTTATGGGAGTTCCCTTGTAGTTAACTAACTGCTTTTCTTTTGCTGTATTTAAGATTCCCTCTTTGTCTTTAAACTTTGGCATTTTAATTGTGATGTGTCTTGGTGTGGGCCTCTTTGGGTTTATCTTGTTAGGAACTCTCTGTGCTTCCTGGGCTTGTATGTCTATTTCCTTAGCCAAATTAGGGAAGTTTTCCATCATTATTTCTTGAAATAAGTTTTTAGTTCCTTGCACTCTCTCTTCTCCTTCTGGTATCCCTATGATGTGAATGTTGGTACACTTGATATTGTCTCAGAGGCCCCTTAAACTATCCTCGTTTTTTTGAATTCTTTTTTTTTCTTGTTGCTGTTCTGTTTGGGTGTTTTCTGCTACCTTCTCAATTGCTGATTCGATCTTCATCTAATCTACTAATGATTCCTCTTAAGGTATTCTTCATTTCAGACTGGTTCTTTTTTATTTTTTTTATCTCTTGCTGAATTGCTCACTGACTTCATCTATTCTTCCCCTAAGTTCATTGAGCATCTTTATAACCAGTGTTTTGAACTCTGAATCTGGTAGATTGCTTATCTTCATTTTGTTTAGTTCTTTTCTTGGAGCTTTTTTTGGTTCTTTCATTTGGGACATGTTTCTTTGTTACCCCATTTTTCCTGCCTCCCTGTATTTCTATGTATTAGGTAGAGCTGTTATTTTCCTGGTCTTAGTAGAATGGCCTTATGTAGTAGGTGTCCTATTGGGCCTAGTGGCACAATCTTCCATGGTCACTTGAGCTTAATGTTCCAAGTATGTTCCTTGTATGGGTTGTTTGTGTTCTCCTGTTGTGGTTGAGCCTTGGTTGCTGTTTGCATGTCAGTGGGAGGCATTGAGCCTTGGGCTGATTGGTTGTGAGGACTGGCTGTGACCAGTGGAGGAACTTTTGTTCAGGGGCTGATCCTACAAAGCAGGATTCGCTTAAGCAGGGCTCTGCTTACTGCCCAGTCTTCCTTTGGGTGTATCTTCCTCAGATATGCCCCCAGGTAGTGTTCTGGCTCAGACTGAAGCCAGCCACTGGG
>NW_011888792.1:6980550-7001741 GCF_000151845.1 Pteropus vampyrus | reverse complement strand
TATCTCTTGCTGAATTGCTCACTGACTTCATCTATTCTTCCCCTAAGTTCATTGAGCATCTTTATAACCAGTGTTTTGAACTCTGAATCTGGTAGATTGCTTATCTTCATTTTGTTTAGTTCTTTTCTTGGAGCTTTTTTTGGTTCTTTCATTTGGGACATGTTTCTTTGTTACCCCATTTTTCCTGCCTCCCTGTATTTCTATGTATTAGGTAGAGCTGTTATTTTCCTGGTCTTAGTAGAATGGCCTTATGTAGTAGGTGTCCTATTGGGCCTAGTGGCACAATCTTCCATGGTCACTTGAGCTTAATGTTCCAAGTATGTTCCTTGTATGGGTTGTTTGTGTTCTCCTGTTGTGGTTGAGCCTTGGTTGCTGTTTGCATGTCAGTGGGAGGCATTGAGCCTTGGGCTGATTGGTTGTGAGGACTGGCTGTGACCAGTGGAGGAACTTTTGTTCAGGGGCTGATCCTACAAAGCAGGATTCGCTTAAGCAGGGCTCTGCTTACTGCCCAGTCTTCCTTTGGGTGTATCTTCCTCAGATATGCCCCCAGGTAGTGTTCTGGCTCAGACTGAAGCCAGCCACTGGGCATGCGGGCCAAAGTTTCCTATTATTTTATATTAGTTTCAGGTGTATAGCATCGTGGTTAGACATTTATATAATTTACAAAGGGATCTCCCCGATTAGTCAAGTACCTAGCTGGAATTTGACATTGAAATCTGTTGGCATATAGATGTCCTATTACACCAACACCACTTGCTAAAAGACTATACTTTCTCCCTTAAATAGCCCTTGAACTTTTTTGTCAAAACTGACGGAAACAGTTTGTGTGAGTCTATTTCTATATTTTCTGTATTTCCCAGGGCTGTGAGACAATCCATTTTTTATTTATTAAGCCACTTTGTTTGTAGTACTTTGTTATGGCAGCCCTAGGAAACTAATATAAGCATCAAATGTACATATTAAATTTATATCTAAATATTCATTTTTTGAACTTTCAATTTTTAAAGTTCTAATTATCTCCTTGATAAATGCTGAGTAGTGCATTTGTATCATATTAAAACAAGAATTTCTCAAGTATATCAGTATTTGTGATATTATAATTAAAAATTCTATTATTTAAAAGGAACCCACAAATTTCAAGTCAGTTCTCTAGACTCTTACCACTACTTAATTTTTTTCACTTTTATTATCTTTTTGATTTAATTTGCCCAATTAAATATTCTTGTGTGCTATTTGGCATCTTCATTGTATTTTTGTGACAAAATACTTCATGGCAAACTGTATCCTGACATTTCATGATTTATATTCCATGTTTTCATCTTTTTTTTGAAAATAGTATTAAAATAAACAGTCACTGAATTCTCCCATATAGGTCACAAGTCCTTAGAAAAACAATTTACATGTCTTGTAAAATTAAATCAGTTATATTTTTACCAAACCCATTTACTTTTCAAAAAGAAGACATTTTATGGTCATGTCCATTAAGTCTGAGAATTTTTCTTTAACTTCCTCTTTTCTCCCCAATACTCTCACAACCACCACAATATGAGACTAAAACTGGCCTCATGTTACATTTAACAATCAAATCAATTTTCTAAATAGTTCTCTAATCCATACACATTTCTTTTTTGTCACCAGGATGTCTTCCTTGGTTGTTGTCTCAATCTCCCTGGTGGAGTAAGTGCCTCCATGGTGTGCCCTGTTCGTAGCACTCTGTATTCCTGTGAACCATGGAATGTTTGAATACACTTTGCGGTTCTCTCCTTCCCAAACTCTAAGTTCTGTGCTGGCAGAGGCAGAGTCTGCCTGTTCCCTGTGGGTTTCCTCAGCCCTAGCACAATGCCTAACCACTATGCACTAAGCCCTAGTGTATAGCAACAGGTACTCTACGTGTATCTATATATTTAATGAATCAATAAAAGGCAAAAAACAGCTGAGTTAAATAGTTTTCTTATTAAATTCAAACTTTATAACAACTTAATGTAGACATATTATCTTTTTTTTTTTTTTTTTTACTATTATCCTTTTTACTGGAAAGCTAAGAAATCCAATATATTCAACTTGATAGATATAACCTAAATTAATCATAAATTACCAAATTTGCTTGCAATACTTTATGTTAATCTCATAATACATGCCTCAGTAGTACATCCAATGTTTAATTTAACATATAAGCAGCCTGAACATTCTTAGTGACTTTAAACTTGAACATGCCCAGTTGTAAGGCCAAGGATTCTCTTTCCTTCACTGTAGAAAGCCTAACTTACTAGTAAGTAAGCTAAGGCATGAGAAAGAGGTGTGTGTTTTCCTGGATGGAAACTCTACTAGGTTGTATCTGGGTGTTTTCACATATTGGTGAGAGACTGGTTACAGTGATAATTCTAATGTATACATGCAGAATATTCCTGTAAGTAGTTTGGTACAGAAGACAGTTTAGCATAGTGGATAAAGTGCTCCCCTAAGGGCCCAACCCAGTAAGTGGATTTCTATTCTCGGTTTCTGTACTTGGGCCAATTATTCTAAGGTCTCTGCTTTTGTTTTCCATCTTTACAATAGGTCTAATGTAGGAATCAATGGGAATTAACTTCAAGGTTCCAGGAACTCTTTAGAAAAGGATAATTTACTTATCCAGAAAATGGTTTTTATACTGAAACTGAATAAAGTAGAGTCCAGGTCAACTTAATGCTTATCTCTTAGGACATTAACAGCTAGAAGGTTAGGACTCTATTTGGTGGAGTATAAAGTGTATTGGGCTTGTGTCTACCCAACTGTGGCTCCACAACTGAGTTTTTCAGTTTTATCTGGATTTTTGAAGTTGCCTAAACATAGTGCATGCTGAGGAAATGCTGACAAAATATTTTGTGAGTCACTCACCATCATGTGCTCCTGTGAGGTAAGATATTGCCTTCCCCTTCCCATTCTTTTTTGATAAACGCTAATTGATATTCTCTGACTTTTGAATAAATTGTAAGGAGAGTTTGTTATATCCCCTATTAATTTTGATTGTATCATTCCTGCTTTCACCTAATCCTAATAAATAGCTAGTATCTTATTGTCTTGTGTTTGCCTCACACCACAACACTGTTGGGAATAATATAAAGGAAAGCTGCTTTCCCTAAACAGAAATAGCAAAAAATCAAAAACAAAAACAAACAAACAAAACTTAAGGGAGTCAGGATAAAAAGGTGAAAGAAGAATGAATATAATGATAATATAGAGGCTCATAGATTCTTGGATATCATAGTAGCTCCAGAAACAAAAGTCTTCTCAAAAGAGGAAGCGGAGAGATCCTACATATTTTCTATTAAAAATACAGAGTAATGAAAACTTTGCAATTAGTATTTAGTTTTAATTATTTTTGAATGAATGCCCACAACCTCTCTTTGTGTAGGTATGACTTTCCTTAATGACTAATATACCAATATGTTTTAGGAAAACAAATCTTCTCACCTTCCAAATGTTTCTCATGTCAATCATTTAACTCAAAAGAAGTTATTAGATTTAACAATTAAAGTATGTGCCTTGTAAAGTAAATAATTTTCATCCCATAGTTGTAGTATGGTCTTAGTCTTCTGGGCTTTTTCCTGTTTTAGCAGCACATCAATCAAATATATAGTAAGAGTTGGTAGTACTCTCATTTGCTTGTGACCTGTGTTCAGAGACACTGATCATAAAGGGAAATGGAGTTAGCTTTTGACTAATATTTCTTGGTTGCACTGTGGTCTTAGTCTTGTTTAAAAGGAAAGAAATAGCCATGTGGCCAGTGGAGAAGATTGCAAAGCATCTAGAGCTGTCTATATAAATAACTCGGGAATTCAGATTACTGAAAGCGTTGACATAAATTTAGTTTGGAAGACACTCTGAAAATCACTCTCAAAAGGCACTCTGTCAATTACTCTTTTCCACTCAGTCTACAACATTGTCTTATAGGAGCAATACAGGTACATCTTAAATATCTACCTAAAGATAAGTCAGCAACTTAAAAAAATTATACCAACTACATCACTAACATCAATTGCCCAGTAGATGAAGGTAAAAGACTGAAAGCTATAAGGAATAGAAGCAACAGAGATCAAGTCACCACAGTACCATTTTCTATACATCCTAAACTGTGATAAGTACCTGATCATAGCTGTGTCTCAATTTCTAGCTTCTGAGTCAAGTTACTACCACCTGGTATGATTTGCAATGACCCCAAAAGAGCTGGTGATATCTCATGTTAAATTGTGAAAGACATTCTGTCTTGCAGATATTATCCTTCTCCAAGTCAAAAAGATTATTTTCCCTCCAGTTCATTTTCCCTCTTTATTTCTGACATTAACTCAGAGCATCTTTATAAGAGGATCTGCTTCTGCTTTATTCACTCCAGCTTTGCTTTTAGCTTAGGATGTAACAATCAACCTTTATTCTTACAAAGGAGATTAGGCCATATGTTATGGATTATTCAACCCATTGCTTTTTCAGTTGTGTGGGTATTGCAGAAGCATTGCCACTGGAGTTCTGTTTCTAAGACTTATTTTATGCCTGCCCATAAGTCTTGTTTCTAATTCTGATCCTGGATTTTCAATGGACAAGTGAAGGGAAGTAAAGAGCAGAGAGAGCAGATTATTAATACAAATTTCTATCAGCACTCCTTCCTATATCCTATCCACCCAAGGATAATGTAATTTTGAGAGACACTAAAAGCCACAGAACACAATTTTTCCCCCCTAAGGACCAGTCTTACTGATGATAATGTGCTGATTAATGTGTTTATTGTCTAGAAAGATGCCTTCATTGATCCCTACCCAACTCTATTAAGTCAAAGACACAAGTTGATACTAGAGAAAGCCAGGCAAAAATGCTTAGGGAAGCATCAAGGGCATTGGTTTGGCAATCTTGAGTTGCTTTGTCCCTGGGCTAAGAAGCTTGGCATTAGGAGAGCACAATAACGTTAGAAGGAAGATATTTAAAAAGGCAATTGTGATCTGCTCTGGAGTCCAATGGGAGCTCCTCTGTATACCAAAGGGACCTAAATTCTTTTTTCTAATTCAACTAAGACCTGAAGAATACCTGAAGAATATGAAATAATCTGGTTTCTCCAAGACACAGCTAGGATTGGGATATTACACTTTTAGAGGAAGACTGAGAGTCTTTCATGTCCACCTCAGTCTGGTTCTAAGTATGTAGTGAACTTTTATGATGCCTCCTACACTGTTATAGAGATTTTGATCAAGGAAAACAACACATGCGAACTCCTTTCCTACTAATCCTATAGAAGGGTATATTGAAGCTCTTCCTTTTTTTTTTTTTTTTTCTCCTAAAGCTACTGTGACACTAAGGGAGGTAGTTCAGCACTATTTGGGATTCTCACTTCAAGAAAGAATGAGGAGAAATAAATAGTGCCAGAAAGTAAGAAATGTTGACTTCTTATTCTGAACTGCTTGTTTCATAAAATAATTTAAACCATTCCTGGGTCAATTTTCCCATCTCTCATAGGGAGAGGCCACTTCCTATGCATGATTCTTTGTGAGAATAATGTGATATTTACCAATTGCTCCTGATGAAACACAGTGAAGAATATTACATTAAAACAGCAGTTTTTTTTTATTTATGTACTTTAAGTGGAGAGTAGTTGTATGTTATTCAATAGGTGGTTTTATAGAGTCCTGCCCAGCTGCAAGAGGTTAAAATCAAATAATTTATCTCAGAATCTTCTGTCATTTTATACTGTCACATTAATGGAAAATTTTTATAACATTCATTTTTAAGAGAAATTAGGGGGAATCTCCTAGAGAGATTGTAGTCTTGTAATACAGAGTTGAAATGTAATGGTTTCAACATGGTTGTCTTCAATGCCAACATAAACCAAAGATAAATTACATTTAATCAGTAAAACAAGTTTAATATATGGCCTACAGGTTGTTGGAACCAATTAATATTTGTAAGCATATTATCTAAATTCTTAAGTGAAGGGCATTATACAAATTGCATTATAGTAGATCGGGTTCAAGTTAAAAACAATTCTAACTTGTACAGTGCCTGGAGTAAGGGGAAATGAAAAAGAAAAAGACTTTTTAGTTAGGCTAATACTTCCTATCTTGAAATGCAACTTGGATGTGATTATGAAGAATGAAACATTTAGAAAATAATTACTAAAACTAGTACTGAAAAGGTCGACAAGAGTTTCCCCCTTCCTTCCTTCAAAAGCTAACCTCCAAACAAAATCTTAGGCTGAAGTTTTAAAATGCCTGCTGCAAACAATTGCCATTTTCCAAGTACAGACTGCCAAGTGCACAGAGCAAAGTTTAGTCAAAGTTCATTTTCAGGTCATCCACCCTGGGACCATCAATCTGGACAACCTCTGGGTAACCTCTTCAAGCCTATGGACTGGAGCGGGAATCCTTTGCAGCCTCATTAGAGCATGCAACAATTAATTTGTCTTAAATAGGAGATTAAACAGTCACATACAGTTTAGAGAGAAGGTCAGAAAGTGGATCTTGAGGTGCATTTACAACCTCTGCTTGGGAGTCCTCCCAGGCCTGCAGGGAGGTGAGGCAGACTGAAAAAAGAAATAATTGTATAGGACAAATATAACAAAACCTTCATGATAAATAGGCATACATAAGTAGGAGAGAAATTTAACCTGACAAAAAATCAAAAGTATTTTTAATGTTGTTCAGCTATGCCTGTCTTTCAGAAGACTTAGGGTGAGAACTCAGGCAAACATGACTTCACAAATTCAGTGTATATTAACCCAGAAAACTCACTATTGTCCTTGAACTTACTTCTGATTGTATCTTAGACTTGTATTCATGAACTAGAGAGTCTGTCATGAGAAAATGGGAGAAAAGTTCTGATGTGAAGTTCTATTGAGTCAGTGCTGTTTGCGAATTGACAGTGAATTGAACCATTGTCTTCCAAGATACCATTTTGCCATAATTAGAGAAGTTAAATGCTAATTAGCATTAGCAATGCACACAAGAAATTTTGAAAAATAGATAAAATAGTATTTATCAACAATAGAAGAATGTAAGGTTCCCAATTACTGTCTTATCCAAAAACTGATTATCTATCTATCTATCTATCTATCTATCTATCTATCTATCTATCTATCTATCTGACTTTTATAATAATAAATTTCATTAGTTAAAAGTTAATTTTTACATAGTAAAATAGGAATTAAAAAACCATGGCATTATAAGCTGTATGTGAAGGTGTGATGGATATGATCAGATTTATAAAGTGTGTTGGTTTTTTTATATTTTTTGATAAACAATATAATGTAATTTGTCTATATCGACAAATTTTACATTTATTAAGTAAAATAGTATGCCATGTATAAATGAAATTTAAATAATGTATTGAAAATAAGTATAGATAGTTGAATAAGGAGTTGCTCAAAATTATGAGTTGGAGAGCAAAAGATTCTAAAAGATTAAGGTATATTAAACAAGTAAATCTATTTATAGTTATAAAGCATCAAGAGAAAAAATGAAATCATGGCCAAGTCCATTAAACATTTTCCACAGATCTAAAAGAAATCATTGAACATATAAAATTCTGATTAATATTTGATATTAAATCTCAAGTATTTCTACCAGATTATACTCATTTTTAATGCTAGCATTTTAGTCCTATAAGACTATCATTTTAATTTTTTCCTGAAAATAAGCAATGGTTTTATAATCTGTTTTTATTTTTTGACAGGTTAATTGAAATATAATTTTCATAAAGTTTACTCTTTTAGGTATACAGTTCCATGAATTTTTATAAATATATATGAGTGTATAACTGCTACCACAATCAAGAAATTGAACGTTTTCAATTTCAATTTCCCTTATGCCTCTTTGTAGTCAATCCTCTTTCCCCATTTCACAGCTCCCACTGATAATGATTATAGTTCTTTTAGTTTTGCCTTTCTTGAATATCATATAAGTGTAATCATTCATATAATTGTTTCTGGCTTCTTTCATTAAAAAAAAAAACCATGTTGTATTCAGTAGTTTGTTTCTTTTTATTGCTAAATAATAGTCCATTGTATGAGTGTACAACAGTTTGTTTATCTGGCTATTGGATACTTGGATTGATGGCAGTTTTTGGTGATTATGAATAAAGCTGTTATGAACATTCATATGCAGATCTTTGTGTGAACATAAACTTTCATTTCTGTTGAGTAAATACCTAGGAAGGGGACTCCTGAGTCATGTAGTAAATGTATGTTTAACTTTATAAGACTTTATATGAAACTGCCAATTTATTTACCAAAAGGACTGTAACATTTGACATTACCACCAGCAATATTTGAGAGCTTCAGTTCTTCCATGTCTTTGTCAGCACTTAGTATTGTCAGTTTTTGAATTGTAGCAATTCTAATACTATATGCATAGTAGAATCTCATCATGGTTTTAACTTGCCTTTACTTACTGGCTAATGATGAATACTTTTTATATGCTTATTTGTCACCCATATTTCTTTGGTGAAACTGAAATACTATCAAATTGCTGACAAGAGTCAGTAGCTGCTTACCTCCAAATTTCTTGTTTAATGAGGAAAACCTTATTTGTGTTAAGTCACTGGTAGTCATGTTCTTTTTTTCATAAAGCTGAATAATCATTCCCAAAATATACAATCTTTTTAAATTAAGATTTTGTGCTCATATCCCTATATTTCCTTTTTATGTTAATGGCATCACCATTACCCCATCATCTAAGCCAGAAAATTAATCCAATTTTTATTTTTACTGCTTTATCTCCCAAGGCAAAAATTCACGTCTCTTGTATTAACTACGACAATAGCTCTTTCACTAGACTCTATCCCATGTTTTTTCTCCATATTGAAATCAGCTTTAGCACTTTTAAATGCAAATAAGGTAAATTCTTCTGTTTAAATCCTTTGGTAGTTTAACATCTTCTGTAGAAAAAAGATCTGAAGTTCTTAGCAGAACATGCACAACTTTTCACACCTTTACCCCATCTGTCTTCTTAGCTTGATCATCTACTTTGCTCTTCCTTCCCCCCTCTACGCCCCCCGCCCCCACCGCCCCCTTACATCCTGTGCTCCTATGGATTAGAACCATTCACCCCTCTCTTCCACAATTCAGTCCTTGCAATGTCGTTTGTTCTGTTGGGAAAGGCCTCTCCCCTTTTTCTCATCTGGACAACCTCTATTCATATTTCAAGGCCAATGCCATATTTTACTTCTATAAAACACTCCCAATTCTCCTAACGAGAGTTACACACTTTCTCCCTTCTGCTTCTATGAAACTTTATTCTTTCCTTTATTCTTATACTTTCTCGTATTATGTTTTTATGTGTGGTTTCTCCTACATTGTACTTAAAGTAGGTGATGAGTATAAATGCTACTCTGAGATCTCTGAAACAACTTCAGTGTGATATAAAAAAATCTGTGTTTTAAAAAAAAATAGTTACAGGATGACAGTTACTGTAATATTTTATATATATATAATACTATAATATTACTAATATTGCATACTTTCATAATTGAAGAGAATATTGAATTTGAGTTAGAGGTTAGTGGAAATGAAGATTTAATTTTTCATGTTCAAATTCACACCTGCTTTGTTATAGAATACATCCTGTTATAGATTATAAATAAGAGAAGAAGGCAACAATAGAATCCTTAGGCATTCTGACGTTTAAGGGTTGAGCAGAGGTGATGTAAAGGAGGCTGAAAAGAAATGGTCAGAGTGGTAGAAAGGGAGTCAGGAGAGTGATTAATTAAGCAAAGGAGTGGGAGCACCCAAGTTTAAGGGAAGAGACCAAGAGAAATTAGTTTTAAAAAGAGTCTCCAGGATTTGATCAATAGAAACCTTTGCTTGAATGATTTCTGACTTTTATGGCAGCCATTAGCCTTATATAGATTTGGGAGGAGTAAGTTATTTTTTAACTATGGCTCATCAGACCATCAAGTTTGGATTCGTAGAGCTTAGACACCAAGTCCTATAACACTAAAGATAACCTTGAATCCTTTTGTGGCCATAAAAATACCAGCCTCATAAAATGATTAAAAGTGGTAATGTTCAGTCTATAAATTAATCAGGAGAAATGGGGACATAAATTTCAGCAAGTTTGTGTCATTATGAGTTTGTGTAAAGGATTTTGTTAGAAGAAATAAAGACTTGAAATCACGTGACATGTGAACTATGTTTCCAGATAAGGAGATAGCTGGACAAATGACTCCTTGTTTAATCACCTGTTCTATTTTTTATGACTTAATATATGAATCTCTTTTACATTATTGCATTTTAGATTTGATTGATTTTGGTTTTTAATTGTTAAATATGGAATTGATTAGACTTAGTTTTATGGGAATATAATTAGATATAAATTAGGCTTTGGTAAAATTTAAATTGATAATATATTAGGCAAATTCCTTAACCTTTTTTTTTTTGCCTCAGTTTCTTCATTTGTAAAATTAAAGCATTGCGATAGATGAACTTGAAGGTCTTATGAGGTCTCATAGTTGAAGACTACAGTTTTTATGTAGAAGAAATTATATAGTTAATCAAATACTTCATTTTTCAAATGATTATTTTGGCTTCTGAAGGCTTATGAGAAATCTCTTCATTTATGACTATTTGTATCCATTATCTAGACATTGTCTTCATATAGTTGGGGGGCTGGTAATCACATCAATCCTGACATGAAAAATGATGTCTTTCTTTGTAGTAGCCAAATTTTAAACCTGAAGGATGACAGGCTCTAATTGACCAGTACTGTTTGTCTGACTTACCTATATTGAATTATTGCAAACCCATATTAAATTTTAGAATTACTTCAAATCTCGAGAAAATTCAGTGCCATAGGGTCTGTTTATATGGCCTATGAAGCAAAGATGCTTGCAAGTGGCTTGGTACAGTGCTATAGAGGTTTTCCTATCTTCATCCCACAAAGCTGTTTGCCTTTCATGTCATTTAGTAAATTGATCAGTATGGAATATGCTACCCCCCAGAACCTGAAGAGGCATACTATATGTCATTCTTCTTTCTTAGTAGTGGAAATTCCAAGATGTAATAATTTGTGTTTTACTTTAGGGCAGAGGGGATGTTCTGGAATACCCCAGACCACTTGACTCCTTAAAATGTCATTGTTAGGCGAGGCCCTAGAATTTTTTTAAGTTTTATCTTCCACTTTCTGGAAAACATGTGTCTTACTAAGGCCTCCCACATACTTGTCAATTGTTGCTCACCTGGTCTGATTAACATGATGTCATCAGTATAGTGGAACAATGCGATATTTCGTGAAATGTCCAGATGATCTAGTTGATTCATTTGGACTATTTTATAAATCAGGGTGCAAAGTTAGCATAGCCTTAGGGCAAGGCTAAATGTATATGGTTGTATATTTCACGTGAATATGAACTGCTTCTTATTCTCTTTCCTGATAGGAGAGGAAAAGATCACATTTGCTAGATTAATGGCTGCATAGCTTGTACCTGAGGCTATTTTAATCTGGTCTAGTAAATATATCACATCTGGCACAGTAGCTGAAATTGGTTGTTTGTGGTAGTCAAATGTCATGTACAGAATCCATCTGGCTTTGTATAATTCATTAGGGCTATGATGAATTTAAATGGGATATGATGATGACTGCTATCTCTGCAAATTTTAGATCTATAAAGGTGGCACTAACCTCTGCCACTACCACCAAGATGAAATATTATTTTTAGTTGTGAAAGGGAAGTTTCAGAGGTTATCATTGCACTTTCTCTACTGTGATAGCTTTTACCCTATATGCCAAGGACCAAATGTAGAGGTTCTTCAGATGACTAAGTATGTCTAGTCCAATTATACATGTGGAGACAAGACAATGACCACCATAGACCTAGTGGACCTGCCGTAAGCCAGACTTGGGCCAGGACTCTACTTTCCCTGACTCCCATACTTCTCCTCTCTAACTGGGGCCCAGGATGATTCTTTGAGACTCTGGTTATCAATGTGATTTGGACCCTGTGTCTAAAATTCCTCAAAAAGTATGGATGTTCTTTCTCAAGTTTATGGTTATCTGAGTAAATGGCTATAGGTTTTTTTGTTTGTTTGTTTGTTTGTTTGTTTGTTTGTTTTTAAGCAAAGTCTACCATATATACTTGTGCTATTGCAAAGTTCCTTCTTTTCAGGACCCAGCATCTGTTTTAGTTATTGGATTTTCAGTCTGAGAACTGGCTCAGGTCTATAAACTGGGCCTTTTGCTGGGACAGCTGCCTTAAGCAACTTAATTGTCCATTCTTGATTTCTTCTTGTATAAATTAAGAAACATTGTTCGCTGCCCATCTCTTTCCCTTAGCAAAGTTGTATTCTTTGAACTATCTCCATAGTTCCTTTTGAGTAATTGCCCACTCATAATAGTAATAGCCCTCAACTTGCTTCTGATGGTTTCAGAATCATCACTACTTGTCCTCTATTATCATCCCTATCATCCTCATTGGACTCTATCATCTTTATTGATTTCTAGGAGAGAAATTCTTTAATAGCATCTTCTACAATTGGCCCTGTCCTATAGAGAACAGCCACCACAGAGCCTGTAATTCTGGTGCTTCTCTAACCAGCACATTCCTTATCAGGTTCTTTACACCATCCCATGGAATGTAGTCCACTGGTAGGTTCTCCAGCCTTATGTAGTCTATCCATTCTAGAATGCCCATTTCCCTGAACCTGTTAATTCTTTCTTCCATATCTGCCAATGGCAATCCTGGCATTTTTACTTTACTTTGTGTGGACCAAAGCCTTTTATAGACTTGCAAGAGCCATCTAGGATTGTATCTGCACTGTTACCAGGTCTTTGCCAGGTTGTTGAATCCTGTCTCATGAAAGAACTTCTATATCAACAGACTTTCCTTTATGCAAATTTATGCTTTACATTCTCTTGATTCAGCACCAGCAGGATCTAGTCCTATTCTTCTGGCTCCCACTAATATATGTTTTCTAGACCCTGCAGGTCCTTTGGCATACTTTTTTCTTTTCTCCCTCAATAGTCCCACAACTTTCTTGGCTGGGTTATGTTGTGACTTGACCATAAAATTGGGTTGTTAGCAAGAGAAGGAAATAGGGGTGGATCCTGATAGTGTGGCACATGCTGTCTTTCAAGGCAGAGGTTCTGCTTTATCTGCAAGGGAGGGTGAAACACTAGCCCTTCACACAAATGAATCGGCTACTTGTGTGGTCCAGAGGGTTTTATGAAACCTAAAGATTCCAAATTATTGAGCACATCAATGTAAATGTTCCCATCCCATGTTTCATGGTCCTGCTCCTTCCTCATCAGGGCCCTGACCTTAGAATAGCAGACCTACTGGGACTGAAAATTCAGCATTTTCTGGAAATATTCTATCTCATAATTAAGTATAGGGTCTGATACTTAGCTTTTCTTGTTCGTTTGCTGTAAAAGATTAGAGCTCATTTATAGATTGCCAAGGAGGCCCTCTAGCTTTTACACTTTGCCTTAACTAATGGTTAATTATCCTTAGCCTTTCATTATAATCTCCACTACTAAATCCTCCAGACTTCTCAATACCTGAGATACTTTTCACACCAGTGCATTCTTTTCCACTAGTTTGCCATTGGTTAAAGTTATAGCAATGTGACTGTTCTAGCATGCTAGGGGCTATCACTAATCCACTTAGCCCCAGTGACAGGGCTTTCAATGCCAGTTGGTCAACCAGTGATACAGCTCCAACATTCCATTTTAGGTTCTGCTTCCTAGGACTATGCTTGGTGCTAAGTCTCTTAGATCAAAAAAGATTCTGACAGACATGTGTGTTCAGGAAGTTTACTAGTTAGTGTTATTGGGCATATTATGTAAAGGAGTAAAGACAACAGTTTGGGCAAAAGGAAATGTTGAATAGCAATTGAAGTTGCAAGAGAGGCCTCAGCTGATCATATGAGGAGCTCTGGAGCTGGGATGGCCTTTGAGAGCTGTCTCAGTTTGAGGCAGGGAGAAAAAACTTTGCATCCCCACATTAACCAGCCACCAAATGAAGATTACTTTCAAAGATGGAATGAAACTTTGGACAGGTGGCTTTTTTTTTTATCAAAGGCAATTTCCATAAAGAAACTTGATTGCATGTAAGTAGTCAATATCCAACATCCTGGCAGATAGAAGAATAAATATTATGGTTCTGGAGAGGGACCTTGGCAGGACACCACTGCCTTCACTACAATGTCATAGGAAGGAGTGCTTTAGCATTCTTTAAATTTTTCTGATTTGTTTTAGCACTATTTTTAGAAGTCCATGTTCTCATTTATAAAAATATAACTTGAAACTTTATTTAAAAACCCAAAGAGCATAAGCTTTTCAATTTTTTAAATTTCTAATTATTTTTCCTCTAATTCATTTTTAAATTAAATTTTCCTCAAGATTTGAGATAATTAGAGAAATTGATATGGTTTTTGAGTGTTTTAATATAAGTAAGTCAGCAGAAAAGTCAGTGTCAGAAAACTCTGGTTGCTTAGAGTCTACCATACCTCTCATTTAAAATTGCCACAGTCTGCTACCCAGGTTCTTCTCCAGGGAGATTCCTCTCACCCCTACTCCCCCCTCATTCAGGGCCAAGGCATTCTTTGTCCCAGCTGCTGGAAGTGTTGGTTGCTGGAACTCACAGATAAATTTCCTTCACAGGAATTGCCCTTGGCCAAAGGAATCCACTTTGCCCAAATTTACACCCTGTCTTCAATTCCATGGCACTTCCATAAATGGCTCATGTGAGATACAAAGGCTCAGTACACTTGCCTCAATTCAGGACAACTCTGAAGAAACATAGGAAAATCTAAGGCTGCTATTGCAATTGCCTCATAGTTCAATCCTTCTCTCTGACCAATTCCCTTTTCCCTTTTTCCTTATGCATATTATGCCTAAGGTCATTCCCCAATCAATTTCCTGCAGGCAAATATTCATTTAAAATCTGCTTCTAGAAAATACATTTTAAGAAAATATCCGTTTTGTAACTTGATTGTGAGAGAAAGGGAAATCATTTCTCTAAATAATAATAAAAAATAATAAAACGAAGTAGATACATAATGTATTGTGTTCTAAAATTTAATTTTCATAGACAGGAGTTACATTTCCTATTAAGCATATTAGCAAGAATATATATTTAAATCGATTAGCCTGACTAAATCTTTAGTGCCTGTTATCAAATTGTAATTAGCATTTTGTTACTAATAATCAGAAAACTTCAATTACTCTTCTTTCTCTCTTCACATATAGTTCTAGATAATAACTCAGGGAATGATCTTTCACTAAAATGAATTTTTTCAGAAAGGTCAGGGAAAAGGCATTGCAAAGATTTTAAGGGAATTATATTATTGCCAACACTAAGAAACATGACAGAAATTTAAAAAATTTAAAATCGGAGTCACTGTGGCAAATAAGTTTAATGTACCTGAGTATCACTTGTCCTTTTTGCGAAACATAGACAATGCCAAGATCTTTAACATAAACCTTGGTTTAATGTTTATTCAGCCTAGACTTCATTTAAAAGCCTTTTGAAATCACATTATAAACTTCTGTTGTAGGCAATATGGCTGAGTAGATGTTAAGAGAACATTTCTTAAGGAAAGGCATTTAAAATTCTAGATAAAAAACAAAAAACATATTTTTAAATGTCTGGCTAGTTCATGAGCTGAAGGAAATCTCTGGAGACCAAAATGAGAAAGCATGAATCTGGAGATGGAAACAAGTACAGTTTGGGGCATTTGCTGGGCAGGGAGTGGAGAGAGCTGGCGAGGAGGGTATCTGCACTGCCCCAGGCAGCCTACTTGGATTCTTTTAGGTTACAAGCACATGGAAATGGCAACAAAGCTTGAGACCTGAAAAGGCCACAGGATCACATCAGAACCCTGCACGAAGTCTGCTCTGCTGTCAGCGGCTACTAGAGCAACTTCTCCCTAGATTGCTTAGGCATGACTCTGATACCAGTCTAATGTGCCCGCCACATGCAGGGCACATGTGTTAGGATCTCTGAATGGTCATTGAATGAGGAACAGGTGCCTCCTACACTTTTCTCTGGGATCTCTCTTTACTATATACAAAAATCAATTCTGGGCAGCAAAAGCATTTCAATGTGAAAGACAAGTCTTCAATACTTTCAGAAGTAAATATGTAATCTCTGTGTAGAAATGGATTCTTAATTCATACATCAAAATCATAAAACAATAAAAAGTGATAAATATGATCACATTAATTTGTCAAAAGACCCCCTACTCCTAAATAGAGGACATGTCAAGTCACAAACTGGGACAAGATATTTGCAGTGCATATATCTGATAAAGGATAGTGTCCAGACATTTTAAAAAAACCTTCAAACCAATATTAAAAGATAAACGGCTGACTGGAGGAGAAGGTAAAAGACATTAACAAACATTTCATAGAAGAGGAAAAATAAACAGCCAATAAATTTATGAAAAGATGTTTAACTTCATTAGTAATCAGAGATATACCAACTTAAACAACAATGAAGTATATGTTACACTTATTATACTGGTAAAATTTAAAGGTATCATAATATCAAGATTTGGTAAGGATGTGATAAACTGCACACTTTGAAAACACCTTGGTATAATCTAATGAAATTGATATACTTTATATACTTCTATAACCCATCAGTTTCATATATATACACTTTATAATGTTTTATAATTATAAGTTCTAATGTGCTTAGAATAGTCCGATTAATACCTCTTTTCCTAGGATAATTTTTAATAGCGTCTCTTTGCTCTTTCTAAATTTTTCTAGTTTGATGATAAAATTTATGGTTATTTTATCATCTTTATATATATTATATATGATTTACTTAATAAATCTCTTATTGGGGATTAGGTTTTGGAAATTTCTTATTCTTATATTTATTATTATATTTTTGTAAAATATGCAGGCAGTACATAGCAATTAGATCAAACCTTTAGATTGGGCACACCATTGATAGGGTACACGTGGCTCTCATGGGATCTGCTTAGGTCAGGCTGATAGTTAAGAACCCACCAATACACAGTAGCACCTGACGGCTAATGTAAGGGATCATCTGACCCAACTATTCTCTCTATTTCTTTATTCATCACTTGGTGACCATATAAATCTTTATCTGCTTCTCTCAACATCCTAAAATTATTATTTTTTTCCTTAAGAGACATAATTTTTTCCGATTTCTTTAGAAATATTTTTTAAAAGATAGTGTTCTCTAGGGGACCTCTGTCATTTTAAAATTTCCTTTGGAATCTTCTGAAAATTTTCTACCTGTTTATAAAAAATAATCCTGTTTTTATGAAACAAAGCATTCCTGAAACAAGTAAAAAATCATAGTAGTCTTATTTTTATTATGTCTTTATGTATTTTAAATCATTAGTGTTAGAATTATTGTTTCTATATTTTGCATCACAAATGCATGTTTTTTAAACCATCACCTGTAGAGATTCTGCTCCAATATAACCTAATGTTATATGAAGAAATGTATTCTGAGTTAGTAAATTACAGATTGACAATAAATCTAAATAGTGTCATTTGTAATATTTTAGGGTAATGGCAACCATCATGTCTTAATAATTCATAATGTATTCAGCTCATCAAGTAAACTACATTTAAGCATAATAATATTTTACCTTTGGTAAACTCCTTCTATAGTCCCTTCCACCTTTCCATCCTTAAATACTTATCAAATCTACAATTTGCTAATGATAGAAATATACAATGTATGTTGATATAAACAGTGCTTCTTAGTTCTTGGTATACCCTACTATAAATCATCTGTTTTTTAAAAAGCACACTATTTTCCTATGTCCTAAGACATTTTAGAAACAGTGGCTGTGGTATAAGGCAGCAGCAGAATTGTACAGCATATAAACTATGTCAGTATATATTGTCCTAGCAGGTTGTTGTTAAGCTAGTTCTAAGAGTGTAAGAATCATTATATCTCTCTACCTTTTAATAGTATGGTATAAGGTACAGTTGAACTAAGTCTAACTTATCAAATTGCTTAGTTACATACCATTCTCCCTCAAAAAAATTCTATTTGTGGACTTTGTAAATCATTAACAGTTTGAAGCTTAAAATGGTTCCTGAATAATGGCAGAGCCATGTTCATGGAAGGCCAGAACTGCTCAGTTCAGGCAGTCTTGGAGGCTTATACACAAGCTATAATTTATTGATAATATCACAGTTAAAGAGGGGCTTTTTATTTTTAAGAACTACAGGAATATTCTTTATGTCTTCATTGGAAAAATAATATGGCAACAATATTAATTGACACTTACTTGAGAAACACCAAGTTTGTTCTAAAAAATTTTCATAACACAAGCTTAGGAGAGCTTTCCCCCTCCTTTGTGTGTGTGTGTGCATGTGTGTGCATGAAGAAAGAAAAAAAATCATTCTCAGTGACACTTTAAATGTAAGTTACCCAGTTTAAAAATGATAAAAAAAAAAAAAAGAGAAAAACACATTGAAGAACACTGACTGTCTTGAATCACATTTCTAAGGGGATGACACCATTGACATGATTGCTTACCTTTCATGTTATTAGACTAGGATGGGAAATAACCACTGAATTCTGACTGAGATAAACCATCAAAAGATTAAGTGTTTCCTACATCAAACTGTCAACTCAAGCATCTTATTTATTTCTTGGTTATTCCTTTGGAAGGCCAAATGTGGGTGAATGAAAGTGTGACATTGGAAGAGACAGGGGCCGTTCTCACCTTTCAAGACTGAACAGTTTCTTTCTTCTTTTTTTCCTGCTAATCATAAAACACATTCAAATGATTTTGCTTCCCCCACCCCAGATTTATTGAGATATAATTGACATATAACATAGTTTAAGATGTATAATTTAAGGACTTCATATATGTATGTATTACAAAATGGTTACCACAATAAGGTTAGTTAACACATCTTCCACATTCCACAGTTACAACTTTTAATTTTGGGGGGTGAGACCTTTTAGGATATACCCTCTTAGCAAATATATGATACAATATTGTTAACTATATTCACCATGCTATACATTGCACCCCCAGAACTTATTCATCTTATAAACAGTAGTTTGCACCCTTTGACCATCTTCACTCATTCTCACCCCAGCCGTCACCCAACCACTGCCCCAGGCAACCACCAATCTGCTCTCTGTTTCTGGGTGTTTGTTTTTTCTTTAGATTTTACATATGAGACCATACAGTATTTGTCTTTGTCTGACTTATTTTACTTAGGATAATACTCTCAACTTTTGCTTTTGTAATTCATTTTTTCCTAACAAAACATGGGTATGATGGGGCTAGAATTCTTCTCTGATTTCTTTCCTATTCAGTCAGTCTATTATGTTGGACACTGAGGAGTGATTAAAAGGGAACACTAAAAAAATGCTTGACTTGGAAGTGTGTATAATTAAGACAAGGAGAGAAGAGACGATTATGGTAGTAAAATTTACTTCTTAATACAATCAAGGAAAAATGACTATGAAATGACAAATTTCTCCTTGCCATATGTCAGGCTACCAGGAAGGGTATACTGGGCAACTAAAGCATGTAGTAGGACTGAATTTGGTCTTGATAAGTTTACTTGACTATGTCATCTTTCTTTCTATCCAAGTGTCTCCCATTTAAAAGAGAGAATAGATTACAGACCCATTGCTCTTTCCTCCCATTCTATAACTTTTATATTTAATCAGCATCTTATTAGCAAATTCTACAAATTCAAAAACACAAAATAATGCCAGTCTTTCATAAAATCTTCCAGAGAATATGAAAAAGGTGATTGAATTTCAATGTGTTTATGAGCCAGCAAAAAATTAATACCTGAGAAGTTCAGTATAAGGCAAATATCAGGCCAATCTCATTCATGAACAAAGATACCCAAATTATAAAACAATACTAGCAAACTGAATTCCTTTGTTCCTTCTTGTTTCTTATGACTAGCTATCTAACAATATTATATCAAGACCAAATAGATTTTAACTAGAAATGAAAGATTGATTGAACATTTGCAAATCAATTAGTGTAATTTACCACGTTAATGGGACAAAAGAGAAAAGATAGATACAGAAAAATAGTTTGATAAAATTTAACATTCATTTATGATAAAACACCTTTAAGAAACTAGGAATAGCGAGGAAGTTCCCTAATCTGATTATGGACATCAACGAAAAGACTACAGCAAGCAACATACTTAAAGGAGAACTGTTGAAACTTTTCTCTGAGGTAGGAATGAGACAGGAAAACCTTTCTTCTAGTCAACATTTTTTTGAGGGGAGGCAGGGCAAGAAAAATTAAAAGCTACAAAGAAATGAAAATGTTGTTATTCTTAGATTATATGGTTGCATACACTAAAAACCCAAATTAGTCTACAGAAAAATTATGTGATTAACAAGTGTAGCAAGTTTTCTGGAAACAAAGTTAATGTATACATTTTTAGATATTTTTATATTATAGAATAAGGTTAGAAAATATAAAGCAGCAGAAGTGACTATTTTTATTAAATGATATTAAAAACATAAAATTTCTGGATATGAATCTAATGAAAGATATGTAAGGTATCTACACATATATCTGGAAAATGTTGATAGCAATTAAAGACAAATCAATGGATGTATATACCATGTTCATTGATTACAGGGTGCAATATTGTACAGATGTCAATAGATGAAAGAGCTATAGATTTAAATCAAATCCAAATCTGAATGAGTTTGTTGTTGTTGTTGTTGTTGTGAGAGTTGATAAGCTAATTTTAAAGTGTATCTGGAAATACAAAGGGTCAAGAATGTCCAAAAAACTCTTTTTAAAAATTTTTTATTTTTAAATTAGAGTTAACATTCAATGTTATTTTATAATAGTTGCAGATGTACAGCATAGTGGTTAGACATTTATATAATTTACAAAGTGATCCCCCCAATTAGTACCCACCTAGCACTATACATAAATACTATACTATTATTGACTATATTCCCTATGTTGTACTTTACATCCCTGTGATTATTTTGTAACCACCAATTTGTACAAAATACTCTGAAAGCAGCAGAAAAACATAAAAACTTGTGCTACTACATAGTAGCCACAATAATTGGTGATAGACCAATGGAGAATACAGAACTGGACACACAAAAGCATGAACAATTTATTTATGATAAAGTTTATGGTAGAAAAAAGAAATGAAAAGATTGTCTTTTCAATAGATGATGTTAGGTCAACCAAATATTTACATGGAAAAAAATGAAAGTTG
>NW_011888792.1:6952210-6980500 GCF_000151845.1 Pteropus vampyrus | reverse complement strand
GTGTCTCCCATTTAAAAGAGAGAATAGATTACAGACCCATTGCTCTTTCCTCCCATTCTATAACTTTTATATTTAATCAGCATCTTATTAGCAAATTCTACAAATTCAAAAACACAAAATAATGCCAGTCTTTCATAAAATCTTCCAGAGAATATGAAAAAGGTGATTGAATTTCAATGTGTTTATGAGCCAGCAAAAAATTAATACCTGAGAAGTTCAGTATAAGGCAAATATCAGGCCAATCTCATTCATGAACAAAGATACCCAAATTATAAAACAATACTAGCAAACTGAATTCCTTTGTTCCTTCTTGTTTCTTATGACTAGCTATCTAACAATATTATATCAAGACCAAATAGATTTTAACTAGAAATGAAAGATTGATTGAACATTTGCAAATCAATTAGTGTAATTTACCACGTTAATGGGACAAAAGAGAAAAGATAGATACAGAAAAATAGTTTGATAAAATTTAACATTCATTTATGATAAAACACCTTTAAGAAACTAGGAATAGCGAGGAAGTTCCCTAATCTGATTATGGACATCAACGAAAAGACTACAGCAAGCAACATACTTAAAGGAGAACTGTTGAAACTTTTCTCTGAGGTAGGAATGAGACAGGAAAACCTTTCTTCTAGTCAACATTTTTTTGAGGGGAGGCAGGGCAAGAAAAATTAAAAGCTACAAAGAAATGAAAATGTTGTTATTCTTAGATTATATGGTTGCATACACTAAAAACCCAAATTAGTCTACAGAAAAATTATGTGATTAACAAGTGTAGCAAGTTTTCTGGAAACAAAGTTAATGTATACATTTTTAGATATTTTTATATTATAGAATAAGGTTAGAAAATATAAAGCAGCAGAAGTGACTATTTTTATTAAATGATATTAAAAACATAAAATTTCTGGATATGAATCTAATGAAAGATATGTAAGGTATCTACACATATATCTGGAAAATGTTGATAGCAATTAAAGACAAATCAATGGATGTATATACCATGTTCATTGATTACAGGGTGCAATATTGTACAGATGTCAATAGATGAAAGAGCTATAGATTTAAATCAAATCCAAATCTGAATGAGTTTGTTGTTGTTGTTGTTGTTGTGAGAGTTGATAAGCTAATTTTAAAGTGTATCTGGAAATACAAAGGGTCAAGAATGTCCAAAAAACTCTTTTTAAAAATTTTTTATTTTTAAATTAGAGTTAACATTCAATGTTATTTTATAATAGTTGCAGATGTACAGCATAGTGGTTAGACATTTATATAATTTACAAAGTGATCCCCCCAATTAGTACCCACCTAGCACTATACATAAATACTATACTATTATTGACTATATTCCCTATGTTGTACTTTACATCCCTGTGATTATTTTGTAACCACCAATTTGTACAAAATACTCTGAAAGCAGCAGAAAACATAAAAGCTTGTGCTACTACGTAATAGCCACAATAATTGGTGATAGACCAATGGAGAATACAGAACTGGACACACAAAAGCATGAACAATTTATTTATGATAAAGTTTATGGTAGAAAAAAGAAATGAAAAGATTGTCTTTTCAATAGATGATGTTAGGTCAACCAAATATTTACATGGAAAAAAATGAAAGTTGACCCCCATCTTATACCATAATTAAGTCCAGTTGTATAGTAGAGCTAAATATAAATAGTAAACTAATAAAATTTCTAAAATATAAAGATCTTTATGATATTATCATGAGGAAAGATTTGTCAATAAGAGGAAAAAGCATTAACCATAAATGAAAATATTAATAAATTGGATTATATCAAAATTAAGAAATATTAATCATGAGAAAATACTACAAAGAAAGTGAAAAGGCAAACAAACCACTTAATAGAAGATATTTGCAATACATGCAGTTGACAAAGGTCTCATTCCCAATATATAGAAAGAATTTCTACAAATCAGGAAAAGATGTAGACAATCTAGTAGAACAATAGATTCTTGAAGAGGCACTTCACAAAAGAGATCTCCAAATAGTCAATAAACATATGAAAAGGTTCTCAACTTTATAAGTCATCAGGGAAATGAGGATTAAATCCATTCTGAGATACTACTACATATTCAACAAAATGGCTAAAAGTTAAAAAGACTGGTGCAGAGAAATAGAAACACTTTCTACTCTATTAGTAGAAGTTTAAGTTGATAGAACCCACTTTGGGAAACTGCTTAATATTATCGACTATAGTTGTACATACCCATAACTTATGACCTAATAATTCTACATCTAGGAATAAGATCAATACATATTGATATAAAAATACAAGTATAAGAAAGTTCATGGTACCATTATTCATAGTAACCACAGGCTGGGAAAAATCAATGCTTGACGACAGCAAGATGGATAAGTAAGTTGTGCATATTTATACACTTAAGCACTATACTGCAATAAATGTAAATAAAATTCAGTTACATGTAACAAAATGAATCAATTTCAAAAGAGGAAAGAAGAAACGCAAGAATATATTATTGATTTCATTTATATAAAGATTGAAAATAGGTAAATTAATGGTATTTGAAGTCAGGATATTGGTTATCCTTGGGGTGAAGGAGATATGAGTGGCCTTTTATTCCTTGACCTGAGTGATATTTACATGAGTGTGTTCACTTTGTGATACTATATGGAGATATATACATATATATTTCAGAATCAGAACCAATTCTCTTTAATATCACTGCTAACTCCTTGGTCCGAGCTACCATCATTACCATCATTTCTCACCTGAATTGCTGCAATAGTTTCTTGATTTTTCTCTCTGCTTTTACTCTTGTTCCCCTTTAATACATCCTCAACATGGTAACCAGAATATTCCCTTAAAAAAGTTGTATCACTCAACTTTTCAAAATCCTGCAATGGCTCTATGCTTCACACAGTGTAAAAGCCAGATGCCTTATACTCACTGCAAGAACCTATATGATCTGATCCTCAGTTATCTGTGTATAGTCATCTCTGACTCCCTCCTTCCCCATGTTGCTCCTCTACTCTGGTATGCTCTTTTTTGAGATAGCTTTGGGCTAACTCACACCTTCCAAGTCTCTTTCAGATGTTACTTTTTCGTGATGCCTATCCTCACTATTCTATATAAATTGGTAATTTGACCCACCCACATCTTTGCTTCCAGTTCTCCTTATCCTGCCTTCATCCTTTTTTATATAACACTATATCTCTCTAACTTACTACATTATGCTTTTATTTTTCATTCTTATTAATATTCTCTCCTTGCTGGAAATAGAATGACACCTTCATTATCTGTCACTTCATTCAGAAATCCTTGTTTCATTCACTGATATGTCTCAAGAATTTAGAATATTATAGGTACTAAATAGATACTGTGGAATGAATGAACAAATGAATGAATGAATTTATTGAATGTCTAATATGTGACAAGAATGCTGCTGGGCACTGGAGTTGTAATGTTGAGCAAAACCAGAAATAGTTCTGCTTTTATAGAGCATTTGCCAATTTAGAAACAGCTATTATATGATAATATAAAAAATGTTTAGTTACAAACTGATAAGAACTAAGGATGCTTTGAGACTGCATAATGGAATTACCCTGGTCTTAATGTGGGTCAGAGAAGACTTCCCAGTGAAAGTGATGTTTGTTTGGGCTCAGATCTGATGAAGATGGGTAAGCAATTCTGACTTAATAGGACTGGGGTGGGGCCCAGGAATAGACATTCTTAAAAAAAAAAAAAATTTCCCCAGGTATTTCTGATATACTCCTCTACACTGGGGCTTCTCCAATTTTAATGTGTGTACAAATCACCTGGGAATCTTGTTAAAGTTCAGTTTCTGACTCATAAATTCTAGTGTGATCTCCAAGATTGTGTAGTTCTACTAAGTGCCCAAGAGAGGCTGAGGCTGCTGTCTTCAGACTACACATTAAGAAGCAAGGCTATGTAGCACTGGCCCTAAACTGTCTCATGATGACAGTGTTTTCTAAATTATCAGCTGCTTTGGAATCCTTCATCTTTGCTTCAGCTGTATGAACTATACACATCCTGAGAATCTAAATATTTCATCTCTGCAACATGAATATTGTTCACTTACTTCATAAATTTATATTTCATAGACTTTGTTTACATGTTTTGTGTGCATATTTATGCATTTATGTGATTATATTCCTCCTCCCTATGGTCTGGGTAACTTCCAAAGGACAGGGATTGTGTCCCAGTCATATCAGTATCCTCTGTCTAATCCATTGTGACCATGATAAAGATTTAATTAATTTCTATTGAACAGTACTGACTCTACCCAGGCAAGTCCTTTTCTTTCCATATTATATGAATAAAGGATGATTTAAATTATGAACTATCATTTTCACCCTACAATGAATATAAATGACAACATTTATATTTACAATATGCCTCATCAAACACATATTCATGAAAAAAATTAAAGGCAATAATAAATGTAAAAATACCTGTAAACTGTGGAATGTTATAGACTTTCAAATATTATTATTAAATAGTAATAATAGAAAGCATTAATATTTTCATCTGAATGTCAATTTTTAAAGAGCTATGACAAGAAGTTGAGTTTTTAAAAATAGGACACTGTGACAAATTTATTTGAAGAGAGTAGAATTGTACCATGAAAAGCATGGTTAATTTTTTTTTGAGCTGTATCCCAATTTCACAGGTTTGTTGTAAGCTTTTTAAGATCATGGACCTTAAAATAACTATTTTTTTAATTAGTATTTATTCAGCACCTATTATTGGTGTTTGAGTTCATAGGAATACTAAAGACCTATGGTAATGATTAGGAAAAGGGTCAAAGATATGTCAGAACCTTGAATTTACTTTAAATGGAAGAGATACTGCTCCCCTGAGATTTCAGACTTATCTTGGCCTAAGTCTCATATATTGATTTTCTATTTAAATAAAAAATCCAATGATTTGATAGTTAAAATCTGAAATCACAAAGATAACTTATTGAGTGCTATTCTAGCCACTTTACATGTATTAACTCATTTAGAAGGCAATTATTATTAGCTCAATTTTACAGGCTAGCCCCCTGAGGCTCAGAGAGGCTCAAATTGAAAATTATCTCTTCCTAGGAGTGGAACATATTTGAGATACCACATTAAAATTGGAATATTTCAGAGAGGCAATGGAATAGAGCAAAACAAAATCAAACAAAAACACATAGCTCTGGAATCAGATTAACACAAGATTCCTGGCTCTGCCACTAATTCCCTGTAAATCCTTGAGCAAATGACATGACCTCTCAGGATTGCAGTTTTCTCATCTACAAAATGGGATAAAAATCACATATCCTACTTATTTATTCCACTTCTACACACCTTTGCTAGGAAGTGGGTATCAAGACCAACTGACTAAGATATAGGACTGTCATCATAACAGGCACCCTTTTAGCACTAGCATAATCAAAATATGCGATAATCTTTACTCCTCCCTTTTTCATTCCTTCCTTCCTTCCTTCCTTCCTTCCTTCCTTCCTTCCTTCCTTCCTTCCTTCCTTCCTTTTTCCTTCCTTCCTTCCATCCATTTGTTATACAGCTGCTTCATGACAAGTGCTTTACATATATAGACTAGGCTCCTTTTTTTCCCCCTTCTATCTTTTTTTTAAGTATTTTTTTTCTAATAGTCCAATGAAAGAGGTTTTGGTAATCCTAAATTACAGAGGAGTTAAGCAGGGGTCTGGTCTAGGTTGTCATAACAAGTCCTGTAGGGATGGGTGGACCACATACTTTTAAGTTAAAAAGCTAGAACAAAGTTAATTTAAGCATGGGAGGGACATGTTCATTTACAGGTTTTAGATATATCCCTTGGAGTCAGTAAGGAGAAGGATTTTGGAGATGATGTTATTAAAGTTAGGATGACCAATTGTAAGGTAATTACAACAACCACAACAATGGCCGCTTTTTGTACATGTGTCAGGAACTGTGCTTTCCATGCATAATCTCAAGCATTTCTATGAGAAAAAACTATTTTATTCCGATTTTACCTATGAAGCCCATTGACTTTAAGTAACCAACCTTGTATAATTTTGAATAGATATCCAAATTTTTCTTCATATGTTTAAATATATTCAATAAAGTTGTTTCTCACATATTGTGAAATTAATAGTTTAATATAAATGTTCTATACCCATTATAATGCATTGACACAATATATGAAAATGGGTGAATTTCACAAATGTAATGCTGGATAATGTAAAGATGACCAAAAAAAGCACATATTTTGTGATTCCACTTATATAAAGTTAAAAAAAAAAAAAGCATATCTTGAATTTTGCTGCCAAGGGGTAAAAATTGACAACTTCAGTTGCTACTAAGTCTTAGTTTTTTTTTAAAAAAAAGCCTAATTACGTTGTCATTGTTGCTATCTCATTCTATAGTAGCAGTTACTAAATTGGAAACAAGAGTTGTAGCATGACAAAAAATTGTGTAGTTATCTACCAGCACCATTCAGTAGTACAGCCTTAACCATACCTCCCTGAACCACTGCACCAAGTATTAAAAAAAAAAGAAAAAAACACATCGTAAGTAGAATGTTAGAACAAGGATAGTGGTTAATTTTGGAAGCTAGAAACTAAGAAAGTACCCCAGGTTTTTTGGTATATTAGTAACATTCTTATTCTTAATCTGGGTGCTGTTTTACATGTTCATTTTATAAAAATTTATTGAGTTACACTTAAGATTTTATACCTTTTTGAATGTGTTGAATAGATATTTGCTTAGATTAAAAGTAAGTAAATAAAATATATAAATAAGCTTCTCTTTAATTCCATTTTTATATCATTTCTTTCACTGCTTGAACTTATATTTCTATTCCATTTTTTTCATTAAATTTTATCCTAATTGAAATAAAAATTATGATCATTTTGTAACCATAATGCTCTAAGTCTTAAATTTTTTTCTTCAGAATCAAGTTATCCTTAAGATTTTTATTAGTACACAATAATTGGCAATATATACATATATTGTAAATTTTGATATAAAATTATTAAACTTAGAAGTACATTTTATCAGAAGTCCTATTTAAAATTAGGTGAATAACTTTTTCTTGGGAGTGAATAATTGGATGAAAGACAATTAAGTGTCAAGTCTACTTCCACTATGGATGTGATCATGGAATGAACTGAGAAACTAGGAATAAGAGAAATTTGTTTATTTTCAATAACTATTTCTCATCATTATTTGAATTCATTCAGAGAATTCATTCACTCAACAAAAAACACAGTAATCTATGACCAAAAGTTATTTTTAATCTGTCATCATGATAGGTTCTTCTTCAGTTTTGCTTAGAGCAATGACTTGTAAAAGGATTTGTAAAGTAACCTTTTCTATTCAGTTTCTAAATTTCTGGTGAGCATAACAAAAATGTTTCAATAAGACTCATCAAGTGATTATTTATTGTACCTTTTTCTCTTTCATTTAGAGGCATTTTTAAAAAATAACTAATATATTTGGAAACTGCTGGGAACATTAAACATTGTTAATTTCAATATGCAATGCATTCATTATATCACATGCTTTAAATATACATATATATATAATTTAAATCAAAATTTTAGAATTACAGATTTAACTCATTTACATTATGGAACATATCTGTTATATAACCAAATAGGCAAGGTCAGTTTTTATTATCAAGCTAGTTAGGTAGATTAGACTTACTTTCTCACAGACAAATGTGACCTTGTTTATCAATAAATGTTAATACAAACTCCCTGACATCTGACTTCTTAAGGCTAATTTTAGGATAGACAAGTCAAAGTGCCATACTAGGAGTTTGTTGCCTAAATGAAAAAAAGTTTCCTCTGGTCTCAATATTTCTTACCCATATACTATGCTTTATTCTCTTTGGCACTTCCTTAATAGCAATGCTTTTTTTTTTTTTTTGGTAAATAATTGAGTAATGAAAGAGATGAATTCCTTAAACTCATTATCACTCTCTCTACTGCACTGTGTAAAACATCTAAATCCATTACATCCCTGCAGAGGGATGTAAAACCTCCTGTTTCTATGCCACAGTGGGCTCTTAACAGAAATATGTGTAAGACAAAGAAAAACATGAGGCCTAGCAAAGATTTATGAAGTCTTGATTAAAGAAGGCTTTAGTACTCATATTTTTGACTTTTTTCTTTGGGGACCCTGGAGGTTTTTAATATCTCAAGGCATTGCAATACAGTAAGGTTTTGAATGAGAGAGATTTTATTTATGTTTGTACCTACATATGTATGTATGTATGTGTGTGTGTGTGTGTGTGTGTGTGTATTTATGTGGAAAAAGGACACATGAGAAATTAAGGTGGGAAAGGAGAACTGTCTTGATATCCTCTATCTAAAACCATTCTCAGATGATCAGCTTTGGGGAAAAAAAAAAATATATATATATATATAATATGTATAATGAGATCTAGAAAATGCCTCCCTTAAAACCAAACCTGGTTGTGTATCCTTGGAAAAACTGTTACATACTCTCAAGGGTTCGTGTTCTCTTTTTGAAGAATGCTGACGTAGAATTACAGATGAGGATGTCAACAGAGTCAAGGCTGGAGTGATAAAAGTGACTGCAGTAGCTCATAGAACTGGCAATTATGAAGGTGAGTGTATTTTGAAGGGGACAGAGGCCTGGTCTTGGTCAGGAGTGAGTGGGGTTGGGGGCACTGATCATGTTGAGTAGCTCGAAACTTACCCCATGATGGTAGAAAATAGTAGATTCACTGTGTGTGGAGAAAGATGTAAGGTGTTTATCTTTTGCCAGACGAGTCTCATGTGGGTCAGGATGTGGTCATTTGATAGAAAGACCGATTTGGAGGAGATAGGATAAGAAATCCTATCTCCTCCTGATCGGAGGATCAGGAGGGGGATGGCAGGGATATTTCTGTCAAGAAATATCACAGAAATATGTGTAAGACAAAGAAAAACATGAGGCCTAGCAAAGGTTATTTTATATCAATAATTTTATATGTCATTAGAGATTGTGCTAGGATTCAGATGGGAAAGGAAATACATTTTTGTTATATCTCTTTGTGTCTGATAGTATACATAAGTACACAGTAAACACTTTGTTAATTTATTTAATTGTTACTTTTAATATTTAAGCATTTGAATTGTTATTTTTAATTGTTAATTTTTATTGATAAATCCTTGTTAATTTATTGTATTATTTTATAAACAAAATAATTAAATTCTCTGTTAAAACCACTGACAACTCAGAAGACAGAAAATGGAAAGTGAATTTATTCATCATGTATCAGATAAATGGTAGAACAAATTACAGTAACTTATTAAAGAAATTAGAATTTGGAGACCATTTCATCCTAAGAAATTGTAAGATATTCAAATAATCTCTATATAGGTTGAGTTACTTCAATTTTCACTATCAAGTTACCCAATAGTGGACTTCTGATAGTAGGTTTGATAGGAGACTGTATGTTTAAAACAGTATCTGAGAAACATCTTTTCTATTACTTCTACATCTCTCTAAGGAGAAAAATATTATGGAAAATAAACATGGAAAGAGGTTTGGGGAAGAGTGAAGGTTTAATTCAAGCAAGGTTTACTTCTTCAGAGTTGGTGATAACCTCTAAAAGTATGAGAGAAAACACACAAGAAACTGAATGCAGTAACACATACCTTGGTGGTTTCCCAAAGGAGAAGAAACCACTCTCATTAGTTAGAAAAGATAAGAATAGAAATAATAGATTTAAATTTGAACAAGGAGTGTTTGAAAGAGAGGAGAAAAAATTAGTAAGATCAACTGGGGAATGAAACCAATTTCCGGAAGAGATGATGGGATCAAAATCATGTAAAACTTTAAGATTGTATCTTGTCGAACACCTAGTAGGAAAAAGTAAGGGATAAGACAGATGCTATCTCACAAGGGAGAGTGGACAAGATGACCTTCTAAGAATCTTCTCTCGGCCTCTGCAATAGATGAAGGTTCTATCTTTGTACTTAACTTTCTCTAAAAAGACAAGCAATGAAAACAGGTGAGAGCAGTGAGCAGAGGGACTGAGAAGGTTCAGATCCCTGGTCTTATGTGGTTTTCTTTCCTCCCCAGTGTGCAAAGAGAGGAGTTGGAGACTCTGTGTGTGCGCTGTATGGTGGGTGGGAGCAGTTACCCTACTGATGTGTGATAGCCACCTGCGGCTGAGCCTGGGAATGAGCACAGAAATCTTATGTATCTTTTTTTATTCCCATTGATGTGGGAACTCAGGGAACCACCAAGAAGTTCAGTTTTAAAAACAAAAGACACTCACTCTTTCCTTAAAGAATTAGGTCAACGAATGGTCCAGTACGAGTCATTACATTTCAAGGCACAAAAAGGCCTAGGAAAGATCATATCTAGCACAAGTAATAGACAATTTTTTTTTTCTCTCTGATCAGCTCAGAAGTCACTGGAGAGAATGCCATCCTGTGGGTGGAGGTTATCTTTTCGTGATAAATGAGGACCTAGAGAGAATACTTGAGGAGAACAGATGATTTGAGGAGAATAGTCACAACTTGGGAGCCAACTTGAATGCAGAAGTGGTGATTATAAAAAAATGATGCCTTAAAATTTTTTTTAGTTTAGTTTATAGATTGCCTGCCTGAGGGTCTACTATAAATAAATTGAGCTATCGTTTAACATATTCAATTGCTATGTCTTTTGCTTTGAGATTAGGACATTTCTGAAGCTCAGAGGCCCCTGCACATACCTTCCATGTCCTTCATCAGCTGGATTGTACTGTGGCCAGCTGTGCTACAAGTGGAGAACATTATTATTACCCACTGTTAAGAGCAAAACTGTGTCTCCTTCCAAATTCATATGTGGAAGTCCTAACTCTAGATACCTCCTAATATGAACTTACTTGGAGATGGGTTTTTACATAGGTAATTAAATTAAAATGAGGTCATTAGGGTGGCCTTAATCCAATATAACTGGTGTCCTTATAAAATAAACTTGGATATAGAAATATAGATGGAGGGTAGATAATGTAAAAAGACATGCAGAGAAGTTGGCCATCTGTAAGCCAAGATGAGAGGCCTGATGTCCTTCTTTCACAGCCCTCAGAAGGAACCAAATTTGCTAACACCTAATTTCGGACTTCTAGCCTCCAGAACTATGAGCCAATACATTTCTGTTAAGCCTTCTGGTTTGTGGTACCTTGTTACGACAGCTCTAGCAAACTAATACACCCACAAATTATGGATTCACATAGACTTCATTCATTCATTCATTCATTCATTCATTCATTTATCCATTCATTTGGCTGTTGAGCATCTGCTCTGTGTTAGGCACCGCTAATACAATATCATTGGCCCTCAAGGAATTTCTAGTTGTTTCATGAAGATAAACACACAGACAGTTTTAAAATGCTGAAGTAGTAGTAGGTATTCAATTCAATAATTCGGTGTCTGTTATGTACTAAGCGACATGAATCAGAGTGAAGAAGCATTTTTGAAATTCAATTCTTCCTCTTCACTTTTTCAGGTTGAAAAGCTATTTGATCTAAGTATTAGTTTCTTCATTTGTAAAATGTGGAAAATTATGTCTCCTAATAAGATTTTTATAAATTTTAAATGAGATAATGAACGTAAAATGTTTAGTATCTCAGACTGCTATAATAAAGTACCATAGACAGGGGGGCTTAAATAACAGAAATTTATTCTCACAGTTCTGGAGGCTGGGAAGTCCAAAATTAAGGTGCCAGCAAATTCAGTTCCTAATGAGGGCTCTCTTCCTGGCATGTAGACCATCACCTTCTCACTGTGTGCTCACATGACTTTTTCTCAGTGCATGCTCTTGAGGTGGGGAGGAGGGAGCGGGGGGAAGTGAGAGAGAGAGAGAGAGAGATCTGTCTTCCTCTTCTTTTGAAGGCAATAATTCCACCTAATCTAAACCTAATTACCTCCCAAAGGACCCGCCTCCAAATATGATTACATTGGAGGTCAGTATTTCAATATCTGAATATTGAGGGAAGGGCACATATTCAGCCCATAAAAACTTAAAACAGAATCTATGGAAGATAGTATTAATTACTGCTCAGGGAACATGTGATAACTGAAATGACATGCAGACAAATAATTGAGTTGCGGACTGACAGAATAACCAAACAGAATGCGTAGTCCAGAATTCTACTTTGCTATTCAGATAAGCTTTTTATCAGTGTGGCATGGTAGGCACAGCATGAGTTTCTACAACCATGACAGTAATACTTCATTTAGAAAGATGTGGGTTAGACCTTCCTGCCTGGTCTTGAGGTCTTGAGGCTTTCAAATCACTCTTCCGTTTTGGAGTAATAGCTTTGTTTTAGAACCTCTAGAGGAAATGAGAGTGCTCTTAGATTTGGTATGATACTCCCATTTTGATCTGGGAAGTGGAATTTGTGAGGGTGGTGTCTTGACGATTTTCTGACTTGTGACTTGGGAAGCTGGACGTGAGATTTGATGGCTAAAGCAATCAAAATTAATAAATTTTAGATATTTGGAAATTGTCAACTTGTTAAAATAGCAAGCTAAAACAGTATGGGAAAAGGCAGCTATTGTTTTATGAGAATCTGGGTAGAATGATCTTAAATATAATTCAATAATTGTCTTGCATTTATTTCAAGAGCAATGACAGAAAATAATTTTAGCTCCAGTGTGCAGAAGCTTTTGGACAGTGGAGGTACTGGAAATAGACAGTTCAGTTCAGTATCTGAATGCTACCTTTTTATCCTTGACTTTGTTGAGATAAGGATAATTGTAAAGCATAGAACCCTGTGGTTCCCTATCAGACAGATGCAGTCATCAGTACCCCTACGTCCTTCCTCTAAAGAAGATTCTGGCCACTCTTCAGGCTGTGTGGAACTTGGACCAGGCTAGGTTTTTCAGGATCTGATGGCCTCTGCTCCACCTTTGTTCCTAAGTGACTTGGGATCACTAACAACCCTCCAGTATAGAAAGCATGGCAATTTTCCTCATTTCTAGCAACAACAACAACAACAGTAGAATAATCTATTTTCATTAAAAAAACAAAACAAAACCAAAAAACAGTAGGACAAATCAGTGAAGATAGAATCAAAGGAATTGTGTTATAATTGTATGAGTTTGGGGAATCATTTCATCTCTCTGAAACTCTGGCTCCTCTAGTTAAAAACCCAGACCTTCACTAGTTGATCCCAAAGGTCTCTTCTAGCTGTGAGGTGCTCTTGGCTGTGCATAAAAGTGACTGGAAAATAGTAGAGTGATTTTATTTTTGTAGAAGGAATGAATAACTGGCATGGAAGTCTTTTCACAGAAGATGCACTATGAATATTTGCAGTAATCTAGATTGGCAAATTGAGGATCACAGATGAGATTTTAAAAAGCATTGTTGGGAAATGGGAAGTATAAAAGTTTTGAGATGGAAGGTTATGAAGGCCAAAACAGCAGAGGAATGGGATAGTAACTAATTCGTCCTTCTTCAGCTCTGGCCCCCAATTCAGACATCGAGTGTCTTCCATTCTTGTTCTTTTCATCTATTTCCCTGAACAGAAATTGGAGGAAGATGTTGAATCAAAACTTAAGGCTACACTAACCTATGTTCCAATATCATACTCCTTAGGCAGTGATTCAAAGTAAGATAGCGTTAACCGAGAATAAGGTTTAGCCTTCATCCTTAGATGACTCAGGAGACTCTTCTATATGTCCCCATCGATTAAATGAGATTGATGATACCAGCCCATATTCACCTCATCAAAGATTAATGATATCTGTCCATTTTTACCCCACCAAATTTGGAGAGAAATTCCAGGTAAACATCAAAGGAAAAAAGTGATCAGTATGTTGATGTATTTTCAACATGACAGATATTTCTCTTCATAAAGTTAATTTTAATGGTTACAAGTAGTTTATTTTATTTAATGCATTTGTAGCAAAAGAATAAAACATACTTTTGAAGTGAGAATGTCAACCAAGATGTGAGAAACACATATATTGACACAAAACTTAAAAAAACCCACAAAAATGACAAATGATGAAGATAAAGCACTATTATAGCATATCCTGACCTTTTGAGAATATGATCAGCCTGTCAATACTAATGGTTTTCCATGTTCATAGTAAAAAGCTATGAACACCTGTATTTGGGTTAGAGATCAGGTGATATCTCAGTGTAAACATAATAAAATGATAACCACAGACATAAAAACATAATTCTGCAACTGTTTTTCCTTTCTTTTCTCATCTTGCAACATAGACATACGTGTTTGCTTAATATGAATTTGCATAATGAGCTGGGCTCTTTTTTCTCCCACCATCCCAACCAATCCAGTTGTAAAGAGAAGTCTTAACACCCCTAAAGGGAATTATGGTACCTAGAGTAGTTATTAAGACCAAAGGATTTAAGAGTTCTGAGAATGGGGTAAAGGGTTAGGAAATGGAACATAACAGAGACTCTGAATCAGTCTGAACTATTAAATTCTTTATTGTGCACTTGCAACTATTGCCATGAAGCTTTCTTCAGAGGAATCTCTTATGGCTATTATATCCATCCTGGACATTTATTCTTTTGCCTGAAAAGTCTGTCTCCTCAACTAGGTTTCTTGAATTTATCAAAGAGAAGCATGGTTTTCTGGAAAGGTCCAGCAAATGATGTTTTCCTGACTATCTGAATTTTTATTAAGGGGCCTCATAAACTGACAGACAGGAACTCAGAAGAGTAACAACTTGATTTGTACAAAAAGTTTGTGCTGCATAAGAGGAAGTCCTCTTAAAAGTTCTTTTGTTCCTTGGCAAAGATTGACTATGGTTATAGTTTCAAGGATAGTAAAAGAGAGAAGGTTAAAGGAAGGGTGAATTTCTCCTGAAAGTAAGAAAGAAATAAGACTCCAAGGACTCCACTGGTACACAAGTGTGTATAACAATAATAGTAATAAAATTCTAATAAGAACTATGAGAAATATGAATTATAACTGAGGCAACCTACTGCTGTTGATCAGCAGGAACCACGAGCAAATCAGGTGCTATGAACTGGGTCTAGATACATAGAAATTCTAATTTAATAAGATTACCTGTTTCGCTGAGGGGCAATCAACTGGTTTATGCAAAATAAACAAACAAACAAACAAACCAACAAACCAAAACCACCACCACTACCACAACAAAAATACTCAATGTCATTCAATTGATTTAGCAAGCAAGATCTAGAAATCTAATGTCAATTTGTTTTGTATAGAGAGACTTTTCTATAGACTTCTTGCCTGCATTTTAAGTGACATATAGCCAGAGACTATACGTAAAACTGTTTAAGGTTAAAGTTTCGATTTATAATTTCTTTCTGTTTTTCTTCTCTCAATCAATTTTACAGTTATTGTACCTGTAGTGTTACAGATCTGACTGGGGAATCACTGTTATTTCCATCCTGTTTTTCTGTATGAATCAAGAGTGATTTTTCATTTCTCTTCCTGTGACAGCCTCCCAAGTCAGGGGCAGCGTTGTATGAGGAGAAAGAGGGTGAGAGGAAGTTCAGTCAGGTCTCTGAACTTTGGAAAGGCACTGTTTCAGGTTTTAGAAGTATCTCCAAGGATTCTTCATCCTCAGGTTGCATTAAATCAAGGATTTTCATTTAAATTTTATATCTCAATGGATAAACTTCATATTAATCGCCTCTGTGGGTCATGTTCTTCCTGGCATTTCTCTTATTCCCAGTCATTTGACATTTCCTCCTCAGGGTAGCATGACATACATGAGCTATCTCAGAATTTCTTGAATAAATATTCACTATAATCATTTCAAGAGAGGCAATGGTAAGTCATTCGCACAAAGGGTTCATCTGAATTTTCTTGATCCAGCAGATAACTGAGAGTTATTTCTTTCTTGCTCTATTTAGCCACTGAGAAAATATACATTGTTTTACCTCAGTGATTTCAGATACAAAATGGGAATAATTATATTTTCTCCTTAGCTCACTGGAGGGTTAAGAATATTAATGCATTTTTTTATTGAGAAAATACATTACTTCATAAGTAAAATATGCTTTGAGTAGGAATTATTATTAAGATTATTATTATCAATAAAGACTTAAATATATTTTTTGTCAAATAGAATTCCAAAAGTTAGAATTCAAGCTAATAAATCAAAACAGGCTTGAGAGAATATGAACTTGAATGTCTGTCAATGACAATTGGATGCAGTGAGTAATCCAATTTACTTCAGGGTATATGTAGCTGTGGCAAGGGTGAGAAGTAGGTATGAGGATGGAAGACTAAAAGAAGGAGTATATAGATATTCATTAATTCCTTCAGGAAATAGTGGGAGGAAAAAGAGGGGTTGGAAGACATACTCACTGAGAGGAGACAGAAAGGAACTGTAAAAGGGTAAAATAAGAAGAAAGCCCTGAGAAGTCAAAAATCACTCTGAGAAATTGGCAAAATTCACAAAGCACAGACTTATGTCAACTGACTGACAGAAACAAAAGAGATTCAAGGAGAAATCAAGGGTTTGAGGAGAAATAAAAAAGAGCCATCTAAATTATTCCATACTCAGAATTTAAGTTTTACTTAGGAGGAAAAAGAATAGTGGAAGAAGTATAAAGTTGGTAGGAAGTATTTAAATTGTTCCTGCATTCTGCATTCCCAGCTAAATCTACATCTCTAGAGATCTAAGGTACTTACTTAAAGGCTGGGGGCGCAGAGGGAGGGGTTTGGTTTTCCTATAAAAATGGACTAAAAAGCTGGATGCAAGTCTGGAAAGAGGGAGGCAGAGCAGGCACATGGTAGAAGTCACTAATGTCATAGATGGTTCCAAATGAGAAAGTACAAACATTCTCTGAGTCCCACCGTGCTGATTGATGGAACTCAAAGCTTGGAAGAGGAGGAAAGAACCCATTTAGAGAGCTCAATAATCCAACAAGATTTGAATAAGATTTGAAAAGATAAGTTGAATACGGATATAGATTTGTTAAGGCTTCATATACTCATTTTTCACAGCGAGGTAAATTATTTTAAATTAGAATTGGTGTAAACTATTAGTTGAAAATTAGTATATTTTAAATTTAATTTAAGCTTTGATTAGAAAGTAAAACACAGATCCATAAAACCGCACCAAACAAATGTGATTTATTTCAAGTGAAAACCTTGTAACCACCACCCAGGTCAAGAACTAGAATTTTTTCGGATGTCCTTCCTGTATGTGCCTTGTCCTAAGTACCTCCTCCTTCTCCCAGAAGTAATCACTATCCTGACTTTTATAGCATTCACCTTGGATATGGATTTTTGATTCTGATATTAAGGCAGGCAGATATTGCCCTTCACCAGCATCTCCCTTGGTGCTTCTACCAGACCCAAACCCATAACCTGGATGGACTAGGAACATATGTCACAAACTTTAGATGCTATATGTCTTTATATGCTGATTAGGAAATCAGCAGTTTTATATTTCACCACTTTTCGATATGAGGGAATGAAAGGCTCAGCACTCCTCTTACTAATGCACTAAGTTTCATTCATGCACAACTCTATGCTCATGAACCTGAAAAGGTAGGGGTGGTACAGGAAGAGCACATCAGTTTACCCTCTCCTCCAGTGTGTGCCTTCTCCTGCCTGTGCACTCTGGAGGTGGGGAGGAGATGGTTAGAGAGTGCATTCTGCAGCTGAGGACACCACAAAGTGGCAATTTAAGCTTAAAGAGGAAGGCCTGAACTAATGTTATAATTTCATCAACTTCTGTTTCATCGTAAATAACTCTGAGTACAGTTGTCCAAGCTTAGCGTAAAATATAGGAGGTTCTTGAAATTTCTATATGGGCTTTGTTGACAAAGTAGTGTGTTGCACATGACAACAGTGTGATACTCATTTATTCACTGAACAGGAATTTTTGAGTATTCTTATTTTCTAGGCAACAAGATACAGAAATAGTCCAGAGCTAACAATCTGGGGCAGTGGTTTTTGTCTCTGGTCGCACATTAGAATCACCTGGGAAGTTAAAAAAAAAACAAAACCCACAACAGTAGGAGTCCTCCCTTCTTCCCAACCCTAACATAAGCACAAACATATAAATATTCAGTTATTATTGGCTTGGAAATTAGTATTTTTAAAACAGCCCTCCTCAATTTTTTATTGTATACCCAAAGTTGAGAATCACTAAGAGAAAAGATACTGAATATATGTAATCACAAGATAATGACTGTTAGGATAAAAAATACACGTACGATGGGAGTTTGGACGATCATGGACAAATTTCTATCTAGAATAGATGCAAATATTTTAGAACTTATAGAGTAAAAGTAGCAGGTTTGAAGCTTATTATTCTTTTTGTTGAGATTTTTATCATTAAAGTTACATCTAGTTATAAAATCGTCATAATTGCGTTGCTTAAAAAGATCAGTGGTGAGACAATTAGCAAGTGCTAATGTACAGATTTTCTCTGAAAACTCTCTGGATTATGATATGCATGCATTTGCTTCACTCAGATATTTTAGAGCAGAAAGAAATTTACTAAAGCCACTTGTACGAGGGTAAGGGAAGAAAGTTTCACTCCATATGCTGTAGTTTAAAAACAAAATCACTGCATTGGAGTATAGAAAAGTAAGCCAACTTGAATCCTTTGGAATTTTGCTTTGAAATTGATAATTATTGGTCATCAAAATAATCACATACCAACAACCTAGTTATTGAATGGAGGCTTAGCATTTTCCAGTTAGTGACAGGTTGTATGAGATCTCTAGTTTCTAGATAGCATTATCACATAACTATGCCCCAAGTAGCACCTTGCAGAGGTATTTTTAATAGTAAAAGACTCTCCTACATTGTACTTCTTAATAATAAAAGACTTTTCCTACATTGTGATGCCAGAGTGTGATCATGATCACAGAAATACTCTTTCTTAAAATGACATGGGTCACTTAGACCCTTATTTAAACTGTAGTTATGGGCAGGATACTAAGTGAACAAGAACTCAACCTGAACTTATCCAAGACATACCTAGTCACACACATGTGCAATTTCCCCTTAAAATCATTTGCTCTTTTTATGACACATAGTTTTTCTCAGCAATAGAACCCCATGTTTATTTGTAAATGATTGACTTTATCTTTAACATCTAAAAACAACGTTACCAGAATATTTCAGGAGGCAAGGAAGTTAAAAAGCAGTAATTCAGAGCGGAGAGACCTATTTGTTTTTGTAATTTCAGTCAATGTAAAGAAACTGTCATCCCCAAACAGATATTTTAGTGACTTCTGAGCCTCCAGTATACTTTTTATAATTATGATATGCCAAAATATCAAAATGGAAAAAATATATATGTTACAGTTTCATTTCCTCTGACTAGATCTTCAATGTAAATGGAGCTATTTGTGTGCTCTAATTCATTAAAAACAGAGTTTTCCACTGACCTAGGGTTTGCCTGGATGGGTATCATTAGTATTGGAAGACTTCCCAACCTACAGTAGAAATGACTGAAAAATTAACCCAGTAGCAAGCACCGACAAGCAATTGTTTCTGTGGTAACAGGTGCCCTTTTGTGTAGGAAAAGAAACCGAAACTGACCCTACTGAGGCGAGGGTTGGGGGCTGAATGCTCAGCATGGAGGTCTTTCAGAAGGCACAGGCCCAAGGATCCTCAGAGAAGAAACTCCACAACACCTTTGTTACTTATTCCAAAATTTACTTCTATTGACCTTCTAAAACTGAAGGAGACATAATTTAAGTCCAAAACAAAAATGTTCAATATTTTAGCATTCTTAAAAAACATACCCTGTTGGTAAAAGAGACATATTCTCTCTTAGCAAGAGCTGAGCACTCTTGTGTCTTCTATTACTAAATATACACGACCACACGCTTCCACTTTAACCAGAGATTTACAGACAACCTAAGATTGCAGATGTTCTTTGGTTCTTGTCACAGTCTCCGGAGGAATGCTAGAAGGCTTTAAACATCTGGGATTTGCATCTTTGGCAAAACATAGAGATAAAGGCTTTTCATTTTGTTAACTACATGTAGTTTTATCTCAGGGAGGTGCTCTTCCTTTGTGGCATCACAGCAAGAAACTGACTGTGTCTACTTTTCTTATGAGTAGAATGCTTTGCATTGCTGTGAGGTTTATAATTATATGTTTGTGACTTCATCCACAACAGCCTCACCCCATGAATACAGATAACATCCTACAAAAAGGGGGGCTGGGAACGACTCAGGCAGACAGGGGAGGAGGAGAGGGAGGCCAATGTGCTCAATGACCATCTCCTGGCGAGGCTCCGGGACAGCCAGTGGGGGAACTCGGGCTCTCCAGGTTTCCAGAGCGGCCTCTATTCTGAGACAGAGGCCTTCTGTTTCATGGGCTGTGAAGCACCCTTGGGAAGAAGAAGAAATACTCAACCTATAGGTTGACATTTTATTTATATCACATCTCTTGTTGAATTGTTCTGAAGAACCAGAGGTGGCCGTGGCATTCCTTCTCTTTATTCACTTGGTTACAGTTTAAAATTTGAATAGCTGTTTATGCTGGAAGGCTGAACACCCAATCAGCAGTCTTTGAATTGAAGCTGTATTGTTCACTCATGGAAATGCCTGTTTCATCTGTCAGTTCTCTTTTATAGTGAGCCTAATAATTTATGCTTGCTAAAGATGTTTTCTGACCTGTGATTCCATTGCTAGTTAGGAAAGGGCTTTGGCAGCATTCACACTTCCTTTCGTAATAGGGGGCCACTAAGGTGCAATTTAGTGAAATTACTGCTCCAATGCACTAATGGTACCCAGACCCAGACTGGGGGAGGGCAGAGCAGTAGGGGTGAGGGACTCTAGCCACTAGACTCCGAAGAAAGATATCCTGGAAAGGGGCCTCTTTGGGAGCTGCCTTCTTTTCTGGAGGTCTGCATGACCTGGTGGTGTTCTGATGGCTGAAAAAGTTAACACACCCGCAGAAATGTTAGAGGACACTGCAGGCATGGGACTTGACATAGGTCCACTAATACAAATGAAAATGAGTCATCTTTACCCAGGAAGTTTGTATCATCTCTTCAAATTTATCTTATTTTTTAAAGTATTGTGATCCTATTAGATAGGATGACCCATTTAAAAAAACTCGACAGTAAAAATCCTTTGTGTCCTTCAAAAAAAAAGGATCTATATGTGCTTGAACTAAGTATTCTTTATTACTGTTGAAATCACATTATGTTAAGTGGGAGTTCTTTAAATGGGCCACCCTGCATTATAATTATAGTCTTTTCAGATATTTAATTTGCAGGTTATTGGCAGACCCATCCTGAAAAGAACTTTTCTAATTGCAACTGGAATTATTCTCCAGGTGAAATCTATCTTTTCCTTTTTTGATTCTCTCATAAAACTTTGTTTTTATTTTTCTTAGAGCATTTATTTTTTCCTCTGTAATCATTTGTGTACCTGTTTTATACTTTACTAGTTTTATCAGTTTTTTGAGGCTGGTTTCTTAATTTTATTCAGTTTGTATTTATTGTAGCCCTTATCTCAATGCTTTTCTTTGAGAAGCGGCTTAATGAATCTTAGTGAATTGATTTAAAAAATACATTGAACAAAATATCCTAAATTGAAATAGAATCTCTCCTGACATAGTCTAATTCATTGAGAAACAGATCTGAATACACAATGACATTAATGAGTGCTTTTAGACATAATGTTTAACACAATGAATAAATAGCAATTGTAAATAAACCCTCCAAAGAAGAAAATTGCATGAGATTTTTAATTTTTAAAAAATTTATTTAAATATTTTGAATAGATATTTAAAATTTTTATTCTTCTTGACTTTTGGCATTAATTGTTCAGATAACAAAAATGCTGCAAAACCCCCAGATAAGCTGGGAGGTCATGGGCATGACATTGAGTGTGCAAATAAAGATTCCAAAGTATTCTAAGACAATAAAAACTGATAATGTTATTGAAGTTTGAAGTTCACCAAGAACTTTCATATTGAGGTAAGCATCAATAATCCCTTTCTATGGATGACTTCAGAAAGATTCCCTGACTTGCTTAGGGTCATTAAATAAGTAAAGAACAGAGCTGGAGCTGAGCACGAGACTCAGAAAGTGAGGCCACCTCTCTTCCAGTGCTGCCTTGCTTTTGTCTTTCAGGTATGTCTCCTTTTTAAAATAAATAAGCAGATGATGGTGCTTGTCATCCTATTTAACTATAGACTTCTACTGAATACAGACTTTCACTTAAGAGAAAGTGTAAAACTGACAAAATTTTTTAGTTTACAATTAAAAAAAAGGAGAGCCTTTATTATTTTGTTGTTAAGAGCAGCAGGTTATAGTTTTTATTAGACTCATTATATTCTAGTTGCTGAGCTAACAGCTCTGTGACATATATATTATTCCCACTCTACCAACACAGAAACAATGTACAGAAAGGACCAATAATTTTCCAAACATTGCACCTAGAAAATGACAAAAATAGGTCACTTATACCTCAAACAGGTATAGCAATTTGAACTTATACTATGACATGCGTTAACTATAGTTACAAACAGCTAACAGCAGAATTAGGTATTATGATGGATTACAGCACTCCACTCAATGCTTTTGCTAAATAATCAATAAGAATTATATGAAGTGTCTTGCCCCTATCTTAAATCTCTTTCTCTAACTGAACCTTTTCTTGAACCGCTCTATAGAAGCAATAGACTTAAAGAACTGGTTTTAATTATGTATTTTTTGAGCTCGAGAGTTTGGCCTACATTACTTTGGACTTAGATCTGACTTAGTTTTCTTAGTTTTGCATGCCAAGTCCAAAAGTTCATTTAAACTTAAACATGTCTAATGGAAAGTGAGAAACAAGTGATGCAACTGGAAAAATTCCAGAGAAAAGCCACTGAAATGATAAAAGGGTTAAAGTGTATTTTCTGAAGGCAGAAATCTAAAAGATTTGGCTTCAGTATAGAAAACCGAAGGCTCTAAGTGTGGGGAACATCTTTCTCAAAGTGAAAAAACAGTTATGTAGTATTTCTAGAGCAAACATGCTTATGTTCCTCAAACCCCAGCACTCTCCCTGGAGAAATGTTTCTTTTCGACTTTATATATCTTATATGTACTTTTTCACAGCATATCCTATATTCCATGATCATTGCAGGCACCTGTGTCTGTATTTCCTTCTATATGATATGTTTTCTGAAGCCTCCTTGTCCACGTTTGTATTTCTGATTGTTCTTGTGTAGTACCATTCACTGGGTAAATCTTTTATAAATATTTACTAAATTGAACTGAACTGTAAGTTTCAGATAAAAATGAAACACCATTTTATGAGGTGGCTAAATATGAATTTTGTTACTCCAAGCAATGATGATAGACTTAAATTCTCAGCAGATTCAAGAAATCTTTAGGTAGGTTAAATACTGGCACACCTGTAGTCTTTTGTTAAAGAATTAGTCATATTTGAAGAAATAAATTACTCTGGGAGGTGTGAACCTGAATGATAATTTGTTCTTCCATAGAATGAACGCCTCTGGCATGTTGGACTGACTGATCGAGCCTTGGTCTGACTTAATATGTCATTATCTTTAATGGTATCTTTACATTTTTACAAGTTGTACTAAATGTGTGTGGAAACTCCTGCTATCAGGTTCTTTCAAACATCTTGCCAGGTCATAGTCATGAAATACTATCATGATTGTCACTATAGCAAATCATTACTTTGATTAACCTCAGTAGTTTGGCTTTTTGGTCAGATGAGGACTTTGAGAAAGCCAGTGTGTTAACACACTTTTAACTCAGTGTTAACAATGGTAATGCAAGGTTCTATTTTTCCTTCCTACCAAGTATTACACTGTTCCTCACCTGAACTTCTTGGCTATGATCCCCAGGCCTTGTAAGAGAGCATCACCCAGGCTGCTGACATAGATGGATCAGAAAGAGGTGTCAAAGAACAGTTTGTGGAGAGATTCAAATTATGACTTGTCATAGTGGAAAAAACTCTTATTACCTATCTCCACCTTTCCCCCCTCCCCATCCTCTCACTTTCTCAGTCTCCTATAGGGATATATGCATCGTAGGTATTAATAAAACAATTTGGCATTTTGTAACAGATGGGGAGCTCCATCTGTTGTAAACATGTAGAGGGATGCCCTTGGTGTTAGTTAGTGGGGAATGTGGGAAGCAGAGACAAACTTCTCTTCATGAGCCATGTGACCTATGATGAGCTTCTTGTTCTGTGTAGGCTATGGCAGCCACTTAGGCCCTCAAACTTAGACATGACCTAGGAATAGATTGTAGCTCCTTATGAACCACAACTCTGCTGTTCAAAAGTATCTACTGGTGCAAATGTGCACTGTTCTTTCTCTTACACTGACTTTAAAAAAAGTAACACAATCTCAGTTGGAGTATTGCATACAATAAAGCAATAGCCCAGCATCAAGCAGATAGTAGTCACTCATTATGGAATGCATGCTTGGAAGATGATGAAAACATAGCCCGATTGTGTGTAGGTGAGCTGGTAATGGTAGGGATATGTAGTTCCTTTTACACTTAAAATGTTAGGGTGGAGGTTGAGGGCAGAGCTGCGTTGGGCATAACTAGTCTTCAAAGATGAAGAGCATGCTCCTTACTTACGTTTATCGCTTTTCCTTTTTCTACCTAACAACTGTGTTAGATAAGACAGGGGAAGTTAAGTTTAGCATAGTTTCTGTTACAGCTTTTATTATCTGGGAGACTCTGAAGAAAGTAGTTCAGTGTGTGATAGTTTCCTAGTTGAAAAGGTATTTTGTAAATCCTGATCATTAATTTTTATTATCATACTGTTGCTATTATTCCTTTTTCTGCAGGCTAGGCAGTTTGCCTTGCTTTTCTGTAGGACAGATATCACTTCTCCATAAACAGAATCTTTTGACTATTTGATGAAAAGATTTAAGAATAAAGCTGTACCTAAGACCCATTCTGTAGCCTACATATATTTACATAAATTCCATGAAAAGTAAATAAAAAGAACTACATGAATAAAATGGTGAAGACATGTGAGATTCAAAGCAACTATTTATTTGAAGAGAGGAAAAAGACAGACTGGTGTCATTACAATTAAACTGAATACGCCGGTTCATTTACTATTTTCAGTGAATTTTAATTGAGTTGTGTCTCATTTTTATAAATGTTGTCAATCTTCATTTTCTCTGTCTCCCATGCACCAACTTAAACACACACACAAATGCAGATCTACATACCAGCGTGTTTTGGGAGAGCACTCTCTGTAGATATACCCTAGCACCAATTTATATATAGTGACACAGTAAACACTAAAACATCCAACCTTGAGAGAACACCCATAAGACAAAAAAAAAAAAAAAAGGTTTCTTTTAATGCATTTATTTTATAGACTCAAAAGCTCAGCTAGTAATCAGTTTTGATAACTTTAGATGCCTGTTTCCCTGATGTAATGACTAGACTGAGGCAATAACAATACTTCATTATGCTATTCAAAATATATGGCAGGATTCAGTCAGAGCTAGACTCAAAACCTGGCCCACAGCTGAAAACAGAGATGATGCATTAATTCACAGCAACACCCTCTCCCCTACTGCTCCCCTCAGCATTCACCCGCTAATAATGGATATCATTTTTCTTCATAAAGCTAGTGGTACTTGAATCAAGCACATGACAGTTAAGGTTTGTTTAGTCTTTCAAGCAGGTGATTATGGGATTGAACTTCCCAAGTGAGAAGCCGATGGAATACAAATAGTTAAGAACACATTTGAAGGGGGAAAAATTGTCCAGCCCCATCTGTCAAACTGTGCGTATGACATCATCAGATATTCTGCACTTGTTTGCAGCTATTCAGGCCGCCCGCCCTGCAGTCTCCGCTTTGTGTTCTAGTTTCCTTTACAGGGCCAGCGGGCTGGAAAATTACCACATGCTGTCACAGTTAGCTCAGCCAGGTCTTGTTATCATTGTTTCCAAGGAATCCATTCATTCCGTTATTTTACATATTGGGCAGACGTCCTGCCACTGAGGCTTGGGCTGCAGTAACTTGAAGGGCCAAACGTTAATGGGCCTCTATTGTTGGTAGAATGGCAGTGCAATACGTGGGAAAAAATACCCAGACAGCTCCCTGACACTGGTTTAGGACCTCTAGACTTAGGGGGTAGCCTGTGAAGATCTTTTATGTAAACAAGCCTTCAATAAACAATGAATATCTCCTGTGTCAATATTCATAACCCATCAATAAAAAAATATATAAATCTTCAACTAGAAAGAAGCCCAAATGTATTATGGATGATGGAGCTTTTCCTTAAAATAATCTATAGAATGTGGTAAGTCTCCTTAATTTATGTGGGGGGAGGGCAGCATTGTTGGGGCCTTGAGGAAAGAAAAGCATTTGATTTGAGGCTGGCAGTATTCTCATTGCAATAGATAATACAGTGTGTAAGTTTTGCAGCTTGCACCACGACTAGTTGGAAATAAAGACGAGGGATTCGGTGACACATTACATCTTCACCATGCTAGTAATTTAAAGAAAGTTAGTAAAAACATTAGAAATGTTGCTTAGGATAAAGTCTAACTTTAGGATGATAATGTCATCTTGATTAATTAGAAAATAGATAAATATAAAGTTATCAGCATTGAAAAAAATCCTTAGCAATATAGAAATAGGAAAATCTATTCTTTATGGAAGATATACAAGTGGAGCTGTAGTTCTGGTTATTGTCATTTAAAAAAGGGAAATTTTTAGTTCTGTTTCAAGTTGAATCTGAGCCTTTCACCATAGGTGTATTGAAAACGGATCACAAAGTGGCATGGATATTCCAATTCTTATTACTAGCCTCAGAAACTTCTTCTACTACTTAAGTCTTGCTAACAAGACCTAAATACTCACATTGGGACAGATATGGTAATTAGTAAAGTTCCTTGGCATTTAGAAAAACTTTAATCCAAGTCTTATAATTTTAAACATTCTCATGATTAACTCAGCTATTTTTTCAGTTAATTTGTTTTATTGATTCACCACAGAGCTCCAAATGGCCCTGTAAAAGTTTACATCAGAATGCCTCTTATCCCGAATCATTTTTGAAGAATCAGACATGGGGTTGAGCCCTTGGAGGTGGAGAAAATAAGAAAAAGATCAGAAAAATCTGGTTTCGACAAACGTAATCTGCACAATATTTTATATAAAATATACTGCATTTAAAAAGTTGTCTTATCCAAAAGTCAGTTTTGCTACTTAGACTTTTTTATAAAACACATTCTAATTTAAACAGATAATTTTTGTATCTGGCAGCTAATTTTAAATGGTTCCTCTTTTTAGCTGACATTAAGAGCCAATTGAGCTAAATTTATTTTTCCATAAAAGTAATATATGACAGCACTAGATTCTCTTTGCCAAGCCCTTCAAGCAGTCATAATCATTTTGTAAACCATTGATAATGCCATCTTTGAAAAAAAGATTTCTCTAATGTATAAAATGTTACATTACGATAAATATTAGAATGTGGTAGTCTTTATTCAAATTAATATTTCAGGGGATCTTACAGAATTACAAAATGAGTATTTTTAGAAGAGTAAATAATACTCTAAATTAATTATTTTATCCTTCCAACATTTCTTTCAGCTCTTATTTCTTATGCCAGGTGTCTGCAACATAAAACACAAGTTTTGATAAAGAAGTCTACATTAACTTCAAAGTTACATTAGGTACATTACTTCTGATACCCCAAAGTAACATCCTTATGCCCAGATTGAAAGTGAGCTTTAGGTTTAACTACAAATTATTTAATAAAGCAGACTATTGAATCATATTACATTTAAGGAGTAAAATAAGTTTTTCAGGAAGCACTAAAAAACTGTTCCCTTAACTTAAACAACTTTCTGTATTTATTATCATACACTAGATGTAAGGCCATATTGTCTACAAATTAATTTATTGTTTAGCAATTAATGGTAACTTTCACATGAAAGCAAATTATGAAGAGAAATATTACTAATAGTGGCTTTTCTTACAAAAAAGGGAGAAATCAAAAAAAAAACTAAATCACTGCAGCTACCTCTTGCATTTAAAGCCTCCACCCAAAACAAAACTCAACTTTGCTAATCAATATTCATCATCGTTTAGAAAGGATTTTTAAAAATCATGTGATATATATTGCCTACTTGAGAAAAATAGTTCCCGTTTATGTATCCAGCTCAACAGTGATGTCCCCATATCCAATTTCTCCTTCTTTGTCACCACCTGGTTCCTATAAAAAAAATATTTCCAAGAAATCACACCAAAGTAACTTAAACTTTTTTTCCCCCATGGGCTTTCACATCACATTAGAAACTTCTTATAATATTAACAATTTTCTTTCATCTTATATTAGAATCCTATAATTTTAGAATTTGAGTC
>NW_011888792.1:6930007-6950931 GCF_000151845.1 Pteropus vampyrus | reverse complement strand
TGAGAAGAATGGTGAGCAGTTTAAATTTTGTATGTTATTCTCTCTCTTCTCTGCCAACTCTTTCTCTTCCTTCTTTCTCTTTTTTTTTTCTGGTCTGCATGAACACAGTTGACAATGAGTAAGTTAAGTATATCTATGACTGTCAATCCTGTAATTACTTGGCTAATTTTCTGTCTCATCTGATAATGTAGGCTCCAAGAGCAACAGGACCAGGTGTATCTTGCTCACTGATATGTTCTCAGCATCCAGTTCAGTGCAAACAGGCACTCAAGAAATATTTATTTAATGAATGAACCACTCAACAAATTTCATACTGGTAGACTCATGTATACTTGACTTGAAAGCAGAAATTAAAAGTATTTCATACCAATACAAAGCAAGCAATATAAAATACTCTTGGAGCCATTGCTAATGAAGTTCCAGTGGGTACAAGGGCAGTCACACTTCAATTCTGGCATTGAGTAGAGGTTGTGCTGGGAAAAAAATTAGCTGACTCCTTTATAGAGTGAGTTTGGAGTTGGAATTATGGTGGGAGATTCCCTGGGACACAACTTACGGCAAAGAGTGCTCTATCTACTTCTACACAGTCCTGACTGCGCTTGTACACTCCAAGGTGCTACTTTTTTATATTCTTCTCTTCTCCCAATGTTTCTGGAGTATGGTAGGAAGGAAATTGTGGGAACTAGCTCTGCAACAGACAAATTGAGTATATGACATATTTCTCCTTTTCAAACAATTTCACATGATAAGACATTACTAATAAAAAGCTGCCTTTTTACTCATTCAGGCTAGGTGACCCATCCCCAAATGTATGCTCTCCATCACCAGATATGACCTCACATAGGAAACATGACTTATACATGTTCAAAATTAACAGTGAAGTACTGCCAAATGGCTCTTTTTTTCCTGATGGGCTTTAAGCCATGACCAGAAAGACATTGTAGAAATGGAAGGAAAATGAGAAGTCTTAGGTTTATCACTATGCAAATCTTTAAATAGTACATGAATGATTTACATGTAATACACTTAGTTTCCTAGAGAAAATAATTTTTTTTTTCTTTCAGTGATGGCAACGCATCTCAGGGAACAAACAACACAGTAGCAGGCTTAATGTTTTTCCTTTTCACATTCAGGGAGAACCACAGTACCCAGCCCTTGTTTCTGCCCTTATCTTGTCCCCAGTATGGAATCCTGAAGCCATCTTTCCATATACATCTTGACCGTGACAGTTCTGAGAAGCTCCACACTGTACATGAGTGCTCTGTGCTTCCTGAGGTTATCTCAGTAAATTGGGTGGGGATAAGTGGGTGGTGACACAAGAAGCCAGAAGGCATGTGGCAGAATTTTTTCATTTTGCTGGAGCATCATAAAAAACAAAATACCTGATCAGAGCAGCTATATATAGAGAACTGATGTAGCTATGTGTGGGGAGGAAGTAATACTCTCTCAAAACACCAGTTGACAGGAAAATAAGGTATTATGAGGGTAAATACAGATTAAACTGTATTTATACGTTAGCTCTTACATTTCATACTTGTATGACTTTGGACAAAGGACTTAGACCTTCCTAATTCTTTGATTCCTCACCTGTAAAATGGGAATAATGGTACTTGCTTTTTAAGATTATTGAGACAATGAAATAAGATAATGCATCTAAAAGGCTTAGAAAGTTCCTGGCTCCTGAAAATGTTGGTCTTTATTAAGATGCTAGAAGCCTACTTTAGACTACCCATATTTCTCTCAATTGGAGGAATGGTGGTTTTGTATATGATACTGTATATACGGACACTAAATTTCTTAATGAATTCCAGGGGATACATTTTGGCACTTAGATATTTTAAGAAATGAAAATTTTAGAATTGTTTCTGGGCTATCTTTTAATCTAATGTTTCAGAAATTATACACATTTCCCGTTAATTTTCAGTTGATTTAATTAGTTCAACTGTCTTTCAAATAATTAAGATTTAAAAAAATTCACAACCAATTACTTAGCTAATTCTAATCTTTTCAGCAATAAAGCAGGGTGTAAATGAATAAATAAAATTATTCAAAATGAAATAGTAGACTAGATCTTTACTGATAATATTCCATTTGATAATTTAAAGAAAATTAAATGTGTGTTACTTACATTATTCTTAGCAATGCATTTTAGATGTTCATGGATGAAACACTGTACCTATAATATTATTCAACTCCCTTTTTTACATAAAGGGTGTTTTTATTTTAGAAAAATTATTTCCCTTCTGATTATCTTGTATATATTTTTTTCAAAGGTATTAATATGACTAATAGTCTTTCTAGCCAGATCATTTAGGGTTAAAGAAGTGAAAAAAAACAACAACTTTATACTCTTTAAGTAGTTCTACATATGTTTTCTTATTATTACCAAGGTCTTGCCAAATTAAGTCATCTGTTAAAAGAAACACAGTTCGTACCATGCAAAATAGGAGCAAGAAGTAGGACCCAGATTGCTGCATATTTCTCCACCACCATTCCCATAGAATTCTAGCAGGCGTGTGTGTGCATGGCAGGAATACAGTATCCATGGCAGAGCCACTGGAGGTGTCATGATCTCTTTTTGAAACTGCCCATCTCTTACAGGGTTCTTTAGGTAGAAGATGGCTTGAGTTGTGCTATCTCTTGGGTTATAGCAGAATTCTTAAGCTGTTATTTTGATATCATAAAAGTTAGATTCTATAATGCTCAGAATATATTTAAATTTTTATATTCTCATTATAATATACCTGGCAAAATTATTCAGAGTATTACAAAAGCTCCTGATTTTATTTGTTTGGAAAAGTCCAGGAAACTCCTATTTTAAAAGAAAATTCTTTTGTAGAACATAACAAATTGCCCTTTAATTTGGTGTTTGCTTATCTGTTTAGTTATGTTTTATTTTTGTACATAGTTCATTAAGTGTAGGACTGCAGTGATAGGTTTACTTGATAATTTTACAAAGCCTTATATGACTTGATGTTTTAATTTTTGACTAGAAATTTTTATATTAGTTTAGATCTGAAGAGAACTGGAAAGCCATATTAGTGCTACTTCTTTTTTTTTTTCCAGAGGACAATTAACTCCTGAAACATGCCTTTAAGCAGAGTTTAACTATATGAAGAGATCGGGGTCTTACTGTGAGGCCATTTCAGGATATTATTGCCAGCTGCCCATTTGGGAATAACCATTTGGGATTGATCTGTGATCGGACTACCTCTTCTAGTTACAGCAGGAATTTTCACACTGGATAAAGAATCACTGAAGCATTTGTTAAAAATGCAAGCACCCGTGCCTGCTACCAGAAATTGCTTATAGAAGATCTGAATTAGGCCTCAGGAATATGTATCTTAAATAGATCCTCTTGTGATTTTAATGAATGCAAGCTCTCTAAACAACTGCTGTAGAGAACTCCAATGGCCTGCCATAATTTGAGCCACAAATTATATAGAACTGAAGATAAATTTCAGATGTATTTTCCACTCTTTAAGTAGAAAACAACAGGCTTCCCCCAATGGAGGAATTCCTATGTTTTCTTTGAGGCAGGGGGGACAGCATTGAGAAAGAGATAGGCAATGCCTAGTGAAGTAGAATGGAAATCCTTCATACTTTAAGTCTGGTTCAAGTTGTACCTGGGCCGTTTGCTTACTGATGGAGCTCGGGTGAGTTATTTGACCTCTCTAGCTAAATCTAAAGCTCATCTTAAGAATGGTGATAGTGTCATTGTAGGGTAGGTTTATAATAATGAAGGCATGTGATTGTGTCTGATAGATAGTGTGCACTCATTTTTACTTTTTACTTTCTCTTAGAAATGTAATATGTATTAATATTCTGTCCAAGAGTGACAAAAGATAAGAGGAGCTTAAATAGCCCTGGCTTAATGATTTTCAAATACCTTGGATGTGCCAAAGTTTCTAATACAAGTGTATTAGCATCTAAACATTTACTTCATTTATACCGTATAGATGTGATCATGACTACTCTTTGTTACAATGTCAACTGCTATCATAATTTAGGAGCAACTTTCTTTTTCTCTCCTTATAAAAAGTTTGCTTTTATAGGTAAACATTTCTATGTGGTCTCATGATATAAATGTGGAATTTTATTACAGAGAAGCAAGTGCCCAGGCTGTGAAGTTTTGGAGAGTAATCTGTTATCTGGTGATTATCTAGATTTTTATAACGATATATGTCTTAAAAATAAAAACAAAATTCCCAAAATATATATATTAACTTCCATGACTAGCATCTGTCTTTTTTTGGCAAATATTCAATTCTGTAGCATTATACTAAGTTACATTTTTTTTTTCTTTTTTGCCTTATTTGTATCTCTCTAGAGATATTGGAAGTTTGGACAATGCTCTTTAAGCTCAAATACATTGTTAATATTTTTTTGAGGCTGAATTATCTTGTGATTTTTTTACTTTGTCTAACTTCACTATAATTGCTCAGTTCTGTTGCTTGTGGAGAAACTGTTTCTGGTCATATTTACACACAGTAATTGGCTCACTGTAGAATAGAACTAGCTAGTATATTTTCCAAAGGCCAATCTTAATGATTCAGGTAGAACATACTCGGTACACATGGCCACAGTTCAGTTAGACAAAAGCGGTTTCTACATATTATACCTATTGGTTCTGTTATGGTGCTAATTGATTCATATGGGTAATATGTTTCTGTCTAAATTATCAGTTTAGTAGAAAACAGCATGCTCATTCTTTTCATACTGAGACAAATATTACAGACATTTGTCAATATGCCAAGGTAGAATGGGGTCGGTAGGGGGTATTCAAAATGACAAACATGACTTTGTGTTTTTCTTGAATCATTCTAGGGTGCCGATTTTACTTCAGATTTGGGAGCCCATAACTTTTATTTTTAAACAAACATATAGAATGGAGTAGGGTCCAGAATTCATGAGATTTTATGCTAAAGTGTTGATATTAAGAAAATGTTAACCAGATGGTAGACCTCTTCAGACTAAGTTCAGAGGCCATCAGGAGTTTAAGTTCATTTTCCCTGGTGGGAAAGTTTGACCAAACATCTTCATGAATGAATTCAGGGACCCTTGGGAAACCCATTACCCTCTGCCCCAAACCTTCTCTTACCCACTGAGTAATGATAGTTCTTTTGCATAACACTTCGTAACTCTTCAAATGTAAATCAAGCTCTGAGCATTTTATAACTTTTTGCTATAAAAAAGCCTAAAGGATATCAGAGCTGTTTTTGATATGAGAGGAGGGGGAGGAAATAGCCATTCCTGCTTCACAATTTTTTACCAGGGACTAACTCTAAGAACAAGCTTTTCATCATTATGTCATCATAGAAACACAAGTAATCATTTTAGAGTTATAACATCATGCTGTGGTATATCATTTACCTTTTATTCTATTTAGCTTTATTAGCCTTATGATTTGTTTTGAAATTCTGTTAATCATAGTATAATATAACAAAAGATTCTCCTAATTCCAGTACTCAAGACCTAATTGTGTTTAGTTCACAAATAATTGCCCAAATCTTAAACTCTCAAATACCTTCCACCTAGAGAATACAATTTTTTTCATTCTTGATGTATAGGTTTGTACTTTGTACTTTAATTAACGTTCTTTATAATATGGTTTCTTATTTTTTCTGTTAGATTATCTATACCATTATCTATCATATTTAATAAACAAGAGTTAAAGTTTTTTGTTTTCAGTCTTCTTTTTCTTAGTTTTCTTCATATTTATTAGTAAAATTAATAAATTTTAAAATTAAACCTATTCCTGTCTATATATAATTCAGGTAGTTGAAATCATACCTTTTTTGGCCTATTGTAGTCATTTAATTTTTTTCATCTATTTTCATTTCTCTACTGCTTGGTAATCTACAGGTGCCATAAACACTACCTGTGACTGGGGTGAATACAATCTTGTTCTTGGAGAGAGAAAAATACCAATGGTCTATTTGGGGGCAGCAAAGTCAGTGTTCTGTTTTATGCTTCATACTTTTCAGATATAAACTTGAGATAGCAATTACTTATTTTTGAACCTAACTCAGTTGTACAATGAGGATGAACATATATGTAAAGTTCATAGGATTGCAGTTGCAATATATATTATTGTTTGATCACTTATTTACAAAGTTCCTTTCACTTTCTTATGCTAAGGAATAAGAAAATAATCTTTATGCACACAGTTTAAAATTACTCTTATTTTCTTGAAAATATTACAAATTATTAATATGATGAGTTAATTGGGAATTTATAAATTTTAACCCTGCTTTACAAATTTAAAATAGAAAGTGAAAATCCTGTGATTTTTTTAAAAAGAAATGTCAATAAGTATATGTATTTTTCTCATTAATTGAGGAAACTGAAGAAATCTCTTGAATGGTTTCTAAGTTCTGTGTTGTTTCTGACCTGGAGTATCTATGGATTCTCATTTGTAAACTCAGGAATGTTATTCCCCATTTAAACCTTACACAGTGTTTTGCTGTGAGTCCTTGTAGATAGAGCTCTTTTAGTATTATCAATATTATTATTTTGCTCTACCTGAGCTTTTCTTCTGCTGAACATTTTAATGATTTTTTTGTCGTTGATTAAAAGCCAGTATTGTCTTCAGGTGAACTGTTGAGTTTCCTCCTAATTTAGTTTAAAAAATTGTTATGATTTGGGCTCTGAATAAGTTTGTCCTCTTTGTCCAAATTCCCAATATACAATGTATCATAAAAGTTTTATTTCTGATGATGGGAAAAATTCCTCTATAGAGGATTAGATTGGGATGCAATCTATTGAGGCTGGATTGGATTTTTTGTTTGCTGCTTATTATTTTAATTGTCATGTATCCATTAAAAAATATAGTCTAGAGTTTATGTATATGTGTGTGTGTATATATACATATGTCTAAAATGTAATTTTAATTGCTGATACTTCTTTATGTATGAATAAGAGGAACTAGCTAGAGTCAAATATTATGATAGTGTGAGTGATAAATACTCTTTAATCTGCTTGCTGAGACCTAGAAGAGCTAACAGGAGAGCTGAAAACTGCCACTTCCAGAAACTGCAACAGACACGGGATGCTCAACTCCTCAATCTAAGCATGATTATTTTTGATGAATGACCTAGACTCCTATATTTCATCCACATGTATATAGCATTAAGTAGTTATTTTTCCTTGGAGGATTAACATAAAGACATCTAAAACTTTGTAGGTAGGGATGTGAACAACATTTGGAAGCTGTTTTTTTTTTTTTTTGAAATTTTTAAAAATTAGTTTCAAGTGTATAGTACATTGGTTAGACATTTATATAGTTGATAAAATGATCCCCCTAATTGCTCCTTCTCTCCTCTGATTTTCCACCTAGCCAATATATTAATGCTAATTGCATTCCCTGTGCTGTGCTCCCCATCCCCGTGACCATCTATCAACTACTAATTTGTACTTCTTTAGCCCTTCACCCCTTTGGGAGTTTTATAAAGGCACCAATGTACTCTTCACATTGCAGTGTTTTATTAAGGAATATTTAGATGAGAATTTTGAAAAGTAAAAAAAAAATAAAGTAAACCTTCAAGGAATCTATCCATTTACCTTATAATCTTGGCAAAGGGGGAAGGGGTCCGAAAGTTGCAGTTCCATTGACACATAAATGAGCCCACTCTGTTGAATGCATAGGAGATTCTTACTCTTTAATTTTGAGTCTTGGGATATGTTCTTGTAATGTTCTCTGAAATCTGAGCTTTAGTAAAGAGTACAGCCTTTTTGGTCACTTTAGCCTCTCCCAGGTCTACAGTAGAGTAACCATTATCTCGTCCATCTCTCTGATGATGCATTAATTAAAAGCATTTTAGACACAACCTAGAGCCTTCCATCAGCCTACAAAATCACTGTAATAAAAAAGCAGGGCGTGTAATGACCTTTTGTCTCAAGCAGATCCTCTCTGACAACTTTAGTTCAACAACTTTAGTTCTTGATCCCTGTTATAGCTTTTGATGTGGAGATCATGCGGCTATTGAATGTCTGGAATTCACTGTGTACCTTAGAAGTACAGTCTTGCCTCAAATCTTTATTTTTGTTTATTTCTGTGGAAATACAGTTGGCTCTTGAACAATGCAGGGGTTAAAGGCCTGACCTCCTGCGTAATTAAAAATCTGTTTATAGCTTTTGACTTCCCCAAAACTTAACTACTAATAGCCTGTTGACCAGCAGTCTTACTGATAGCATACACAGTTGATTAACACATATTTCATATGTTATGTGTATTATATATTATGTTCTTACAACAAAGTAAGATAGAGAAAATAAAATGTTATTAAGAAAATCATAAAAAAGAGAAACTACATTTATAATAGTGTACATATTTTTTGAAAAAAATTTACATATAAGTGGGCTTGCACAGTTCAAATCCATGTTGTTCAAGAGTCAACTGTAGTTTGGATCTGTTTCCATGAAGTTCCCAACTCTCTGGGAAAAATGTAGTTGCTTTGGGCCTTCTCTATTAGCTTCCACATTTTTTGATTTTTTTGTATTCTTCTGGAAATTTTCAGTGAACTACAAACATTCTGTATCACATGACAAATCCCCTTTTTCTCACAGAGGATTTGTTTATTGTTAATTAGAAAGGCATTTTAGGGAAATATACTGACTTCTCTGACAGATTGAAGAACCAGATAGCTTTGGTTGGAGTATTTTTAACACTTGAGTATTTGTAGATTTTATTCAAAATTCTAGAAATTTTTAAAAATTAGTTTCAAGTGTATAGTACATTGGTTAGACATTTATATAGTTGATAAAATGATCCCCCTAAAAATTTAGAATTTATTCAAATTTGTAGATTTTATTCAAAAGGCATCAAAACTTCTAGAAAAAATTTTCCCAACCAACTAATGGTTAATATAGCAGAAAAGTTATGGAATTCCTCAAAGGGTTACAAGAAATTACTCTGAGCAATTATATGCCAACAAATTGGACAACCTGGAAGAAATGGATACATTCCTAGAAACATACAATCTCCCAAGACTGAGTCAAGAAGACACAGAAAATCTGAACTGACCAGATGGCTTCATAGTAAATTATACCAAACATTCAAAGAAGAATTAACACCTATTATTTTCAAACTATTCCAAAAAATTCATGAGGATGGAAGTCTTCTTAAATTAGTTTTACAAGACCACCATTACCCTGATTCCAAAACTAGACAAAGACATTACAAGAAAACTATAGGTCGATATTTCTTATGAACATTGATATAAAAATCCTCAACAAAATATTAGCAAACCGAATTCAGCAATACATTAAACATATTATACATCATGATCATGTTGAATTTATTCCTTGGATGCAAGATTGGTTTGATGTCCACAAATCAATCAATGCGATACACTACATTAACAAATCGAAAGATAAAAATCATATGATCATATCAACAGATGCAAAGAAAACATTCGACAAAATCTAGCATCCATTTATTATAAAAACTGTCAGCAAAGTGGAAATAGAGGAAACATATCTCAACATAATAAATGCCATATATGACAAAACTACAGCTAACATCATACTCAATGGGGAATGGTAAAAGCATTTTCCTTAAGATCAAGAAGAAGACAAGAATGCCCACTTACACCACTTTTTTTCAACATAATATTGGAAATCCTAGCTACTGCAATGACACAGGAAAGAGAAATAAAAATATTCAAACTGGAAAGGAAGAAGTAAAACTGTCATTATTAACAGATGACATAATACTGTATATAGAGAACCCTAAAGATTCCACCAAAAAGTGTTAGAACTGATCAATGAATTCAATAAAGTAGCCGGATACAAAATTAATATTCAGAAGTTGATCGCATTTTTATACACCATGATTTTCTATCAAAACAAGAAGTTAAGAAAACGATCTCATTTACAATTGCATCGAAAACAATAAAATGCCTAGGAATCAATTTAATCAAGGAGGTAAAAGACTTGCTCTTGAAAAATTGTAAGTCATTAAAAAAAAAGTTGAAGATACAAATAAATGAAAGTATATACCATGCTCATGGATAGAAAGAATCAACATCGTTATGTTGTATGTAGTATGGCTATACTACCCAAAGCAATCTATATATTCCTATCTATATGCAATCTCTATTAAAATACCAATGACGTTTTTCAGAGAACTACAACAAATAATTCAAAAATTTATTTGGAACCATAAAAAATCCCGAGTAGCCATGACAATCTTGAGAAAGAAGAACAAAGTAGGAGGTATTACACTATCTGATGTGAAACTATACTACGAGGCTATAGTTATCAAAAGAGCATGGTACTGGTATAAAAACAGATACACAGATCAATGGAAGAGAATAGAGAGCCCAGAAATAAATCCATGTCTATATGGTCATTTAATCTGTGACAAAAGAGATAAGAACATGCAATGAAGTAAAGACGATCTCTTTAACACATGATATTGGGAAAACTGGACAGATACATGCAAAAAAATGAAAATGGACCACCTTCTTATACTATATACAAAAATAAACCCAAAATGGATTAAAGACTTAAATGTAAGACTCAAAACCATAAAATTTCTAGAAGAAAACATAGGCAGTAAATTCTCTGATATTACTATTAGTAATTTTTTTTCTGATCTACCTCCTTGGACAAGGGAAACAAAAGAAAGAAATAAATGGGACTACATCAAGCTAAAAAGGTTTTGCACAGCAAAGGAAATCATCACAAAACAGACAACCTACTGAATGGGAGAAGGTATTTGCCTATGATACATCTGTTTAAAGGTTACTGTCCAGAATTTATAAAGAACTCATATAACTCAACTCCAAAAAAACGAAACAAGCAATCCAATTAAAAAATGGGCAGAAGACTTGAATAGGTATTTCTCCAGAGGAAATACAGATGGCCAATAGACATATGAAAAGAGGTTCAAGATCACTAATCATCAGAGAAATGCAAATTAAAACCACAATGAAATATCACTTTATACCTATCAGAATGGCTATTATCAATATATCAAAAAATAAGTGAAAGCGAAGAGGTGGAGAAAAGGGTACCCTCATGTTGGTGGAATTGCAAAATGGTACAGCCACTGTGGAAAATGGTTCGGAGTTTCCTCAAATATTAAAAACAGAACTACTGTTTGACCCAGCAACTTCACTTCTGAGTATTTATCCTAAGAAAACCAAACCACTAATTCGTAAAGTTCTATGCACCCCTATGTTTCTGACAGCACAATTTACAGTATCAGAGATATAGAAGCAAACTAAAAGCCCATCAACAGACTATTAGATACAGAAGTTGTGGAACATATATATGATACATATTACTCAGCCATAAAAAAAGTGAAATCCTACCATTTGCAATGACATGGATGAACCTAGAGGGTATTATGCTGAGTGAAATAAGTCAGGCAAAGGTAAATATCATATGATTTCATTTACATGAAGAATGTAAGGAACAAAAGGAACAGACTAAAGGAAAACGCACTTACAGATACAGAGGACAATCTGGTGATTACCAGAGAGGAAGGGGGTTGTGGGGCTGGGTGAAAAAAGGTGAAGGGATGAAGTACAAATTAGTAATTACGAAATAGTCACAGGGACGTAAAGTACAGCATGGGGAATATAGTCAGTAGTATTATACATACAATGGCTATGTGTAGAGCCAGATGGGTGCTGGGGTAATTAAGGGGATCACCTCATAAAACATATAAATGTCTAACCAATGTACTGCATACCTAAACTAATATAAAATAAAAACTAAAAAAGTTATGATTCCTCCTCTAAAGAGAAAAATTCTTTGGTTCTAGTCTGTTTCCTCTTCGAATTTAAAAGAGAAAATTGTAAATTAAAAAGTGTACAGAAAATTGACCTTTTTGATAAGAACTTTACAAGACAAAGCTAAGAATTAGAATTCTTTTTTTTTTTTTTTCGGCAACATCTTTATCTCTCAAGTGCTTTTTTCTTCTCAGAAATATATTTCCCCTCTAATTATGTCCTAGGCAAACTCATGCCAAGATTTCACTTTCTTTCTAATTTGTCCCTCTTCCTTTCAAAATTTACTTGTGTATGTATCTTTGTCTCTCAGCCAGTAAAAATAATATAAGGTTTTATCAACAGATAATGGCTTAATGTAATAACTCTATCAAAAATTTTATACTTTTATGAAAACTTGGAGGTAAGCATTCTAAAAATTAATTCAGAGAAGCTAAAAGGTGTTGGCAGAATTAGAAGTACCAAGGAATACACATATTTTTGTACCGACAATTTTCACAAACATAATTTAGATTACATTTACTTACTTTTGTATAAAAACTATTTTGCTAATATTAAACCCATTGAATTCATGTCTTCTGTCACTGAGGCAGGTTAACTTGTTAGCTTACAAGCAGAGTAAAATCTCAGACCCCTCTCATTTTCTAATGCTTTCCAGATAAATAAACCAACATAAAGGTTTATAGAAAGATATGTAGAGAGAGAAGTTTGTGACAATATTTTTTAACATTTGGATCAAATTGTGCCTGAATCTAGTTATCTCTGTACCTCTCAGTTAAATGAGCCAAACCATTTCCTTTCTTGCTTAAGCTTTCTTAAGTTTCTATCACTTTCAAGCAAAGAATCCTAATTAATCTTGATATATGAGAACTATCTAATTATTTCAACTGAAAGTATAAGATGCAGGAATGGGACCACTAAAAGATTAGTTCAGAAGTGGATTTCTAGAATATCTGTGGATTTAACTTGGAAAGAATTGAAAGAATATTTTCCCAGTAGATTGCAATGTTTTACACACATTTAATTCTTGAATGCCAATATTGTAGTTTCATTCAAATATGTTCTATGTTCATACTCAATTAGTGAAAAATATATGAAGGTCTTTATCATTAACTTTCAAAAGACAAGGTACAGATGTAATTTACCTATAAGCAAATACAGATCAAGTGACTTACTTAAATCCCCACTGTAGTCTTAGAGTAAACCATAGTTTATGTGATTGCTTTTAGCAACTCCATGTCTTCTTTTCTGGCACATTTCACTTCAAAATATATTATCAAGCTAATAAAAAATTAAAATGCATATTAGTTACCTAAAATAACAGTAAATTTGATATCTATATTTAAAATAAAATGATAGTTTATTAACTAGAGGGTTTCACTTTTTACAAGGAACAGGGTATATGTGATATAATGAAAGGAGCATTAGCTCGGAGTTATTTTACCTGCATTTTTATTGAAATCCCAAATAAGACATTCTCCAAGTTTTAGATTTCTTAAGTGTAAATGAGAATAAGTAATGCTATCTTCATAGAGTGACTGAGGATTATGTGAACTATATGTAAATTATCAGGCAATTGAAAGAAATATGAGGTACTTTATAATATTTCCTTTCCATTCTTTTTTATAAGGTGAAAATACAAAAAGTGTTTTTTGAAGTGCTCATAAATAAGAGGTGATTTTAAAAGAATAAATGTTTATCTTTTTGGAATAAATTCTGAAAATTTTTAGATAAATTCATCTGAAAGATTAATATATGACATGAAAAATAAAAATGGTGGGGGCTAGCTTGCCTTCTCAAATATAAAAACAGTACGAAATAAAAATAATTAAAAGAGTATAATGTGTATATATCAACAGATAGATCAGTGAAATAAATTAATCTTAAATGCTAATATGTAAATTAACATAAAATAAAACAAATAGAAAAAAGATTTAATTCAACAAGTGTTAGAAAAATTGGCTCTTTGGGAGAAAAAAATCAAATCATTATGTCATTCGCCAACATAATTTTTGTTTGAATCTCTCTAGAAAAAAAATTCTTAAGATGGCAAATGAATTTTCTAAACATAAAAACAATTAACAAAATCGTAAAGGTAAGTATTTTATAATTTGACTACATATAAATGTAATACATATGTCAAAATATAAAATGAATAAGTAAATAGTTAAAATAAAAATATAAATAAAAATCAAATAAACTGGAAAAATATTTATAAAAATGTGAAAAAAATAGGGTTTTTGCAAATGATTAAAAATAATAACCCAGTGGAGAAATTAATAAAGGTTGTGTACAGCCATGTAATAGAGAAAAAAAAAACAAAGGGTCGAGAAACATATAGAACAAATTCAACTTCACTAATAATCAAAGAAATACTAATAAAATGAGATTTTTTTTTTCAGTAGTACTGAAAACCTTATAGTGATCAGGATTGCTGATAGTGTGCAAACTAATACAAATGTCTGTAAAGAAATTAGTATACATTAAGAAACTTAGATAAGTTCATATCTATTACCTCTCTTATCCTAATCCTAAATCTAAATCTAATTTTATCCATAGCCATAAATACAATTTCTTAATCTACTTTTAGCAAACTGTTCGAATAATCAGTAATTCTCATTCAATTTGATGTATGATTTTATAGCATAATCTATAATAAGTTGGCAATGGAAAGAATATAAAAATAATGAAATAGTTAAATATTACATACACGTGTAAAAAATTTTATAACAGTATTAAAAACTAAGTTTTCAAGAATCATCTGGGGAAACGTTCATGATATTATATTAAATGAAATACATATTATGACCAAAAAGAAAATGCATTTAAAAAAGAAGGAAAGGAATCACACCAAAAATGAAATCATGCTTATTTCAAAATGGTAATATCATAGGTATTTTTTATTTTTTATTTTATACTATTGTGTGTTTTTTATATCTTGTTTTACAATGCAATATGTTTCTAAAACTAGGGAAAAAAAATCAATGTTTAAAAATAAAACACTCATATAAAAAATAAGCATTCTTCTCTTGGATCCAATCAGCCCATCTATAAAATTTTGTACTATCAAATTTCAGAGTGCTTAATAAGGTAAGAAAAATTAATTTAATTTTATGATACAAAGGTTTAAAATGAGATATACGCTGCATGCTTGTGATATGAATATTTCTAATACTGAAACCACCAACAGAGTACACTATTTTGTACATTTTAGCTCTTTCTCTTAGAATTACATGACCTTATGCTTGATTTACATAATTTTAATGACTCCTTTGAGTGGCATGTAGTGGCATAATTATTCTTTTAATTACTGTTATTAACCTGTTTGTGTAATAGCAGATAATTTGAATAAATGATTTTCATCTTTCAATTTTTGCATTTTCATATATGATATAGATAAACTATATGCTCAATTCTATGTAACTATATAAAAATAATATTCAAAGTCATATGAATTTTGATATTTTTATTTTCTACAGTTCTCTAAAAGAAAAATAATTTGTTCCATGTAAGAATCCTTAAAATTTAAATTATTTTCAATCTTAGATTCATTAACAATCATTTATTAAAAAATAAAGCTCTTCTAATAATAGAGCATGTCAGATCCTTTAAATTCTTTTATTTATCTCCCAAATAGTCTAGACATCAGGATGGTGATGTGAGACAGATGCCTTAAACCCCATGAGGCATAGAGCTTGGTTCTGTAATATGGGATCAGAAGGGACTAGGCACCTCAGGCTAGGATGTTACCTCTTCCTGTAATTAACCAATGTTTCTGTAAAATTTCCTACACTTTGCCGTAAGAAACATCTGACCAACCACAGTTGAAGTCAATTTTGTTTTCTTTATGCCTATGTCTACGTCAGGTGCTATGAAGACAAGCAATAGAAGACAGGGTCCTGTCCCTGTTAACAAAGAGCTTACCCTTCCAGCAGGGGAGGCTCATCATTAAGTATGCCTCTTGCCCCCAAATAACATCAGGACAAAGTCCTGTGCTTTTGAGCCGCAAAATGTGAGGTATAGTGTAGGTTCCAGAAAACAGGAAGATCACTGAAGGAAGGTACTAGAGCAGTCGGAGGCCTAAGAGTAAATGGAGGCATTTCAGTTAAGGTGGGAGGTACAGGGCTTGCCAGGAACAGTGACCTTCCCAAATCAAGATACAGAAGTGTGAACAAACAGGTAAATCAATTATACTAAACAGTATAATTATCCACTTGAGCCAGAAAGTCTTCCTAGAAGTATCTCTTTCTCTTTTATTATATTTAATTCCGATAAATTACCAAACCTTCCAGTTCTATGATTCTAACATCTCTTCCACCTGTACTCCCACACCATGTCATTCCTAGTGCTCTTGCCTTAATTTAGTGCCCCATTAGCACTTAACTCAGCTAATGTAATAGTCTTCTAATAGCTCTCCTTATTTACTATTTTAGATCCATCCTGTATTCTTCTGTCAATATGATTATTTTAAGGTACAAATCATGACCATGTTAATCCCTTCAGCTTAGAACCCTGATCTCTTTACATTAGATGTAATTTGAAGCATATGAAATTGCTGATATTGGACTGGTTTTGACCTATGAAAACAGCAATTTTACAACATAACTGTTTAAAACCTGTATTGGGAGACTTTGGGCCGCAAGTAACAGAATATCCAACTAAAAATGACTTAAAAATAAAAACTATTTCATATAAAGAATACTTACATATCCTTCCAGGTTGTGCTTCATACCCTCCTTTTTCAAGAACTTCTCATTTTTCCTTCCTCTAGGTAGAATTAACTATTAAATATATTTTCTAGCAATAACACTTATAATTAGTGGTTATTAAACTATCATAACATTTAGTGTCTTCCTCTCATTATAACCTGAAGTTCTTTGAGGGCGGGAGTCATGTCTGATTCATCTCTATATTTCCAAAGCCTTGCACAGCACCTCGTGTATTAAGAGGAAGAATGAATAGCTATACAGATGAACAAATATTCGACTAAATAGGATGAGGTTATATCTTACAGCATAATTGTATGAATGAAATACAAATGTTCCTTTTACTTGCTCCATGTCATAAATTAGAGATTCTCAGAACAACACATTCTTTTCCCAGATTGCTCCAAATGTGTATATGATAACTGAAGCTGTTGCCAAAATAATTATCTTCTTGTTTTCAGATCTGACAGTATAAGTATGAATTAATACCAACATCATGATATTGATTGTATAACTCCTGTTCAGAGGCAATCAATGCAAATCAGTGCCCTCAAAACACATATTACTTTATTCTATCCTATACAAATATTGGAATCATGTGTATTTATAATTGTACTCTCAAATAATGCTGTTTAAAATGAACTGAGATTTTTAGTGCTAAATTTAGCAAAATATTTGCTAGTTTCTAGAAAATACTTTTGAAATTACTAATATTTCCTGCAACATTTGTCAATTAAAAAATGAGTCTTCATTCAAAAGATTCTCATCTAAATACATGTACATATTGTATGTTACAGAAAATTAAGTGACTTATTATTAATACACTTATATTTTATGTCAAAAGCCTTGTGTGATAGAGTAAAACAATAATGAATTGGATTCCGAGAATACACATTAAGTATCAAACGAAGGAGTCCTGTAGATTCTTTCAGAGCTCATAAGGTTATATAACGTATTTGCTTTCCTTACAATGTTACAGTAAATGCCAAATGATCTGCTATTTCACCAGATTAATAGAATAACATGTTTGTCAAAATCTAGATTCTTTGTAGAGTTCTAAGCATAATATAAAACATGTATAGATTCCCCAAGAGGTTTGCTGATGTCCTCTTAGCTTATACTCAAAAGAAATTTTCCTACCTGGAATTGCATATAATGGAGTAAATTTATGATTCCTAAAATAGATTGTCATTTCTAACACTCAGGGAAGTATAGTGGAGTCAGAGGTGTCTGGCCTTACTTATTAATTCCACCTCTCCAACTCTCTCTTTGAGCTTCATACTTTTCCCAGTTGAGAATTTTTCCGAGGTGAGTGCTGGAAAGGATATAACCAGGTCTTGCATAATATAATAGAACACACAGTTAGAATTTTATGTGGGCTACAAAAAAAAAACAAAAAACAAATCTCAGAGTACAGAAAGTTAACACTAAGATGACAGTATATTTCAAGGTGACTTGTGGTTATAAAGTGGAAGATTGTATGTGTGCATGTACATGGGCACTATTATAAACAAAAGTACCAACCTACAATATCACTATAAAAATGTCTGAACAATTAAGTATCAAATTTCCATCTCTTACTAATGATTTAATGTTCAAAAACTTTAGGTAAATTTTCTGTTATCTAATGTATGGTAAATTGGAAGAACCACTCTGAATTTGGGAGGATTCTACTATTGACTAAGCAACTCAGGAGGTATTTGTAGGAAAAGAAAAACTCACAGGATTTGTTGGAATTACACAAATTAGCAATTCCACAAAACAAGTGATATCACTGTGAATCTCTGATTCCTGTTGCCTATACTGTTCAGATCAAGAATAAGAAGAAACAATGTTAAGCCAGACCAAGGAAGGACTAGAACCAAAATCTATCCTGAATTCAAAGTCAGAGGAGATGGAGATCTGCTTCCAGTCAATACTAGGGTATATAGATTAGTTATTTGTCGTAGTATACATACATATAGGAACCTAGAAGGTAAACCTGACACAAGCATAAGGCAAAGAGGCATGTATAACACATAGGAGTCCCTTTAGAACAAGTCTAAAAGCATGTTTAAGGTTCAGGTTGTCAATCCAGGTATTTAAAGAAGGTATAGGCAGCAGCAGCAGGTAATAAAACTCATTCATAGAGAGCCTAGAGCCAAAGTCAGAACCAAGTCAGCCACAGGACGGAGAGTGATCTTGACAGAGTGATTTTTCCCTCATTTGTAGCCAGAAATCAGTCCTAGTGTAGCCTCCTGCTGAGCCTACAGATGGGAGATCCACTGGAATGCAGAGGCTGGTACTAGTAATTACAGTGAATTTCTGAGGCAATGTGCCCCTGGCTAATTGCCAGGTCACAACGTCACTCCCGCATCTGCCTTTCTACACTTACCCTAATCAGAATCTATGGCTGCTATCTGCCTTTATCCTCAATATCAGTGGTCTCCAACCTTTTTGGCACTAGGGACTGGTGCTTCTATGAGAATCTAATGCCTGATGATCTGAGGTGGAGCTGAGGTTGTGATGCTAGCGCAGGGGAGCAGCTGCAAATACAAATGAAGTTTCCCTCACTAGCTGGCCTCTCACCTCCTGCTGTGCAGCCTGGTTCCTAACAGGCCGTGGATCAGTACCGGTGCCTGGCCCGGCGATTGGGGACCCCTGGTCTACATGACCACACCTCCTGCCAACTACATTTTCTGGGCGTCGCCTGGTATCTCTGTGACAATGCTCCTGGATTTTCATGGAAAGGGAGAAGGAATTTCCTTCTCTCCTGGACAAGGAAATGTTAACGCCATTCTTCAACCAGCAGTCTGTCTGTCCAATCTCACCTGCAAATGACCCTAAACCATTTTACAGTTTATACCACGAGATTGTTGGGCTCACTATTATGTCCATTTTGCTCTTTGAGTCCCATGCCTCCTGGCCTTCCAGATAAGCTGCCATTTCTCTTTGCTCTCTACAAATCTTCTTATGTGAGTTATGTAAAGACATATGATTCAGATGATCTTGAAATTATAATTAAAATTTGGGATATACTTCTGAAAGTGAATTTTTCTGAAGAGAGTCCATAATATTCACTGATTCTCAGTGGGGCTGGTGACAAAATAGTTAAGAATAATTAATTTATGACATCTATCTTATTCATTGGCTTCCTGTCATTCCCTATCTAACATAACAATAGTACCACTACCACAATCACTAATGGAATTTGTGCAACGCTTTACAACCTACAGTATTCTTTAACATACTCTTTCATGTCCATACTTCCATTTGAAACTGATGACTTTCCTCAGGGGAGGGCAGGTCTTATTATATTCATTTTGCAGATGAGGAAAATAGGCTCAGAGAGGTTAAGAATCATCCAGCTGAGTATATGGGAGAGCAGAGCTGAAACCAGTGGCCTAGTATTTTGACTCTTGGTCTGAAAGCAAAGAGATGGTTCTTTGTATAGCAAGCCATTTAATACCTACTTGGGACTTTTTTCTTTTTTCTGGCTGCATATTTTCTTCTTTAATACTGCCTTTGATACTATAGAATAAAGTTGGTGTGCATTTTATCCAAATTTCCTCTGTTTCCAAATGGAAGACTGCTACATCATGTGATTTTCCATAGGGCCTTGAATCTCTTCCAGTAAAGTATTTGGAAGCAAAATGATTTACTAATTTAAAACATAAGACATGAAGTCAGTAGTTCAAGGAACAGTGTCTCTGATTTAGATTTGCAGAGTGACCTTAGACAAAATACTTAACTTTTTTTCTCAATTAATCTGTGAAATGGAGTTAAAATATTATATCAGTCAAGTAACAGTTAATAACTAATAGAAGACTTAGAGATTTACACATACTATGTAAATAAAAATGTTTCTGACGCTATTTTGTGCAGGACAGTGTTTCCTGGGTTAAATTAATAAAAGAAGTCTTGTGAATACAAGATTGAATATGTAATTCATCTCCTGATTAGACTGTTTATAAAGGAAATCCACATTTTTTTCTGCATTTCTGGTTGATTATTTCTCCCACTAAATTTACTGTCTCATCAAAGCAGCATTTGCTCATTTGTAGAATCATTTAGCATGTATTGGACTACGGGGACCTCAGATGGAACTTTTCCCATTTAAGAAAATAGCCATTCTGTATTTAGATTCCTGTAGGGGACACTTTAGGAGAGTGATGTTGTTATATCATGCCTACAAATACCTCATCTGGGTTTGGAGTCTCTGCTATATCTTTGCTCATTCAAGATAGCGGCACTTAGCAATTCAACAAGATGTAAGTTGGCTAATAAACAAAGCCAGTGTTCTCTGGGGGTTTGAACAACACTTCCTGTGTTTGACTTTGGTTGCCCTGAAGTTGTTTTGAGCCCGGCACTGCTGGCGATGTTTCCCCTGGTGTACTGAACAGCTCATGCCATGTCAAAGGGCACTGACCTTTTCACTCATAGAACAAAAAGACTAGAAACAAATTATACTCTGAGAACTGGTCAAAGGATAACAAAA
>NW_011888792.1:6919994-6928920 GCF_000151845.1 Pteropus vampyrus | reverse complement strand
AAGTTTCATATTTTTTCTTTACAAATCTATATTCAATAAAACCAAATTTTTATGTCACTCTCTTATAAAACACTTAAGTCATTGTTTCTTTCTATGAAAACTTGATTTCTTTTTTTCTCTTAGTAAGTCTTGATAGAAAAAAAATTTTTTTCTCAATTCTAATATAAAAACAAAATGAATTTTAGAAGGACAACAGTTCAAGTCGCCCAAATGACCAGAAAAAACTTGTTTTTAACCAGTACCCTTTGCTTTGAAAATGATTTTTTAAAAAATTATCTTCCAAATTATTCATAAATAGAGATAGTATTTCATTTAGTTTATGGACAAGGTTATCAGACTTTAGTGATTTAATTGTAATTTCAGTCATACTTTATAATTAACTTTTGTTTCAATTTTCATAGCTTTTCTTGTTCGTCTAAGGTATAACCAATTACATTGAAGTTAAATCTTTACTATAGTCTATAAACATATGGCAACAAAATCAATCTACCTGATAATCAAATAAATGTTAAGTTAAAAAAAAAAGAGTTAGATACCTCCCTTTTTGGCCAATCAAGTAAGCAAAATGAAAAAAAGTATACTTTTTCAATGTTTGAAATAGTTCTATGAAATTCTCTCTATCACTACCTATCTATCATCTGTCTACCCACATATTTATATCTTACATATGTTCACACATATACACACAATACATACATTGTAAGAATACTTATATATTTTCTCTGTAAGAGCACACACACTCTTGTGTGTGAGTACATATAGATACACACACAGATACATATATTTGTATCCTTTGACCTGAAGATTTCACTTTTGTTAACTTGCCTTAAAGCAACAATTCTAAGTTTAGGACAGGAGTATAAGCACTAGGATGTGTTTTAGAGTATGATTTATATTTTTGAAAAAGATGAAGCAAATCAATGCTTAATTATAGATGAATGATTAAGATAAACTTCAGTGTTTACTTATCTACTCAAAGCATCTTATTCAGACATTGAAATGGAAAAAAAAGTAAATGCTTATAATATGATGTTACAATTATGCAATCTATGTCTATAAAAAAAGCCTTGAAGAAAAAACACAAAATTGTCAAAAATATTTGCAGAAATATTAGAACAGTTTTTCATAAACTTTTTATCAATGCACATGTAAAACCTTTTAAATCACGTATAAAGATCTATACCAGTCACCATCCTCAACTCCTCTAGTAAAACTTGATTATGGTTATTTTTGAGAGTCTTAATGCTCTCGTATGTGCTAATAATTTGGAGGAACATTGCACCAAAGTCTTGCAAACTTTAAAATGTTGAAAGGTAATATCACTAAATTACTCTGCATTATGAGGGAAAAATTATACTTGAACACGTGACCTCTCTTTATGACCATTATTTTGCATGGTTGTAGTAAAAAGTTGCTCCCCATTTCTACCAAGTTAAAATATTGTTTTCTAAACATAGTTAAATAATTTTAAAAATCTAATCATTGCAGCCTTACTAATACCAAAAAAAAAGAAAAGAAAAGAAAAGAAAAGAAAAGAAAAGAAAAAAGGATAAGGAGAAGGTATTACCAAGTTTGATATTGCTATAAGGAAAGGGGAAGGTAAAATGCAAACAGAATTCTTATTCCTATTACAAAAGTTAATTTTTATATCTAAAAGTTCCAGCTTACTTTTCTCTTTGGGCAATATTTCATACTTGAGTCTTATAAACAACACAGACAGAAAGCATACCTGAACAATTGTGAATATCAGTGTTGTATTAACAACTACTGCTGTTCTATCAAAACTGTGAACAGAGAATGGGTATTAATTAATGGGAGACATTACCAGGCGGGAAAAGTTGGGAGAGTATTCAATAAGCTGTCAAAACAGGAGCTGAATTCTATAGAACGGGTGTTCACTTATCTGACAAAAATCGATCCTGAAACTTAGCTGTTCCATTTTTGCTTAGAAACAACATTACCCAGACTCTCACCTACTAATCTTTCAATAGCTTAGAATAATGGTATTTGTAGCATGAAAATCGAATTTATTTTAGTATTTTTGAGATCAGCACTGTGAATTGTGGCACAAAAGGGATATACAAGTATGTATTTAGATCGCTGCTTGAAACTGTCTTTTTATCTTGTAAGATTGGACTTCAGAAAGAATGAGTGTGATTTGGAAAATGAATTGTGTCAAATATTCCAGTTAAAAAAGGCCATAGAAATCTTCAGAAAATAAACTGCTTTTTAAATTTTAATTTCAACTATGCAAATTCTATTTTATCGTGTGTTGTTAAAATTTCTGTGGGAAAAACAGATGGCATAGTGACATGTAAACCATAAATAAAATGCCTGAGGTCAGTAAATTAGTCATAAGTATTTTCAGTGAACATTTTGAAGACTTATTTGAAAAAAAGGCAAAAAATTTCATTAAAAACCTGATTTTCTAAACTCCTTATCTCGCAATGGAATACAACTTGAGCAAGAGCTCCTGTCTAAACAATTTGGACATCTGACACAGTGTTATTGTTATTCCTGGCAAAGAACCAAAAACGTCTGATGGACGATCTGATGGACATGTAAAGGCAGATTCATCAAAAAAAAAAAAAAAAAAAGTCTTCCTCCTTCTTTCACTCCATACCTGAAGTTGCAGCATTAGTTACTTTGTTATGTAAAAAGCATTGACAATTAATCACTTGTGAAATGCTTGTTAGAACACTAGAACAACAGGCTATAATAGTAAATTACAAAAGAAAAAACACAAATGACCAATAAACCTATGAAAAGATGTTCTTACCTCACTAATAATTGTAACATATACATTTTTAGCAAAAATCATTGTGTCAGTATTTATAACAATGAAAAACTGAATACGGTCTAAATATTCATCAATATGTTAAAGTATGTTATATCCATAATATGAACTACTCTGCTGCTGCTAAGATGAGATTTAGATTATATTTATTGACACAGAAAAGTATCTGTGGCATATAATTGAGGTTAAAAAAAACTCATACCATTTCTGTATAATTGCATACCTATGTCTGTAAATGTGCATATACTTAATGTCCTCTGGGTAACCGGTGGTTTGTTGCTTTCCTTTTGGCTGTTATATACTGTTGAAATTTTTAAATGCTCTAGATAATTTTACTAAAAAAGGGTTTTCTAAAAATATTGTATACCATTTATAAATATCTTAACATGCTTTTAAAAACAATTAGCTGTTAAGTCTCTTCGGTGGGCATAGAGTTCAAAAAATCATTTATCTGTTGATAACCCAACATGCATCAATACACTATTAAGCCTTTTGATAAAAGAAAGACTAAAACATAATCTGTCCCCACTTTCCAGGTGCCCATGGTTAAATAGATGAGGTATACTTGTAAACAAATCATTAAAAATCCATACGATATGATACACATTAACAGAACAGAAAGAACATTGGGGAGAATAGTAACCTATGACTCTGGGGCAGGAGTGGAGGTTAGGAGAACTTGAATAGAGTGAGTAATGCCTGGGTAAGGTTTTACGAGAAAAGGTAGTATTGTCAGGAAGATGGGGAGGCAGGGATTGTGAGAGGGACAAGAGAGAACAGAACATGGGAGAGCATTATGTTTTGGCAAAGCCATAGAGGTGAGAAACTAAGAGGCTCAGTGTAGTTGAAAATGAGGCTGGACAGGCAAGCTGGAGAGAGACACAGAAAATGTTTCCCAGGATTAGATGTTGATTCTAATCCTCTTTAGGAGCTGATGTAATTACTGGACACAGTTGTCATTTTAATCAATCATGTCAGGGTTTTATAATTTAGACTTTATGGGAATGTCCATACTTTATTTTGTTCTTTATGAAGAGACAGTTGATATCTGAATTCACCAGTTTAAGTGGCTTTTCCACTGGCTCTGCTTCTGGTAGATTTTGACCGATAAACTTAAGCTAGTAAAATAAATAAAGTGAGATCAACACTTCCTGTAGACACTCAGTTACCTGTACATGTCTAGTGGCTTTACATGCTGGCAAACTGTCATTTAGTTAGAGCAGTTATCAGCCAAGTCGGACGGAGAAGACTACAGCCTGAAAGCTGTCAATTTCTACATCAGTGGTTGCTGAGACAAGCACTGCTGTCTGTACCATAATTCTTCATTATTAAGTAAAGATCCTTGTTCTTCTTCTCATGCAATGTTATTGCAACACATATCAGAATAAGGAGGTGCTTAGAACTTCCATTAAAGTGGCCTGTAGTGAAGGCACTTGAAAATTACAAGTGGAAAGAAAATTAGGCTGATCTTCAACTAACTTCAGAAACTAATCAGTAGTAAAAATGCTTTTAGACAGAATTTCTCTCTGCACATAGAAATGATTCAGCAGCTTTTTTCTTTAGGTCTATCAACAACTTTGAATTGATTATGATTTCACTGGTCATACTTCTTGGGCTGGGCCCTTGACAGGAACTGCTAATTGCAATACCTGAAAAAAAGTCCTGTAATGTAGACAAAGCTCCATTAAACTTGCACCTGACATTTTGAAATCATTTTCATTTACCATTCATTCAGAGGATTTGCAAACTGCTGTCCTATATTAAGATGGTTCTGGGAGGAACAACTCATAGAATGGATTGCAAAACACTTAGCAATATAAAGGGCTAGATAAATGCTACTTAATAATAAAATAATATTCTGAAGTCTCTAGAAGTGGGAGGCCAATATTATATGTTAGAAATTTGAAACAATACAAACAATGAAGCAATTAGAAGTATTTAAGGTAAATTGTGGGTTTTAATATACATCGAGATAATTTTCATGCATGGGTATGTCAGAAAATCAAGGAATTTACTTTTCATTTTAAAATGTAAAAACAAAGGATATATAAACAGTAGAACACAATAATTAGCATGTTGTTTAACTCTTTAACTGACTCTTAAAATTTAAATAGAAAATAAATTAATTTATTTAATGGTTCCACAGACAGAGAAGTCTGCATTGGGAGTGAAGGCTCTAGGTTTTGGCTCTAAGTTGGTCTGACAGGATAGTGTAGACACCAAATTCATGGCTTCAGAGCCAGGCAGCCTGGGTTCAAGTCTCTATCCTGATTTGTTAGATATGTGTCTTCAGGCAAGCCATATGACTCTGGGAGCTGTATCTTTTAAATGGAAGTGATAGTAACATACTTTATGGAGTTGAAATGAAGGAAAATGCATTTAAAGCACTGGCACTCTAGAGGTGTTAGATACCCTGATTCTTATTTACAGGCTACATCTTCTTGAGCAAAAATAAAATTATTTATCATCTGCGATGTCTAGTTCTTTATCTGTAAATTATGGAGATTAGACAAGAAAAAGAAAGTAATAAATGGATATTGACAAAAAAGTTCAGTGCCCAAATCTATTAGGAAAGCACATCAAGATAAATCCGTTTTCTGGAGGTTCCCAATCCCCATCAACAACATAAGGAAGGCTCCTTGTCTTTCTTTTTTAACCCAATATTTTAAACTTCAACCTAATAGTTTAAATATAAAATACTTTTATTTTTCAGAACACCTGTTAACAAATCTCAGCACAGTTTTAGATATACTTGGTCAGTAATTTTCCGTAGTCTCATCTGGTCTATGAATGGATCTTTCTAAAAAATTAATTTTTTTTGTTCGGAAACAAATTCCAATATAGAGAAAAAATACAAGAACAGAAAGAATTCAAAAAATACTCATAACACTTTTGCCTAGAATTTACCTATATGAAAATTTTGCCTCATTTTGTTTTATCATTTGCTATCTATCTATTATCTATCATTTATCTATCATATTGTTTTCTGAACCATTTGAGGGTAAGTTATATATCACATAGCTCTTTATCCCTACATACTTCAGTATGTATTTCCCAATAGGAATATTCTCTCATATATCCACAGTGCAGTGATCAACTTCAGTAAATTTAACAGTGATACAATACTTAAATTTTTTATCCATTTTCCAATTTTAAAAATTGATCCTATAATGTCCTTTATAGCATATTTCCCTCAAGTACAGGATCTAGATTAGATAATGGGTTTACTTATTATGTCTTTTTAGTCTCCTTTAATCTATAACATTTTCTGTCTTTGCCTTTAATGACATTGATATTTTCCTTCCTTTAAAATAGAACATTTCTCAGTTTGGGTTTGTCTGATTATATCTTCACAGAATTTCAGATTCAGTTTAGTCATCCTTCACCAGAACACTCTCTAAGTTATGTGGTATCCTTCTTAGGGTATCACAAGTGAAGATGCATGATGCCCATCTATTCCCCATTGGTGATAGTATTTTTGCTTATGTGGTCGAAGTAGTATTGATTTCTTCACTACAAATTGCTATTTTTCTTTCTTATTAATAAGCAGTCTGTGGAGATATAATTTAAAACCATGCAAATATCTTGCTTCTTGTCAAAATTCCCTTCTATGTTTAGCATCCATTGATAATTTTTGTCTGACCCAGTCTTTTCTATAATGTTTGCATAATGCTGATTTTCCAACTGCAGCACTCATTCCACATTTATGAGTTGGCAATCGACATTTAATCTTAGGCAAGAGCTCTTCTTTTTTATTTATCTATTTATTATTTAATTATTGTTGTGGACTCATAAATTTCTATTTTTCAATAGTCTTTAAATTTATTATTGTTCTTAATTATTTTAGTTAACAAATTGTCCCAGATCTATTTAGGGGGAGTACCTTGCTCTTGTGATATGACCCATCATTTCTTGACACTCTTTGGTATAACAATATTCCAGGCTCATCTTTGATGTTCTCTGCTCCAGTCCTGGAATGAGCTACTTCTCTGAGGAGTTCTGTTATTGTTATTAGAAAGATTAGGGGTGCTCATTGCTTTTCAGGTGTCATTGTTTCTTGGCCCTAGGAAAGGATCTTTTAACTATCCAAACATCATGACATTAGATAGCTGATAGGTGATAGATAGATAGATAGATAGATAGATAGATAGATAGATAGATAGATAGATAGATGATAGACAGATAGATAGATGATAGGTAGGGATAATTTTTTGGTCAACTCTGAGATAAAAATTTGGCAATAGTATGACAAAAATTTAGTGGTCATCTGGTCTGACTCTAAACTGATTCAAGAATCAGATCCACAAATATAATAAATCACTAATATAATGAGTTTAATATCATCAAATCTTGCAGAAAATTTTTATTTGTATTTTAGTGTTTATGATAAATGTATAAAAATTTCCTACTGATATCTTCTTTACCTATGCATTCTATTTTCTTCACCTTCCTCAGGCTATAGTGATGTCTTAAACAGATTAGTGAATATAAAAATCTCAGTATTTTTTTAGGACTTAGCACAAAACATAATTTGGTATATGCTAACAATAACATAAAAGAATGAAATTTATTATGATGATATAGAAATGTCTTGTGAAACAGAATGGAAGCATTATCTGCATGTGTCATAAAAGGTTGTGATTCAGAGACTGTTAGGACCCTTTCATGTTGGCTTCTTTTTAAGTATGTGCTTCATCCTTCTATCTTTAAAGTCCAGTTTACTAATCTATAAATTATGGTTTTTGCAACATGTGGAAATAATCTAACTAATAATCCTAAAGTCATAATTCCGTAATTAGGGTAAAAGGTTGAACCTAAGTTAGGTGTCCATCCTTGGCCCAGTCAGCCATGGTCATGGAATGTCCTTGTGAATCTGACAGAATATCACAACAGAGGAGTGTTCTGTATCCACTCACATGTCATGTTCAGTATAGCATCTTTCTAAAAAATATAAACTAAAGGACCTGATAGCGTGATGATTTTCACTGAGAAGAGAATATATAAGTATCCTCAGTATATAGAGAATTGCTGTTCCTTTAACAAGGGTAAATGAGTATAAAAGAGCCATAGAGTATATAAATAAGCTATTAGATCTCCTTTCAGAAAATGTATATTAATTAACAAAGGAAAATTAAGTAGAAAGCTAGTGAATTGTCTTTGCTTTTCCCCTACTTACTATCGGTAAGACATGAATTTTATAAACTTTATAGTGCTAAATGTGTTATTATAACATTAGAATGACATGGCATGTCGGCATCGCTGACGTTTTATTTACTGTTGAATACTTTTGGGTCCATTAGAGGGGTCAGCATCAGAGATACGAGCAGTCAGAGAGTTCATGAGGGATTGACTTTGTACACAATGGAGGCAGGTGGTCCCTCTTAGGAAGCATGGTCACCACTCAATCTACTGGAGAATTAGATAGCAGCAGGAGGTAATAAAAGTATTCATTTTTATGTGTATAGCATATGTTATGTAGAACTCTTTCATGCTTATTATTTTACTGGATTTTCATTCACAAAACTCAATTGGTAAAATTTGAGAGCATTGGCTTTATCGACTTTATCTTGCGAAAGTGAAAACTGAAGCCTGGAGAAGTTGTGCCATGAGCACAGAACAGGTAATTAAGCTGTGATTCAAATGTGGGTCCTCTGGTTCCACTGCTTTTTGTTCAATTCCACAATACTTAAAAGCAACAGCAAGAACTTAAATCTTGGCCTTGTGGTTGGTTGGACCAGGCCTGATGTTGAGGTAAGGGGCTGGCTGACAATTGTGTAGCGCATGAATGAACAAACAGGAGCATACTGGATTTGTATTCTAGATGTCTGAGTAAAATAAAAACTCCCAGACATGATGGGTAAAGACTTGGCCCTGTATCTGTGTATTAAAAAAAATTTTGTTAGTCTTATAAGATCACTTATTTGTTATTTTTTTTATTTGTGCAATTGGATATTTAATTTTTCTTACTAAATCTGTTTTGAAATTTGGAATCAAAAATCAAAGTCAAATTTGGTGTAGGATTCAAAACAAGAATACAGAAAGAGCTTGAAATTATTGGGTAAATTTCAAAAAGGAGCATTTTCTAATAGGAAGATTACTCACTGAACTGTTCATGTGAGAGAACAGGTG
>NW_011888792.1:6911567-6918762 GCF_000151845.1 Pteropus vampyrus | reverse complement strand
TATTTCAACAGGAAGAATTTGAGAATATCCAGTTGGAGACAAATTCTCAGAAATCAAAAGGTATGCTTTAAATGTAGATGTTAGCTTTCATAAGGGTGAAAGAATATGTTAAAAATTAATGTAAATTTCACTGAAAGGATCTGAAATTGGGAAATTAACTTCTGCAGAAACATGTTAAGATGACACCAGATCTTTGAAGAGCTGTAGGTAACGTCTAACACCAAGAGTGAGAGAGACAAAGGAATGGGGTCAGACAACTAAGGGAGGTGCTGAAGGTCACAGAGCCCTATTGTTGGTTCATTGCAGATTTGTAGCTTTTCAATCTGTCAGAGTCTGACAGTCCAGCTATGCTGTACCAGCCAAGGGCCTTCTTTGTTTAAGGAAGGAGCTATTCTTTGAAGACTGGGCTTGTAGAACAGGAAAAGAGAAAATCCAGAGGAGAATGTATGAAACAGAAACCCTTTTCTTTCCAGACATCAATGGTGGTGGGTTTGAGGGAGTTTTGTAGAGTGTGTGTACCTGTGTAGAGCTCTGTGTAGAACTGTGTAGAAAGGAATAGAGTTGATTTCCATTGTTTTTGACTTTATGCTAGTTTGGAATGTCTCTCTTTTTAACATTAAAAAGTTCATGTGTTTTATCCTCACAAAATTTTGGATATAAAATTTTGGAAACATTCCTAGACAGTTTGGAGTCTTTTAAACTAATGGCTCATCCATAGTATCACCATTCTGGATTCTTCCTCAAGATGGTGCCACATTGCGCCAGTTCAGTCAAACCCATTTTCTGTGTATCTGATGCCCTCTAGGGACCTCAACACAAAAACAAACTCCGATGTGGCCATTTGCAGGAATCATACCATTGGCTTTTCTTCTCATCACTCATTCAAATTTAATCTCAATTTTTATTCTTGCAAACTTATATTTACCATTACTGTGATTTGAGTAAAATTAATTGTAAAAAAACCAACTTGAATTGTTCTCCCAAACTCTAGATGTATGGCAAGTATTACAACTTGATAATGCTGATTATTTTCTATTTGTTTCTGTGAGTTTGACAGAAATAGAAAAATAGTAGAACTTTTGAATCATTCTATGTACTTTGAAATTTTGGAATCTTCATTTTCATAGTAGATAGCAATCTTCTAATCTTTTATAAAAATAATATAATGAAGATTATTGCCTGAGGAATAATTATGGGATAGAAAAAGAATTGACTATAGTAGGGATATGAAAAATATTTTTGCTTTTAAAAAATTAGTTTTTTATTATGTTTTAGAGTTTAAGTAAACTTTTATGAGTAAAATGTTTAGTTGAAAGTCACAGTCAGGCTAACTCCATAGTTTCTTCGCAGAAAAAGGAACAGCCCGTATTAATTAGACATATGTTAGACTATGCTAGCATGTCTTCCTTGGCTGCAGCTGACTGTGCGGGTAACTGACTTGAAGACAATAATCAACAGGCCGGGCAGTTGCCTGTGAGGTATCCTGGGGTGAAAAAGTATTTTAAAATAGAAAATACTTAGATGAATCTAATGCTCACTTTTAGAGATATTTGGGAAGTACGGAGATTATCAGACAGTTGGAAGCTGGTCATGATGACCATAATGCCAAACTGTTTAAGCTAGAGTTATAACGGAGAAGCTGTGAAGTAGAGAAAAGGTGTAGAGTAAATCCAGATGGTAAGAAGAGAATAGAACACAAAAAAATAACCAAAAACCAAGAGAGAACTATGTTGCTAGTGCTCAGCATTAGGGTAAAATTCCATAGAATCTGGCTGCCCCAATCCCTAGAGCTGATACAAATCTGGAATAACCTTCTAGTCCAGCCTACTAGACAGCAGGTTCCTTGCTAGTTCCATGCCTTTCATGACTTGTGGTAACTTAACTGCACCTAAAAGAACCTGTCTCCATTCCATACAACAAAAATCCCTACAAGGACAGTATCAAAGAATTCTTTTCTAATTAATCAAGCAAAGGAAAGTTTTCTCTAGTATCATGCTCATGTAAAAATTGTTTGATATTTAGGTTAAAATTGTCTTTAGTCAGCATTTGTGAGCCCAGATGGGGGGTGGGGGGTGGAGCTTGTGTAAAATGCAGATATTTCTCTTCGTTATCACTTATTTTTCCAATTTTCATCTTCTTGACAACAAATGTGAAGAAAACTCCCTTGTCCCCTCAACACAGGTTATTTAATTTCTTAGAGTCTGGTTACTCAGTGATATTGAGGAAACTCAGTTGCAGAGAGGTTAATAAAAACTGTGTTATGTATGAAATTATTTTTTTAAATAAAAGAAATTACTCAAATATGAAGAATTGTTATTTTGTTTCTGGATTGTCCTCTGGATTACCAGTACCTAGCAGTAACTCTTCGCTTTATCTCTTGAAACTGTAATTAGTTTACCTTTACTAATTTTCTTGTTTTCTTAATCTATTTCTGAGAAAGATTCCTTAATTCTCCCATCGTTTTTATAAATTTGTCAATTTGTCCTTGTTATTCTATTGAATTTTGCTTTATACAATTTGATGCCATGCTGTTAAGCATGTGCAAATTCAAGATTGTTAAATCTTATGGATGAATGTATTTATCATTATGTGACAAGTGTGTCATATATTCTTAATCTTGCTTTTTACATAAGGTTTATTTTGTTTAACATGTATATTGTGACATCAGCTTTCTTAGATTAGTATTTTCCTGGAGTACACTCTTTCCAACTGTTTTTCTATACTTCAGTTTCAAACTCTCTGTCCTATCACAGAAGATAGCATTGTGGTAAAGAACATGGTAAAGACAGCATTGTGGTGAAGAACATGGCTTCCAGAACAATACTGACTCTGTTATTTATAGTTGTGTACTTTGGGCTACTCATCCTCTCTACGCTTCAGTTCATTCATCTGAAAAATGGGAATAATAATAGTACTTCATAGGTTTATTATGAGTCTTAAATATGTTAAGGTAGAAAAGTTACTTAGAACTTTGTCACAGTAAGGACTCAACAGGTACTAGTTACTTTATTCTTACTATAATAATAGTAGGTCATAGTTGTTAAACACAGGTTCTGGAGTGAGACTGCCTGAATTTGAGTAATTTTCCACTTCTTCCTAATAATAATACCTAACTTGGGGTTTGTTGTGATGACAAATGAAGTATTAAATGTAAAGTGCTTTGAAGATTGGTTAGTGTGTGAGATGTGTTACCTATTATTATTAAACTTTAGGATGGCTCTTGCATATGATTGGATTTTTTGGTCATCATTTAGAATATCTGAACTACATTTATTTACATTATAGCTATAAATATATTTTTTATTTACTATGTTTTTTTCAAAGTTTGTTTCTCCTTTTCTCCTGTGCTCTCTCTCTCTCCTTTCTCTTTTCTAGTATGTTGGATGTTTGCATTCTGATTTTTTTAATTGGATAGCTTTAAAACAATTTACATACATGCTATATTTAACAGTCTATAATTAATGTTTTTTCCATTTTTGCCAAAAGGACTTTTAGATGCTTTAATTATCCATTGTCCTAGCTTTTATGTTATTAGTGTCCATTATTTTCTCTAAACCTGTAAAATATGCATTATATTAATTTCTTTTATAGGCAATGCTTTTTAGCCATGCATTTATGTTTCTCAATATTTTGCTCACATTGCTTACTTCTGGTTTTGACTTCCCATAAATATAATGTTTAGAATTTAGGAATGATAAATTCTTTCAGTTTTTAAAATAGAAAATAATCTTTATTTTGCCCTCTTGAATGATAGTTTTAGATTAGCAGATATTTTCTCTTCTTCTTTAAAGATATTATTCCAATGTCTTCTTACATTTATCATAATTGATAAGAAATCTATTTTCAGTCTAAATGCCTTCTAATTGCTTTAAAATTTTTTCTTTTGCCTTTGGTATTTTAAGTTTTATATGTATATTTTCATACATATATTTCATATGTATTATTTATATAAATTTATTATATCTGGGATTAATTGGGATCCTTATTTCAAGGATCTCATGGTTTTCATGTGTTTAAAATACTTAGCCATAATCTTTGAATATTATCTTTCTTTAGTTCTCTCCTTTTAGAATTTCTATAAGTAATATGTTGAACTTTCTCAGCTGTGCTCCATGCCTTTTAGTCTCTTTTCTGTATGTTCAATCTCTTTGACTCTCTGTGCTATATTTTGAGTAATTTCCTCCTATCTATCTTCTAGTTCACATATTTCAACTCAAGGTCTTGGAGTGCTACTCTTCCTACTTTGGCTCTGCCCTCTTTCTCTCATGGCAAATCATAAACTGTATGTTTGTAGTTTTTGATTGTACACTTATCTTCAGCTGTGGTTGTTTTTAAGGGAAAATTTTTGTACCTTTAATTTTCAAAGTGTCCAGATTTAGTATATTAGTGTTAGCTTCTCCTAGATACTCAGAAATTTTATTGGTCTCTAACTTTACCCTAATCTTTTTATGAGATTGCACAATAATACTCAAAACACAATTCAGATTGCAAACCCACATGTGAGAAAAAGTTGGAAATATTATTTTGTATGGCACTTTTTTTTTTTTTGCTTTTACTTTTCTATGTCTATGGTTGGAAATTTTGCAACTCCCTTTCCCCTAGCATGGAGTTGTTGCAGAATACCAGATTTATGCATTGCCACACTTCAAATGAGTCTAAGGCCATATGTCTTGAAACTGTATGAGTATTAAAGCCAGAGTTCTTAACAATAAGAGTTTCTAATGAATATCTCCCTGGTCTAATCTAGTGTCAACTAACAAAAGTACATATCTGTCTTTAAGTTTGTCATTCCTAGTGTCTGAGAATTTCTTTTCTTTCTTTAGAGCTCAGCCTTATATTTTAAAATTCTTTAAAAATATCTTATTCAGCAAGTATGTCTTTATAACTGGATAAGAAGGTAGTTTTTGTTAGCTCAATATGCCATGTAGTAAAATGAAAGAGTTAACCAAAATTAGGATTGATAAATTGGTTTCATATTTTATGCTATTCCTGATAATTGGTAGTGGTCACCTGGAGCATTGAGTGACCCATGATGTGAATCCAGTTTTGGAACAGTGGGAAAGAAAGTTGAAGTCAGTTAGCGATATCTGCATGGGTGTTTGGGGTGTGAGTGTTAACATGCATGTCTTACATTTACTCACAAGTTAAAGAATTTCTAAGACTTTTATAGCATTAAGGTTCTATATCTTAGTATGTAAGCGTATATCTTTTAAATTTGTGATTAATTTTTAAAAATCAATGAAATATTCTTGATTTTATTAATTAAAAACAGGTTGAGAGCACTCTATGTGATTTTGCCGTGTGTCTTTATCTTTACAAATATTACGTTGTTCAGATCTTTTTCTAACTACAGCTCACCAGCACATAAAGACATTTTAAGAAACAAAAAGCATTAAGATATGAGCATCTATTTAAAAAAAAGCCAAGTAATTCAAACATACAACTATTTTTTGTTGTTGTTCAAGGAATTATTCAGTTCTCTTAAACACATCTCACAAACGAAGTACCAAAACTTGGACCTTCATAGCTTCTTTTAACATTTTTAAATATGCCAGCCTTCTTTGCCTTACTAAAGTTTTTTCCCCTTAATTAGTCAGACTCTCATGGTTTCTTCTAGTATATTTTATACAGATGTATTACTCACACTATTGCAAGTGAATCAGAAGCAACTTCCCGTTTCTCTGTTCACTTCTGAATAATTTTGTACAGAAGTACCAGGAAAAGGGGTGTGACACAAAGTACCCCAAACAGACTGACATCCTGCATTTCAAAAGAAATAATAAAACAGCTTTTTCCTTTCCCTTGGTTTAAGATTTATTACCTCTATACTATCATCATTCATCATATAATAAGTATCCATTGGACACCTGGAAAAATAGTTGGTATGGCAAACTTTTTCATCTGAATAGTAATACTTGAATATATTCTTCATGGTTTGATAGGAAAAGAGGAAATAGATGGGTGAGAAAGTTGGGAAATATTTCTAGTGTTGTTTTCCAGGTTAGTATGAATCAAAAGCATTTTACATTGGGAACTTATATCTCTCTTTTGTTTAGCAGTCTACTTGCTAGATTTTAGTTTCATCAGACTCAGATAGTGGTATGCTGATAAATGTTAACAATCTCTGTTTGTAGCATTTACCGATTTTTGAGGTTCTCCGCCCGTGGTCAATTTTAAGATCTCAATTTGATATTACTAGTGTGAAATTTGGATGAGATATATAAAAAAAGCTATCATGAGCTGGTGAAAGCTGTCTTTAGCATACCACTGAACAGAACACAAACTTTTAGAAGATATTTTGTGTAACCTATTATATGTGATTATAATTTGCTACATGGTCCTTATTAAAAGTTAGGAATTTAAAACCTTAAACTTTCTATACCAAGCAAAGTATCAAATCCTAGAAATTTATAGTGACAGAAAAAGAACTATTATATGGATGAAATTAAATACATGGATATATCCAAACTCTATTAGACTTTAGTTTCTGTACTCTATCAAATCTTTAATTAAAATACCAAACAAGTAACAAAACAAAGGATATCACTCTTTCCTACTTTTTCTGTTTCCATCCTTTCCCATAGCAATGCCTAAAAATCACAGATCATTCACAATCTAAAAAAATAAACATTTACAAAATTGATGGTAGGGCAAATCTGCAAAAAGACCTGAAATAATCTTTTAAAATGATTTACTTAATTAGCAAAAATTAGTACATTTAATTCCACTTTTGCATAATGTGTTTTGTTCCAAAATTTCAAACAATAATTATAGGTTGATTTCATTCATTCATTCATTCATTCATTCACTTAACAATATTTTTTAAGAGCCTACCACATGCTGGGTGCTATTCAAGATACTAGGGCACAGAAGTGAACAACACAGGCAAAAATCTATACCCTCATGTGGCTTACATTTGGAACAATAAAAAAGAAAGGTAAGAAAATATGTAATATAATAAATAGAAATCATTGCTAAGGAGATAAAGGAAGGAAGGGAAATATTGTGAATTTGAGATTAAAATTTTAGATGGGTAAATAAAGAAATTGCTACAACCATGAAGAGAAATCACCCAAGGTCTTGACCTTTGCCTGTCTTAGTCTATGAAGAACTCTACTGACCAACCCACACATCCAAAGCTCGTTCTAAAAAAACAGCAAATTTCTAAAGCCCTTGAATAGGCATTTCTTTAGTC
>NW_011888792.1:6874216-6911262 GCF_000151845.1 Pteropus vampyrus | reverse complement strand
AGTATAATTTTTATAACCTCTTTAAATCTATTCCTATACTTAAAAAATTATTGAAAATTAAAAGTTTTTAAATCTGTGAAGTTTTACTCAATTCCGATTATACAAGCTTCCTTGAATAGGCAAAATAAAACATGTTATTTCAATGACTATGAATTCTATCCTTTCATTTAGATATGTAAGTGTTCTAGTATTACCTCTGCAATATGGTAAATGCTGAAGTGAGAGTGGGGTGGAGATTTGGTGACATTCAAATAGGGCAAAGGGGATGATTTGATCTTGGTAATTCAGGGCCTGGGAATTCAAGTCGACTTCAGAGCGTGCACTTGGGCAATTCTTATTTAAATAAATAGAAAATTGGCACAAGAATGACTCAGAAAGGGTTCAAGATTGCTTCGTGCAATCTGTGGAAAGGAAGAATCCAATTTGATAACATCTGAGAGAGAAAATTTTACCAAAAAAATCACAAAGGGCCTTTGGCTCTCTAAAAAAGAGTTCTTTTGGCAACTTGCCTGCTTTCACATTAGACTCCTGTTTATGATGTTTTCTTTATACAATTTACATTTTCTGCTTTTTTTCATTTCACAAGTTAAACTTAAAAGCGTTTCTACAGCATTATTTATATTTATCTTATTCGCAGTTCCTAAAATAAAATGTACAAATGCTTCTTGGTTTTTTTTTGTTGTTGTTTTTTGGTTTTTGGTTTTTTTGATGCTACAGAATCCTGGATGCTGTGAATGTGGTAATATAAAAATGCAAAATTCCATGAAGGGAAAAAATTACAGATATATAGGAACTTGGGAAGATACAATGGTGGTACTTATGAATTGTTAATTTTAGATTTTTATGGTAAATGTATCAACTGCTATTAAATTATATGCTCCTCTCTATATATTGCTTTAAAGAAGAGAAAACCTAGATAACCCCTAAGATACCATATGTTGTCAAATCAAAAACTTGCTGTAGTTTCTCCTTATTACTTTAATCTCCGATATTCTCAATAAAATAAGTAAAGAAATCAATAGCTCCCTAATTGGTGGAAACTCTTGGTGTGGTTGTATAAAGTTCATTACTGTTCAGACATTTAATAAGCAAATGTCCTCTCAGCAACTCCAAATGGCTTCACTTCTTCTTGAACACAATTCTCTTTTCAAACCATTGATGTGAAATGATTCTATTGACACTAGCTATTGAAAAAAACCTTTAGTTGAAGGGAACTATGTCCAACATTTATCTCTATTGGTGGAATTTTTTCACTTTATTTATTCTTCTTTTATTTTTTATGTGAGAAGGAAAAAACAAAGTCAGATCAAACACATCTATAGAACAAAGTGACAGGGTTCACACCAATGTACAGGGTTGGGAAGATTCAGCTCTCGTTTGCACTGAAAAGCCCCATGCATTTTCCCATACATAAGCTTAATAGTTGATGCCTGTGTTTCTCACTTAACGTGCAATTTCCATGATTTTCTGGATATCTCTGTTGAACTTTTCCTTTCTCAATTCTTTTCCTTTTTTAAAAAAGAAGGTAAATTTAGAAATAAGTGTGAGTGCAGTTACTTATTAGCTTTGGATATGGAATGGTAGGGTAACTCTTCATTCTTCCAGGTGAGTATTTGAAAAAGGGTCTGTACCTAAATTGGAATAAAGTTTTTATTCCAACTTAAATTGTGGTACCAGTTAAGAAAAGATACTCAGAAAAACCTTTCTGAGAATTGCAAGATATCTCTTCCTATTGGTGTTTGAAGTCAATGCTTACTATATATCTACCATCCACCGGTTCTTTAATCAGTATCCAGCCTGTCCGATGAGAATAGCCCCAGGATGGTGCCTCAGACCAGGCCATGAGCAGCACCCCTTTATCCCTCTCACACGGATGGGACATGATTCCACAGGATTAGCCAACAATTATATGCTCTGAACTGATCAATTCAGTCAATTTACTGTGCAAAGTAAATTGATCCTTCAGAACAAAGGGTTCTGTCAGCAGGGAGCTACCTGAGAAAGCAGCATGCCTGTGTAAACAGTTCTGTCCTTGTCCCAGTGTGGAGTGGCCCTGCGCCATATGGTGCCACTATGAACTTATTAGCTGACGGATTAACTGATCTTCGCATTTGGGATCCCCAGTTTCCAGCTGTGAGGATGATTGATGGGCTAACTACTGCTCCAGTCTTGGAAGTTATTTCCTCCATTTAACAGAGTCAAGAAGACAGAAAATTGCCCCCTTTGTAAATGCTAATCTCACCACTCCTTCGAACACCCAACATAGCAATTTATTCAAGGCAAAGTCTTAAAATTGGTATAGTGCACATCAAATGCATACTAATTAGCAATTTCTTTTGAAGGCTCCATCACTTATTAAGGGTCTCCTTTTCCATATGTTCATCATGCCCCACTTCACCCTTTAATTACAAAACAGCACTTTCAACTAATTGTGAAAAGGTATATTGTGCCCGGAATCTGTATTAAACACTATACCTTCTGAGGCCTAATTTAGGGTCACATCGAAGGCAGACAGATAAGCAGGCAGAAAAGCTCACAACTGTCGTCTGCAATTTTAGGCATATTTGGGCATTGCACAGGAGGAACATTTTATCTAGGATGGCAGTTATGACACTTGTCAGTGGGCATTACAACAAGCTGTGGGTAGAAAGAATAGGATTAATCTTAGGTTAATAATTGGGGTCTTTTCTAGTTTGAGAGGAACTTACGTAAACTCAATAAACACATGATAATATTATTTTTAACTTAGCAATTTTTTTCACCTATAAAGGGACCACAGAATTTTGTAAGGCTAACGATTTGTTACTGGATTAAATGCCTAGTCATTTCAATATATACACCATAATTACACTATAGAAAGGAGAATTTTGCAAAATACACCTGAGTGATATTTAAGTTCATTCTTGTGAAATGTTTTCCTTTAGTAAAACTCAGAGCCTCAGCCACACAGGTGACTCTAACCTTGATCCCTGTGATATGGCTGTCACTTACAGTCTATTATTGTCAATCTTGCTGCAATACTGGATGATAAAGAACTGGTCACCTCCTTCCTCTGGCTCTTTATTTCCAGAGAATTTTTTAGACATTTTAATAGAAATCCCTCCTCATGGCACTGGTACTCACAGCAAGAACTTGTGGGAGTTTTGGATTCAGGTATACTTAAGCTGCAAAAAGGGCACTATACAAAAGAAACTATGAGATTAGGGGTAGGGAAAGGATGGATAAGGGATCTACATTTTTAAGAGATTTTTTTGGAGCACAATGTAACCATTAAATTTCTAGTTATTTTTTATTGAGGTGACATTGATTAACAAAATCCAATAAGTTTCAAGTATGCAATTCAACAGTAAGTCATATATACATTGTATTGTGTGTTCACTGCCCATAGTTACATTTCTTTCTGTCACCACATATTTGACCTCTCTTACCCTGATCTACCTCCCCTAACCCCTCTTTCCTTCTGGTAACCATTAATACACTGTTCATGCATCTCTGTTTGTCATGTTTGTTTGTTGCTTTTAGGTTTATATCCCACATATAAGTGATATCATGTGGTTTTCAACTTTTTCTATCTGCTTATTTCGCTTAGCATGATTATCTCAAGATCCATCTATGTTGTTGCAAAAGGCAGTATTTCATCTCTTCTTATGGGTGAGTAATATTTCATTGTATATATATATATATACCACAGCTTCTTTAGCCAGTCGTCTAGCATAGGGCACTTTGGTTGCTTCCACGACCTGGCCATTGTGAATAATGCCACTATGAACATTGGTGTGCAAATATCTTTATAGATATGAGTTTTCAAGTCTTTGGGGGTAAATACCCAGTAGAGGGATTGCTGGATCATATAGTAGATCAATACTTAGTTTTTTGAGGAACCTCCATACTATTTTCCATAGTGGCTGTACCAATTTGCAGTCCCACCGGCAGTGTATGAAGAGGGTTCCTTTTTCTCTGCATCCTTATTATTACATGTCCTATTGATAACAGCTATTCTAACAGGTATGAGATGGTATCTCATTGTGGTTTTGATTTGCATTTCCCTACTAGCTAGTGATGTTGAACATCCTTTCATATGTTTGTTGACCATTTGTATGTCTTCTTGAGAGAAATGCCTGTTCAGTTCCTCTGCACATTTTTTAATTGGATCTTTTGTTTTTTTGTTGTTATAGAGTTGTATGAGTTCTGTGTATATTTTGTATATTAGGTCTTTATCAAAGGCGTTGCTTGCCAATATATATATAATGGTTGAAGAAGTCAATGGTTGACTTCTTCAACCATTTGGATGGTTGCCTTTTTGCCTTGTCGACGGTTTCTTTTGCTGTGCAGAAGCTTTTTAGTTTGATGTAGTCTCATTCATTTATTTTTGCTTTTACTTCCCTTGCTTTTGTGGTCAAATTCATAAAATCCTCTTTAAGTCCAAGGTCCATGAGTTTCATTCCCATGTTTTCTTCTATGCAATTTATTGTTTCAGGTCTTATATTCAGGTCCTTAATCCATTTTGAGATAATTTTGGTGTGTGGTGATAGACAACAGTTTAGTTTCATTTGCAGGTGGCTTTCCAGTTTTCCCAGCACCATTTATTGAAGAGGCTTTCCTTTCTCCTCTGTATGTTTTTGGCTTTTTTTGTCAAAAATTACTTGCCCATATAAACATGAGTTTAATTCTTTACTCTCAATTTTGTTCCACTAATCTGTGTGTCTGTTTTTCTGCCAATACCATCTCATTTTGATTCTTGTTGCTTTGTAGTACAATTTGAAGTCAGGTAGAGTGATGCCTCTAGCCTTGTTCTTTTTTCTCAGAATGGCTTTGGCAATTTGGGGTCTTTTGTGCTTCCATATAAATCTGATGATTTTTTGTTCTATTTCTTTAAAGAGTGTCAGTGGGGTTTTGATGGGAATTGCATTAAATCTGTATAATGCTTTAGATAATAAGGTCTTTTTAACCATGTTTCTTTCAATCCAAGAACACAGAATATCTTTCCATTTATTTGTGTCTTCTTCAATTTCTTTTAATAGGGTCTTATAGTTTTCACTATATAGGTTCCTCACATGTTTTGTTGAGTTTATTCTTGGGTATTTTATTCTTTTTGTTGCAACTGCAAAAGGAATTGTTGGGGGGTGTTTTTTGTTTTTTGTTTTTCATTTCTTTTTCTGACAGTTCTTTATTAGAGTATAGGAATGTTGTGGATTTTTGAACATTGATTTGGTATACTGAAACTTTACTGTATTTGCTTATTGTTTCTAGTAGTGTTCTTGAGACGTCTTTAGAATTTTCTATGAAGAGAATCATATCATCCTCAAATAGTGACAGTTTGACTTCTTCATTTCCTATTTGAATGCCTTTTATTTCTTTCTCTTGCCTGATTGCACTCGCTAGGACCTCCAATGTTATATTGAATAACAGTGGCGATGACAGACAGCCTTGTCTTGTTCCTGATCTTAGAGGAAAGTTTTTAAATTTTTCACTGTTAAGTGTAATGTTAGCTGAGGATTGAGATGTCCATTTTTGGAACTGAGAACTTTTAGATATTATCTCCATGGAAACAAGTCCCACTAAACTCCAGTGAACCAAACTTATCAGATAACATATAAGTATAACCCTATAAATACTCCAAAGAACCAGTCAGATACATCTATTTTTAAGTGAAGACTGCTTTGAGGCAGTTTTCAAAAACCATTCCTAAATTTGTAGCTGATGGATGAAAGAGACAGGAAGAAGGTGAATGACAAAATCAGTATAGACTCTGTTTTTTGTTCTTTAGAAAATGATTACAAAGACTCTTGAGCAGCCCCTTTGTTGTTTGCTGTCTTCAGCCAAATATCCTTGTTCAAACCAAGAGTGCCTCTCTTTTTGATGGTTATTGACACTTTAATTTCCAAGCTCTCTGATTCAGAATTACCTTGCTTCAGGTTGTGCTTTAGTAGGTTCCAACCAAGATTTAACCAGGATTTGGATTCTGGTTTTTAGGCTTTGTGACTTTGGTCAGATTTTGACCTTTCAGAGTCTCAGATTCCATCTGAGTCTCATGAGGAGAATCATACCTCACCTTAAATGTTAGGGTTAAATCTGATATGTTGATATGTGAGCACATTGGCATGGCATGGAACAGAAATGAAGGCTAAAATATTCATTTTCTTTTCTTTTAGTCACTAATCACTCTGGCAACTTGATTTCATCAGTCCTTAGTACCACACTCACCATTTAGGCTTCTTTCATGGAAAAATAACTTTGATGTTTCTCTTTTCTAAAGTTAAAAGAAACTGTCATTAAAATAAAAGGGAAATGAAAAATACCGTATTACCTTTTTTCAAGCAATACCAAGTATACTAAATATTAATTTAGTATGGGGCCAATCATTTATTTTAAAATGGCTTTCTGAAATTTGGTTGCTCTTTCTTCTAATAAACAGTTAAATTTCCATATTGAAATTGTTATGTGTGCAAAGAGAGCAACTCATGAGAATATTAGAGTTAGAGAGATGATCACCATATTTATTTAAAAAATTAGTGTTTTTATAAATGCTTTTATCATAGGAGGCTTTATAGTATTTTAAAAAGTAGATTGGATATACTTTGTTGGAATATTTAGGATGTAAGCTACTATTTGTACTTTGAAATACAATATGCAAGTCTTGTTTCTAATTATCCATTCTAATTGAGAGGTTTACCTAAAAATTAGGAAGTTAAATGACTTATATTTGGTTGTAAAATAGAGTCTATTATTTTTCCATCAGATTTATCTTTTTCTCTCTGCTTTCTCCTTCTCTATTTAGGCAATTCTCTTAAACACATGTCAGTAAGCCTAATTTCCTCCACTGTGCCAAATCACTCAGGGATGATCATTCTCAATAATAATAACAGTACCACCAAGATTTCAAAAAATTGTTCCTTTACTTGCTGTTTATTTCTCCTCCCTATATCCCCAAGAGAAACCATGAATGATACATCATTCGTGTTAAAGAACCACCACCTCCAAATGGTAGGGGAATTTTAACCCTTGGAAAACCTTTCTCCTGCCTTCACCTTGACCAGTTTTTGAATTGCTAATGACTTGAGGTTAAGATCCTATTTTATACATCTGTTTATATCTGCTCTTTGAAAAATAGTAAGCAATAAATGTGGTTGGACACAGGACATATTCATGGTCTATGAAAAGCATGGCTATTTGTACTGTTGGATAGGAGCCAGGGCGTCAAAGAGCACCAGCCACATACGTTAGTCAGAGCTATATATCTGAGTTTTTAAATTGATACTTTTAGATAGTGGAAGCCACTACTCACACCTCTTCTCACCTTCTCCAAAAATCTAAGATTGAGTTGTAGAGCATCACTGGTTCTATATGGGTTTCTTCACAAAATTTTTATCCAGTCCTGTCTGTCACTACACTTAATGTGTATACATGTGGATGTCTTTGTGGCAAAAGCGAGGTGGGTAGGTAGGTAATTGGGTGAAGTATCCTTCCCTTAAAATAGCATTTCCATAAAGTGGTGTATTTTAAGTATATGTATATATATATAGTTACAGTACAAAATGTAGAGTACTTAAGTCAACATCAGAGATTTTCCAGTTTTAAAAAACCTGACAAGTTTACATACTGAAGCTTTCTTGAAAGAGGAGAATTGATTCCAATATTACTTTTTATGTCCTAAAACCACATCAACCACAGCTAGGAGAGGAAAGCAGACAAAGACCAGAAAAGAATAAAGTGTTTACCTCATATCTGTCATAATGTGAATAATACATAGATATAAACCAGCAGTGACCACCAACAGTATAGTTCCTTCTCGGTTACAAAACATTTCCGTAAATGTTTTACCAAAGCAGGGTCAACTGTACTGATTTTGGTACTCGCATTGTTTTCATAGTAGGAAATAAATGGTACTTAAGAATAAACAAATCAGAAATATGCCTCAATTTGTCAATAAGTACATTATCAATAAAAAGAAGATTACATAATTAATGAAACATGAGTTTCTAGCATTTTAAATTTAGTGGAAAATTTTGAATTTAGTGGAAAATTTTGACATTTACTTCTAAAATTTCTAATATTAAATGCAAAATTGCCTAAGGAAATGATTAATTATATTAGAGATATACTAGATATGATTCTGTTGCTGGAGAATGGATCAAAACCAGTATTTCTAACTAGACATTTTACAGGTATTTTTGTCTTCCTTTTTGAAAGAACATTGCACTTCTTCTCCCCTTTCAAATATTTGTTATGACAGTAATCCCCATTCAAATGAATAGAGATATTTTTCATTCACTTGGATCAAAACCAGGATTGAAACATTTAGACTAACTCTTCTGCACATTTCCTTTAGACTGGAGATTGAGCAAAGAAGCATGAAAATTGTATACTTTTATTTTTTTATTCAGAACTGTCTTGAAAGACTTCAAATACTTTTTTTTTCCTTTTACATAATGGCAGCTGGACGAACAGCCCATATGCCAAGTTAAAATCTGAAGCAATTTGAAATGACTGAGATTTTAAACCTCAAAAATTACTGTTTGTAATGGAAACTCAGACATAATAGTCCATGATGGAAATTCAGTCACCATAGTCAGGTGGATAGTGATGCTGCAATAAGGAAATGTAATTAAATTGTCTAGATCATTAAGAGTTGACTAATGGTTCATAGGGAGGCTTATGTGCTATCATTTTTTAAAATTAATCTTTACCTTAATTATCCTTAGGTATTTTATTTTCAGCTATACCTTTGTGCTGATCAAACTTGCTTCTGATTTCTCTTAATTACTAATTCTATAAAGACGCTGCATCTTTTCCAAGCTCCCTTGCAACCAAATTTCAAATCAATTCAGGCATCTCAAAAGCATTTCTAAAATACCAGATGCTCTGTCAGCTGCATAGAACAATGTGCTAATAATTATATTTCTCTTTCTTACAACAGATCAAAGCCAGAGATGAGGTGACATACACCTAAGATATTCAAACTCTGGCTTGAAGGTCAATTGGATCTGCCGACATATGTTGCTGATTTTGTAACATGAAAGCTAGCTAAAAAGAACAGATCAGTGAAATGCATGTACTCCGTATTCTTATTTTCAGCCCTATCCAAATGTTTACAGAATAGTTTGAAGAGATTTGCAGCTTCTTGTTATCAGTCTTATTAAAGCTTGGCAAACCTTTAATAACAAGTCTATCAACAACCCACCAGGAATTTGATTTTAGTCTTAGAGTGCTTGAATTTTTATGTTTATCGAAAAATTTTTAATTGGAGACATCAAGACCTTTCCTGATTGGTTGCCCACATTGCCTCATGGAAGTGTGGCATGCATACCCAACTGGAAAAGGCAATGGCAGCTGGGGAAAAATAACACTTTGTATGAGCTGAGATGAGGGCAGGCAGACAGACAAGTGGCAAGATTTTCTTCAAAGTAGCTTTAGTGTGGGTACATTAAACCCTAAAAAAAAAAAAAAACCTGACTCATCACTACCTTGTGCTTGTGTTATGTTTCCATGGTTTAACTTAAACTATTGGAACAAGGAGATATGTGTCATTCAAAAGCTGGACTACCTTAGATAAACCAGAATTGTGGGTCAAAGTCACATCTGTCCGCTACATGGCACATTTGAAACTGCACTTTAGAAAAAAGAGAGAAAAATATTATGGCAATAGTTTCCCCTCTAGTCAATTCTAGACACTAGTGCCAGATTAATTTTGTCATGTTATACAAATTTCAAAACCTTCAAGGAATTCTCTCTGCTCTTCAAGTAAAATACCAATTCCTACACCTGGGTATCAAAGACCTCTCTAATATGACCTATTTTTCATGTCCACTTCTACATGGGAATCAGATTCTAAAGCCAGAACTGTGGGCTCAATTTCCAACTCTATTACTTATCAAACTGTCACCTGGCACAGTTACTTAACCTCTGTATGCATCTGTTTTCTCTTTTCTAAAATGGAGATTAAAGCAGTACATATACTATGTGGTTGTTATGAAGACTAAATGAGTTAATATGTGAATGTACTTAAAATCATGCCTGATACCTAGTGAGAATAGCACTGTATAAACACTTAAGTGAGTAAAGAATGTCCCAGTATACTACAGTGTGGGTATGTTTCTTCCCCTCTCAGACTCTCTACTCACGGTCTTCTGTCCACTTAAAATTCCTTATAAGGTCAGAAATGGAAGTAATCAAAAACCAGAAAGCTAACTAGCATGGGGCAGGGACTAGGTCGTCCTTTCAGAATGGTCTGCTCAGAAATCCCCCAGCCCTTTTCAGTTTCTACACTTTGCTTCTTTGGTTTTCTTTCTCTGGTATGCTTTTCTCTCTCCTACGTACTTCAAATCTACTCATCTTTCAAAATCAGTACATATTCTCTACGATACCTTTCTAGAATGCTTTGGGCTGGGCTTACTCATTTGTTGGTGTTGTTATTGTTTGTTTTTTCTTAATGAACTATATCTCTTATTGTATTTGCCATTTGGGGGTCCTTAACCATATAGTGGTTTGTTTTGCACATATTACTGGCTTTCATACAGGTCTTGTTTCCCCCAAATATTTGGATAGCTTATTGAAGACAGGAGCAGATATTCCTTTTATGTCTCCCGTATAGCAGAGCTTAAAGTAAGTGCTCAATAAATTCTACTGAACAGAATTTAATAAAGTCAGTTAATGTCTTTTTTCAGTCCTCTCTAGAAAACTAGTCACAGTAACTCAAAAGAAAATGTTTAAGAAAAAGAGCAATAAAATACTGAAAATCCTCATGGATAAGAAACAGAAACTATAACTACCAAAACCAAAGTTTCATAGGCTGAAATGAAAAAAATGGCCTCTCCTTTGAGTTATTTTCCAATTTCTTTCACATATTTAAAACACATTTACAGGAAAGGAAACTAGAAAGGAAACAAAGAATACCACATTACAACATAACTAGTACCAGAACTAGTCTTTTGGTGTTTTGACTAGGGTACCTAGTATCTACTACACCATGAATTAAGTTGAGAAAAAGATTATCCAGAGTAGTTCAGTCTACAAATTTGTTAATCTGGGTAGAAGTAGAAATTAGATAGGCAATTAGACTGTTCCTCAATTTCGGTGAGTAACTGCAATTAGAAAACTATTATCACCTGAAACTTGCATTTTTAGACATGTGGTGGGCCTTTAGCCTTTGATGAAAAACAGTAATCTCATTCTTGAATTTTGATATCAGACTAGTTGGTATGTGTTCTTATTTCTTGGCTGTTCACAGTTTATGCCAATTATGTCAAATTTATATTAAATTTGTCCATATTTTATTTGTCATCCATTAGTAATCCTTGGCTATCTTGTCACCTTAATATATTTTGCCAGGAAGAACTGAATTACAGCCAATATCATTTCAATGTAAATTAAGCTATATAACAGAAAATAACCTTTGGTAATTATATCTGTATTTTTATATTAAGTATAGATCATATGTGGATGCTTGACTTCTGATGCTGCTATATGAGTCTGAAATAAATCTGAGGCTCCTTATAGGAATATACAGTGGTCTACATGGGTGAATTTTTGTTAACTTTTTTGATATTTAAAAATTGATCTTTCCTTAGTTTCCTAACTTTACCCTATCTAGGTTCTCTTCATGTCTTCCCTCATGTCTTCCCTCCTTCCTTTTCTAAATCTTAGTTCTTAGCCCTCCATTTTACTTTATTTATAACCCCTCACATTTTATCTCATTCACTCTAACAGTTTCAATCACTACATGATTGACTCTGAAGTAGACACTTTGGCCTTTCAAATTACCTCAAAATTCTGACTAGTACTCCTCAAAAGGCCTTCTAGACATTTTTCTTGTTTGATCTTCCTTTACCTCAAGTCTCATGTAGTTTAAGTTGAATTCATCATGTCTCTGAAATTGTCTCTGCCTTTTAATTTTCTTATATTATTCTTCCCATTCTTTAGGAGATAAACTTTTGAGTCCCTTTTGACTTTTCTCTTTTTCTGACCTCATGTACTGCCTGTCTGATATTGATATCTGCAAAATACATTCCTTCCTTTTGGCACTACCTTTCCCATTTCTTCAACTGGATTATCATTGTAGCTCAGGGTCCAAAACTATATATAATAATTACTTGTCAAATTAATGAATGAATAATTTCTTGGTCTCAATTTCTTTATCCCTTCAATACATTTCAGATTAATTGTTCCTTTAAACATGTATTCATCATGTCACTCTTATAGTAGAAAACCTTCAATGGCTTTCACTCATTTACTACAGTGTTTTCTAAGTCTTGACTTCACATTAGAATCACCTGGGGAGTTTTCGAGCGTTCTATGCCCAGCCTCATCGAGACCAAATAAAACAGATTCTCTGGGGGAGAGCCCAACCATTGAAGGGTGATATTCAAAGAATTTGACAAGTGACATGACAGAACACCAACAAAATTAGAATTACTTTGCTGACCAGTCTGCATGGACACTGGCTGCAAAAAGGCAGAAGGACCCTAAATGCCATTTAATCATTAGCTTTGCCATTATCCATATATTTTAAAATATCAAATGAGTCATTCTAATGAACCACTGATTTACAAAATAAACTCTATATTTCTGACCCTGGCAATCAAGGCTCTTTATAATACGGACAAATCTCCTTTAAGAGCTGTATTGCTTCTATCTTTGTAGAAAAATCTTTAGTCATATGCTCGTATTCACTAAATATGCCTTGTACATTGATTTCCTTGCTTTTACTTTAACTATTTCAGAGTACCACTTTGCTTTACTTTATTTTAGTGGAGAATAGAACAAACAATGCCATTTTAATACTCTCAACCAATCACATAGCAACTTAGAGTGTTTGTAAACTTTTTAGAACATCTATGTTTGTTAACCAATAATGGCACTGAATTCCAGTGAACAATGAAAAGTTATAATAGTGAAGTAAATGGGAGCAGAAATGTGATTTTCAGGCCTTTTTTGTAGAGGAAAAAAATTACTGAAGGAAAGAGTGGCCATGTATGTCTATTAAACAACATACTCCTGATCTTTTTAAAAACACTTATTTAATGAATTTCTAACTTGCCTTTTGTAAAATTATATTTCCTTCTTTTATGTAATATAAAAACATTTTGTTAAAAAAAATAACTAATGTGCATTAAAAAAGAATAATCTCCAAGAATAATGAAAAGTAGTTTTAGTATTTCTACTCCATAGAGCTCTTTCCCCTCATGGCATTTCTAGTGTCTTTGGCCACTTCACATATCCAGCATCTGCAACAAAAATGCTAAAAAGTAGAGAGTATGATATAGGAACAAATAAAATTTTATCAGATATGTGTCTCATTCATAGGAGGACTCAAAGGTCACATAAAGGGTACTGATGTAGGGAAGACTACTCATTGTCAGGTGGGCTCATAGCCAAATAAGCTGTAATTCCTATATTAAAGCAAGAGGAAACTTTAGATTACTCAATAACATCATACCTACTCTTAGAAACCTGTTTCAGGCTATATTTTTATCCTGAGCATTTCTGCAAATTCAGAGGCCCATGAAGAGCATAACATGTCTTTATGGAGTTTTACCCCAACCTGGAATGAAGATTTCAACTAATTCCTAAAAGAATGTATGGTGAACTTTTTTGAGCAGGGTACTAGAGAGATTCTAAAACTCTCTCTTTTCATATTGCATCCAAAAATCTCTCGATGATCAATTGTATCTATAAAGTTATTATATTTTGGAGATTTAGCTGAAGCATTTCCAAAACACAGAGTTGCAATTGGCAGTATGGTAGACAGAATTATGGTCCCCATCAAAGATATCCATGTTCTAGTCCTTGGAACCTGTAACTATTATGTGACATGGCGTAAAAGGACTTTGTAGAGGTGATTAAATTTAAGGACCTGGAGATGGATAGATTATCCTGTATTATCCAGGTGGGATCAATCACCTCTGCAAAGCTCTTTTTTGGTTATGGTCAGAGAAAGCAATGTAAAGATGAATGCAGGGACAGAAAGATGCTACATTGAAGGCTTTAACAATGGAAAAACGAGACCATAAACCAAGGAATTTGGGCTACTTTAAGAAGCTGTAAAAGGTAAGGGACAGATTTTATCCTAGAACCTTTAAAGGGGAATGCAACTTCACCCAAACAATTAATTCTAGTGTAGTGAAGACTGTGGCAGACTTGAGACCTACAAAACTAGTAGAAGTCTGTTTGGTGAGAGGTTTCTGTGACAACTTCTACTTTCCATTTGCCCTTTTCTCCTTTTTTCTACTCATTACATATTTGCGCTAACCACAATGTAATCATGAATTGACTAGCATGAGATCGACGTGCTGAAGATAGCAGAGCAGGACAAAGACAACTTGTAATCCTGTTGGTAGTGTTAATTCAATGTTAAGTAGTGACCCCAACCTGACATTGTCTACCTTTGGACTTCTTTTTGTTTAAGAAAAATAAACCTTCATTTATTTAAGTCGCAGTAGTCAGGTTTTTTGTTGTTCATGAGAGAAAGCATTCCTGACTCTTGTAGTGGAGAATGACAACAACCAAAGATATTTTTCACTCTTTGATTTGAATGTTGATGATAAGGTTTATTAAACATATACCTCAATTAAATTTAATTTTATATATACTAAGTATTGTGGAATTTTGATGGTCAGGACATAGTCTAGACAACTCTTCTTGAGTTGAAGTGTGTACTCGTCAGACTCAGTTTCTTATACAGAATATAATATCCAAAGATTATGAGAACAAAGCATAGCAGAAAGGACAAGCAAGCAATGAAATCTGAGAATTTAAAGAAAGGTGTGGTGGATCTCTAGGAAAGCATCTATTGTTTATGGGAATCCAGAAGAAGGAAGGTCAGAAATAAAGGAAATTAATATTTATTGAATCATCGAATGAGGCAGTGCATATAATAATCTCATTTTACTCCCACAACAATTCATAAATGTTCCTACTTTATTTTATATGAGGAGAAATTGAGGCTCAGAGAAGCTAAGATATTTACTCAAATTCAGAGTTAACAGATGCTAGAATGGGATTAACATCCAAGTCTGTTTATGTGTAGAGCCCATGATTAACTCCACTGCCCTAAACTGCCTTGGAAATGTGGAAGCCAGTAGTTAATACCAAAAGAGTTTGTCCATAGGAAGTATGGCTTTAGCCACTAGAATGGTGTTGTTGGATAAGGTCTGAGGCCCAAAGAAAGAAACTGGCAAGGTTAAGGCATAGACTCACTCCCAGGGACCATCATTTAAGCAGGTTATAAGGATATGGACCCAGACACAGAGGCCAAGCAGACCTGTAGCTCACCTTATATTAGTCCCAGATCTCCAGATAAGAAATTTAATTCAGATCAACTAATATTTGGAGTACCGGCTATGTGCTCAGCCGTGTTCAGCACACTAGGGATAGAACAATGCACAAGTCACTATCTGTGTCCCTAAGGAGTTTATAGTCCAACAAAGACTCAAGAAAGTTGACCGGCAATTGCAATGTTGTGTAATACCTCTTTGGAGAAGATGAAGGTAGAAATAGAGTGTTACAGGAGAACATGGGGGATATCTAACTCTGTCATAGGAAGTCAGTGATAGCTTTCTAGAGGAAGTGAGGTCTAAGCTGAGAACAGAAAGACAAGTTGGGACTAGACAAGTTGGGAGGAGAAAGGGGCATTTAGGCAGGGTGAACAGACTGTGCAGAGGTCCTGAGGCAAAAGAAAACATCAAGTGTTCAGGAAGCTACAAAAGACTGAGTCCCACTGGAGCCAAAAGTATGCAGGTAAAGTGGTGAGAGACAAGGCTAGTAAAATAAACAGAGGCTGTAGAAAGAAAAACTGGCTTGGCATGACAAGACATTTTGCCTTTATTCTGTGGGTAATAGGAATTCATTAGTGGCTTTCTAAAAAAAAAAAAAAAGAGTGATATAACCCTATTTTTAGTCGAAGGTTCGTTTTCATTAGAAGGCAAAGAATGTATTAGAGAGAGGCAAATCTGGAAGCAGGAGGACCAGTTTGGAGGCAAGATTATAGGCAGTAATTGAGGTAGAGATGATGATGAGATATAGTTGCATGAAGATAGATGGATTGGATTAAAATCCAGAGTTTTTAATGCAGTAGAGTTAGCAGGACTCAGTGAATGTAGAGGGACAAAATTTGTAGCTATGTTTAATTTGCAAAAGGAAGACTTTTTTCTATTAATTTTGGAGAAAAATGAGCATATTTCATTTCTGTTTTTAAGAGCCAGTAGCAAGGAGAAGAGACAAGTAGAGCAAAGTCCTTGAGGAGGAAGGAAGAAAAGATGTGAGGGGTCCAGAGGGAGAGGTTAGCTTTCTTTATTCTGAACGTATTTCCTCCATAAAAGGGACAGCATTCCCTTCAGGACAGGCAGGGACAGAGTTCCCATTAGAGAGCTAGCAAGAGCCCAAACTCTAGACTCCAGGCCAAGTGTGAAAGGAAACAGACAGACATGTCACCTTCCTTAGAAAGTTACTTGAAGACCTGTCCACTTACCTGTACTCATACTGGCAGAGTTCTTGCTTAGGAACTTCCACTGTGTTTGTTAAGTAGGTTATATTCTAAAAGCAAGAAGGAAGGTTTGAAGAAAATGAAGATGGTTGGAGTATCACTAAAAGGTGTATGAGAGAGCATTGACTAGGAGAATAAAAAGATTGCCAGGCACTCTTAAGATTCCAATTAGTGGGAGATTATAACTCTTTGGTGGCACCAGTCTTTTTGCCATTGTGTGATTCTCACCATGACCACATGACTGCCTCAATGTGAGGGCAGGAAGGCTGGCAACTTGCACTAGATCCAAGTGCTGGATTTTACCAAGCAGAAGAATGACAGGGCAAACAAATCTGTCATCAGAGAGTGGAGGTATTAAAATCTGAAACTTTATAGACCTCTCTCTTCCATATGTTGGCAAGGTCCAAGGGGTGAGTATAAAGGAAAACTGATGAGATAAAGTGGAGGTGAAGATTTTTGGAAATGAAGAGGTCACCGTTTGGAGTTTGCAGGGGAGATGCATGACTGCACGAACTATCTAAATAAACACATTTGCCAGAAACTCTGCTTTACATAGAATATATCAGTTAGAAATTTCAATACACCTGTGAAGAAAGTAGTTTTATTCTAATTTTAAGATAAGATGAAATCTTAAAAAGTGTGAGTAACTTGCAGGAAGTCACACAGATATTAACAGTAATAAACATTTTATAGCAATTTACTATGTTTGTCAGACATTGCTTTACATTCTAAATTCTAAGTGCTCAGAAAAATTATCACCGTGTTAGAAAGGAGGCATAGAAAGTTTCAGTAAATAAGGTCACGTGGCTACTGAGCATCAAGAGCTTGGACTTAGAAAAAGTATCAGGAATATAAATAAAATTCGACGTTACTTCAAAACCCATGTTTTAGCCACTCAGAAATAATGTCGATTTATGACATTTAGATTGCTTTTTATTCAAGAGATTCTGCGAAAAAAAAATCTCTTCCAGGAATATTAATAAAGATTTTAATCTCTGTAGATTAAAATTTTAAGCATAATGAAATAGATAAAATAAAACAGATTTGCATTGTAAAAAAATATATATGAAACAAAACAAAATATTTGAGCCTAATAGTGGAAGAAGACATGAAGGAAAATGAAAAAAAGTCAGGAATTATTAGGAGATCTCTTTGTTAATTTTCCCTATGAACTGGCAACAGATTTTTCCTACTGATTAAATGTAAGATTTAGGTTTCTCATAAACATGGCTTCATTTTTTTATATCAACAGCTGAAACACAAGAATTTTGCAAGAAACCGTTTACAACCTTCTGCAGTTACTCCTATTCCCATGCACCTGAACCCCTGGGAAGGAGGGGTACTGGCAGCTTCTCTGACAATCATCCACCACTCTTTCCTACCAGTCACAGAGGCCCTTTTGTGCCAACTTCATCAGCTGGACACCAATGTCAATGGGTACTACCCTCTCTTTCACAACTACTGATTCAAATCTGCCAAAGGGGCATAGGAAACTGAAAGTGACATGTCTTTTGACTCACTGGTTGTGTTACGTTTGCATTTAGTACAGGAGCACAAGAGATGACAGTATTTACATGTTTCTATGAGTCTGGACTTGCTTTAGTGACAGTGACTACAATTTTTTATTTATAAATTAACATTAACAGAAAATAGGAACCCAAAAATTGAAATACTGTCATAAGCACAATATTTTTCTTCAAACTTAAGAAATCAATATAGCTTAAAGAAAATAAATACCTGTATGGCTGAGATTAAGTTTTAGAGCCTTCTGTATCACAAGTCACTTGACCTCTCTGAGCCTCAGTCTCCTTGTCAATGTAGATAATAACCATCTTCAGAGAATCATTATTATAACTAAATTATTGTAATGAAAATAGATAATATATATGAATACCATGTGACCTGTTACAGAAAACTAGCTCATAACTCTCTACTTCTTCCTTTGAAAACATATATCTTTAGACCGGGGCATTGAGGTTATATTTGCTAGATACCTCGCGCTAAGATCAGTGTAAACAGTTAAAGTCAAGACAAGATGCTCAGTTTTTGACAAAGATATTATTTCACAGTTGATTCCTTGTGGAGTAAATGAATAGTATATTTACTAAAAGATGAAGTTGGAAAAGTTTCTTACCAGCCCAGATGTTGAAAGTGCACAATGTATGTAGATGATTATTTTTCTTTTCCTCTGCAAATTTCTGCTTTTTAAATCAAGATGACTTATGCATAGAAGCAACACATAATTGGAATTACTGTAAAGGTCACAACTAAATGAGAGCATAATTGTTCAAATATGTGGTTTTGTCAGCAAAACACTTAGTGATTTCATGATTCATTAGTATTTGCTTTGTTATTTTTTTCTTTTTGGTGGGGGTGCAGGGGGAGTGGAGAGAGTGGAAAGGAGGAAGATCTTTATCTCCTTTAGGATATACCTGACTTGGACTTTTAACCAAAACTCCTGGTTGGTAGAATAGTGGCTTTCTTAAGTTCTTCTGATTAATTTCAACTTAATTACATCAAAATGAAAAAATAGCCAGCTACATCTAGTCTGTGAGACGAATTCAGCCTAGAGATATGTTTTGTTTGGGTAGCACAGTTACAGATTGGAGAATGGATGTACCCTTGGGAAAGGTGTACACTCTCCATTGTCCTCAGCCCCCACCTCCCTGCAGACTTTCTTGCACCTATCTTACGCCAGCCACTTCACTCATTTATATAAACTGCCTGGTCCTGGTGGGCATTGCAGTTTGGGGCTTCTGATTCATGGAAAGGAGGAAATAAGAAATAACCCAGGTATTTACTTTTGCATGACTGTGTCATTGTAGAGAGTTCCATTTTTATTGTGAATACATGCTATGAATGCTGGTACTGCATTTTTTGGCTTTCCAAAAGTTCTGCCACGAAAATAATCTAAACAGTGACTGGTTTTTCTAACATTTCTTCAAGGGCTTTGTTAAGTAAGCAGCCAAAAAGAGAGTAAAGGGCCACTGGATATTCAGTTAGAGAATTCCTGTCAGCCTTACTAAAGGAGGAAAAAAAGCAAATCCGGCAGGCCGAGGGCTTTCTATTCAGTGTCCGTGTGTATGATTGCCCCAAAGCTCCTGTGATCTGGAGCAGGCTACAGCACACCTCCCTATTTGCACATGCATGGAAACACTTTTTGTTGAAGCTACTTGACAACGTTTAATGTTTATTGTTTACTTGTCATTCTGAGAAACCACACACAGACTGTTTAGGTTACACCTAATGACAGTTTTTATTCATTTTACAGTTTAATGTTTCTTTTTATTTAGCTTTTGTTATGATTTAACAACTCCTTTCATTTATTGGAATTGTAGACAAGTTTGAAATATGAGTGCACCCGTAAGACAAACACACATCATTACCTTTCACTCTCCTGGTGTGCAGCCCTTTGTGAAATCTGCCAAAGGAGCATAGATGCTGAGCGATGGGTAATGGTGGAGAGGGGAAGGATGGCTTCTGAATGCCTGTGGATTTCATGGGGATTTCTCTGAGAACGCTTCTCCTAGTGAGATGGTAGCCATGGGGTCCTAGCTAGTCTACAAAGTGCAAGGCAATAATAAAACTTCAGAAAGGATATTTCCAAGAAAATAAAGTAGGATTGGCACTTAGTTTCCTTTCCTCCCTAGTCCTTTGGCCGGGAAAATTACAGTAATTTTCAATGAGAAAAGAATCACCTGTAGATAATTTGAATATATACTTTACACCCTGTCCTAACTTCAAATCAGCTAAAATTGGGAGGTACAGGAATGAATATTTTACTTGGGATCGGTTTGTGTGTATTTAAGCAGTTTGGCCTGATTTTAGTTTTAGTTACCTGTTTTCTCAATTTTTTTTTTCTAATTAATTTTCAAGCCCCTTAGACTTACTCTGATGTTTGACTATCTTCATGATTTTTAAATATGGGTAATTCATATGACAAATAATTAAGAATACTGACCATACTTGCCTTACTTCTGCCTCTATCACAATAAGACTGGCAAAATAAGGGCACTCAAAGTTTTTGTGTGCCTGCCTCCAAGAATGTTTTAGGTTCTCGGTCCCCTGCTAAAATCCATTAAGCTGCACAATGAAAATAAATGTATTTGGACAGTCTTGGTGTTCAAAAGAAGGTCATGGTACCAAAAAAGAAAATTAAAAATACACTTCAGGGATAATCTGATACCAAAGTAGAATCAAGGAAATATTGACATAGGTAGTTGAAAATCATAGCTATTGGATTGAAGAAATTTGAGATAGAGTGATATCAGTATTTTGTTGAGAGTTCACTGTACATGGCAGCATAACTTTGGGGGAAAGGGCAGGGGCTTCCATAAATACTTGTACAAGTAGTGTCTCCAAGGAAGAAATGTCTTTTGGAGGGTAAAGCTATAGAAGAAATGGAAGCCCAGGTCTAATAGGAACTCTGTGAAGTCAGGGAGAGCATAAGGCAGAAGCTCTAGGATCCCGTAGTCATCTTCAGTCCCTGCCAGTGATGCCAGGAGATTTCATCTGGTTAAAAATGAATATTTTTCTTAGCTATTAGTTTTTTCATGTATTTCTAATTTGGGTGAAGCATGGGAGCAGATTTGCCATAGTTCGTGTGTATTTATGCAGTTTGGCCTGATTTTAGTTTTAGTTACCTGTTTTCTTAATTTTTTTTTCTAATTAATTTTCAAGCCCCTTAGACTTACTCTGATGTTTGACTATCTTCATGATTTTTAAAAGAAATTACAGATTGTGGCAGATGACTATTTCCACATGTGAGTTTATATTTTTACAACTTTTGCATACTTATGGGTAATCTTATAACATTAAAAAATTATTTTGAATAGAGTCAATAATGCTCACACCTCAGATGAAGAAATCCTAATAGTGAAATCTCTGTGGTGTAGATGACTGGTGAAACAGAAGCTGAGGAGTGGAGAAGGGTGAGCGAAAGGAAATGTATCTTTCATGGGTCATAGAAGCTGTGGTCAGAGAGGGCCAGTGGGGGATTCTGAAGAGCACATGGATGTGTCCACAAAAGAAAGAGTCCACTTTCAACATATGTCTGGACCAGAAAATGGGAAGCCAGAATGCCACTTTACCACCCAACCACCAAATAAGAGCCATTCCATGCATTCTCTTGATCTTTCTCCTCTTATTACCTGTGACCCAGATGAGAAAATGAGAAGAGCTGAAGAGGTGAGGAAGAGGTGAACGGAGAAGGCAGGTGGCTTGCCAGTGATAAGCTAGAAAGGAGAAAAAGGCTTCTTTTTGAATGAAAGTGAAAGAATTACTTAATATTGTGAACTTTTGAGACTTTACATTTCTAAAGTGAGACTATGTTTAATAATTTAAAATGACTGTAGGATTTTCTACTATCTGACTGTGAGCAGAGGAATCATGGGGCTTCTGGAGTTTTCACACAGTGCCGTGGGAGAAAATTTCTACTTCCTAAATAATATGTCCAGGGATTATAGGAAACAACATAAAATCACATTTAATCATATCCCATGTGTGTTTAACATATTTGTTAAAAGCTAATTAAAAGAAAACCTTTCTCAAACTGGCTTAAATAAAGGGAATTTATTGGTTGATGTGACTGGACAGTCCAGAAGTTGGGTTGACATCAGGTAAGGCTTAACCATTCAACCCTTCTGTTGGCTCCAGTGTGGTCCTAGGATGTTTGCCAAAAGTACCCAAAGCTACACACTTTCTGTTTCTTGTCTAGCTGAAAAGAGTTTCTTTGTCATGACATATTCAACAAAAGTACTGGGATTTACCCTGGTTGGAACTACCCATGAAACTATATCTGTGGCCGGGGTGTCGATACGTTGATTGCTTAGCTTAGATCACATGCACAGAGTAAGATCATCTTCTCTGGAACCACACGGGGCCCAAACAGAAACCATTGCACTGGCAAGGGGGAATGATTAATGAATTCCAGAAATACAGAAAGTCTGTTGAAAGCTTTACTTTTTATATCAACCTTGTGAGATAGGTAATATTATTACCCCATTTTTCAGATGAGAAAAACTTCTCTAGGACAAATAGCTTGTAAGCAGTGATTTGAGAATCAAAACCAGGTTATTCTAACTTTGCACTTCAAAATCATTCTATTTTATTACACTGCCTATGTAGCACAAATTAAACACATATAAAGGTTATCTGATCTATACCAGCAAAGGATTTTAGGCTTTGTCTTCTATAAATTTCACTTTATAAAGGAACCTGGTGGGAAGCTTAAGGATCTTGAAATGATAAATAACTTTCTTTTCTAGCAACTAAAAATCTTATCAGTCATAAATAAGAAGAATTTTACTTAACTTTTGGAAACTTTAAAAAGGTTCTCTCATTCTGGTTTATGAAAAATTCAGAATATATGTACCTTGAGATTAAAGCTTCTGTAGATTTTAGAATTATCTAATCATACCAATTGCAACATGTAACATTTGTGCTTTTTAAAAAAACTTAGGTTTGGACTGCATATGGCAAGGTGTAAAGCTTAGGAAGTAAAAAGAAGAGGGTATCTTAATAGCCAAATTGACTGGAGAATTCAAGAGCTGTTAGCATTATGAATGGAAGCTATTACCTGAAAAAAATATTGCTGCAGGAGGTTTAGATTGGGGCATTAAAACAAATCGTTGTCCTGGGCATTGGAGTTAAATAAGGGTGCATGATAATGAAGTTTCATTGTCTCAATTCTGTGGGAAATAGATATTCCAGGGCTATGTATGGGCTCATAAGCATTAATGCTGTAGGACTGTACCTTCGTGAGTCTCCTTTGGGGAAAAAGTAACTGAGCAAATTATGCTCGTGGTACATTGGCATATCTTATAACCCACTTCTTATTTTAGAAATGCTTAATATTATTAATTTACCTAAATGCCAGGGGAGACAGATGCTCAGAGATTTTCTAATTGCCCAAAGAGTTATATTCTAAAACTGGAAACCCCAGGTGGTCCCACCTCAATTCTGAATGGCAGGAAAGGAGCCTTGCTGTCATTCTCTTCCCCTATCCAACAGAGCTGAGAAGGTGTGAAAATGCTGGGTCACTTTTTTCCAGTCAGATTGCTTCTTGCTTCTCAGGAATTGCGTTGGACAAGATTCAAATTGAGTAGCTAAACAATGAAGCAGGGGCTTTCAAAAAATCAGGATGAATTCTTTTATATGTAACAACCTCTTTCTCACAGCTAAGTTTCTGAATTGACACTGAAGTAGGGTGGGAGAGCCTATGAAATAGTCTAAAATTCCAAGGCTTATTTTAATCAAACTCTTTCGAGAAGAGCCCCATTTCTTACTTTTAAAAATCCCCTTCTCTTCACGATCAAAAAGAGAGAAAATAAGAGACATGACTTTAGTATTATAACATCTATATATCCACTTTATAAATGTTATTACAAATATTGTTCATGTAAATCTGGGAAACTGATGAAGTAATAGATTTTTAAATTCTGTGGAAAATAGAGGTTTTGTTCTGCCTGTGTAGGCAAGCTGCAACCATCCTAAAGTGTAAGTCTTAGAGAACTCTAAGTCTTTAAGGCCTTTAAAACTAATATCCTTTTAGAGACACAGACATATTTACTGAAATACATAACAGAGAAAATAAAGTCCTTTGCCTTGCTATATACCCTAGAGTGTGATAAATTTTGTGGAGAGTAGAATAAGCCAGTTTCCTTGTTTCTTGGAGGATTTAGTTTAGCACCAAAACATCACTAGAATTTTAGTACTTGATATTTTGGCCTTTGGAATGACCATTTCTTTTGTAGAGTACATGACATAAACTCCTCTGAAATGTTATAATACCTTTTAACCATTTCCTATAATTATTTCAATAAATTAAAAACAAAATTCCTGTTTTAAAAGATCACCTCTTTGGTGAGGGACAGTTTAGAGCTGATGTATATGTAACTCAACAGGAAGTCAAGAAATCAATGACCAAGAGGAATGAGATAGTCAAATTCTCCCCAAACTAACACATAAAAGGATTTCTTGAGAACTAAACTCAGTAAAAAAAAAAAAAAAAAAGTAGAATTAGTCATATTGGATTGGATGCACCAGCCCCATCATTCTTTCTCCTAAGGAGAAATGCCTAGTGTTCTATAAGAAAATAGGAAGGCCTCAAGATATATCTCAGGATATATTCCGCAAGTTGTTTCCTTAAAGGGAAAAGATTATTTGAAGAAATTTGGGGTAGAAACATGGTGACAGAGGCAAAAGGGAGAGAAATGTACTGAGTTATCAAGTTCCCATAACTGGTTAAGTTTTAGTTTTCATGGCTATGAATACAAGGACAAGGAATAATCAAGTCCTAAGTTGTTTTTAGATACAGAAATTATCACTTTTTTTGGTCCCATACACTCAGAAAATATTTTAACAGGAAATGCTTCTCCGTTTTTATCACCTACTATAAACTATCAAGAAGTTGCTACCCAATGGGCATAGAATTTGTTGAGCGAGATAAATAAGTTCTAGAGGTCCGCTATATAGCACGGTACCTGTAATTAACAATTCTACATTGTACACTTAAAATTTTAGAGGGTGAATTTTATGTTAAATGTTCTTACCACAATTTTAAAAAGAAAGAAATCAACAATATCTGCAGAAAAAAAAAAAAAAAGTAATGTTTCAGAAAATTGGAGCCCTTGCTTGTTTTCAGAGCCAATGCTAGCTTTGGCAAAATTGGGCACTGGGTTGGCTTGAATCCACTTCGATTTCATCTTCTCTCCAGTTCAGAGGGTTGACTATGTCTATTCCATGTTGGCCCTGGGAAGAGCCATGCCAAAGCCACCAGTGGAAAGACTGGTCCCTATCTATACCTTCATATGTAATTCAAAATAAAAGTTTAGTGTTCAAAAGGATAGTACCTAAAGTGATGTGGAAATGAAAATAGTTCCCTTCTAGATGTTTTTCAGTTTGCAAAATTCTGAGTACCGTCGTCAAAGGAGAACCTGCCTCTTTTTGATTTTGTTCCCTACCTCCCTGCCTCCCTGCTTTGCTGAGACCTGTGACTAGTCTGCCTATCAGAAAAGCCCGCATGAGCCTTATGCAGCAACAGCTTCTATGGCATTTTCCCTTGATCTAGCCACTTTTTAAAAATCAAAACTGACATATACTTCGCAAAAATTTCTTTGTCTCTACTTTTGTGGTTGCTAAGTTTAGTTTCTAAAACAAACACATTGTATTTTAATTTTTCTGGTCATTTCTGTTGTTATTTTTTACTGCATGAATTCATGCAAAACTGGCAAGGCACGATTCTGTTAAAAAGATAGGCTCCATCCACAAAAATGTTTGCCATGAATCACTGTCTTCTCAATGACATTAGTGTAGAAGACTTTACAAACCTCTCTGGTTTTAGGTGGGTCAAACAACAAATTTGAGATTCGTTGTTTTACAAAAACCTTGATCATCTAGACATGCTCTACTCTAGAGCCATTCTTTCTGTCCTACTATTAAATACTCTACTATCTCCTCTTTCCTCTACCTAAATGCACTAGGTAGAGCTATATTATGTCCTCTACTGCCTGACTTCATTTGCTTGCTGTGATTTAACTGTGACGATTTCTCACTGCACGTCAAATACTCTTACTCTTCAAAATGACTTGGAATATTAGGAATTTGCTCTTAGTTATGTCTCCAGTTATTTTGGTTTATTTAGGCCATTAATCCATATTTTTTCTTCAACATTAAATATGTAGGATTTTTGGAAAAGTTTTTTTAATTTATTATTTTTATTTTTTAAATAAATTTATTTATTTAAATTAGTTTTAAGTATATAGTACATTGGTTAGACATCTATATAGTTCATAAAATGATCCCCCCAATTGCTCCCTCCCTCCTTGGGCCCTCCACTTAGCCATTATATTAATGCTAACTGTATTCCCTCTGCCATGGAAAGTTTCGTTTTAACCATATAATTTGTTGTACTCTCTATTTTACTTCTTCTGATCAAATCTTAAGAGAAAAATCAAACTGAAAGTAAGAATTAGAGGAGCAACCAGTCCTCACCAAAGACAGGAAAGTCAGGTGTTAATACAGAGTTTTAAAGATGACAGAGGTGCCTTGAATGCTTAGCCAGGAGTCACCAAGAAATGTGTGCACTTTAATAACTGAAGTCCCCCAGGTGTGTGATGTGAAAGGAAGATGGGAATGCACTAAAGTCAAAATCACAAATTTGAGAATCTTGGAACCAAGAGAAGTTATAGGAACCTTCCAGAAGCCTGTAAGATGAGTTTTCACAGATGAAAGAGACTTCCAAGAACTTCTCATAGAATTTCTTTTTCATAAATTGATTTTTGTTCATGAGACTACAATTAAATTTAGACCAAGAATCACCAAAGATTCTTTTCAAAGCTCTTCAGAGATTCAAATACACTAGGGAAATAATTTATAGACTCCACTTTTATGTGTAACCACCATCACCAATTCCTCCTTGGTATCTTGGACTAGGGGCTGATTTTGCCATGATGTTGCCAGGGACATGAGCACTAAGGGACCAGAAATATAAGAGGAACTGACTGTCCACATTGCCACCGCTAGAGATTTATTTCTCTGTGACATGAAGCCTTTTCTTCAAATCACAGAATCTTAGAAATGAATCTTAGAAAGGAGCCCAATTCTACCATGTTATAGATGAATAAACTGAGGTACACACCAGTCAATTTGTCCCAAGTCACAGTTAGTGTACTAGCTATTTAGTTAGGACTAGAAATTGTCTTTTTTTTTTTAACCCACTATTATTAGTTGTGACTAAAATCTAACCTAATGGAAATTTTCTGAAAAAAATACTGGATGTCAAAAGCAGAGCCTAACATGAAGAATTCCTTATTTGGGAATATAATGCCAGGGAACAGGGATGGGAGTAGAGGGAGAGAAACAAAGAAGGTAGAAAAGTCAATTCAAGGAAGAGTTATTAAGTTGGCCACCCCAACTTGCACCAGGGGATCAGGTTACTGGTGCTCAAGCTCTCTGAGACCCTTATAAAATACACCCAGGACACAAAAAAAGAATGTCTTTATCTATCAGCTCCCATTGGTCAATGGTAGCTCCATGAACATTAAGTCCTTTGGACTTCCATGTTGCGCATACAGGAGTATAGAGCAGATTCCCACACTGTGGCATAAGAGAAGACTCCAGGCAGAAAGTGAAAAATGCAGAGTTTGGGCCTTCCATGAGATGCCATCTAAACCTGCCTTTAAGAAGTTGATGGAAGCCTGCATCAAACAAGTGGCCAAAGGCATAGCTAGCCAATGAAGTTAGGTCAGGAGGATTCTGAAAGGCAGTGTAAGAGGTGTCTTCAATTCTCCAAAGAGGAGCTAAAAACAGCTGTGGAATGGGCAGGAAAATTACCTGGCTTTCCTTCCCCACCATCCCTCCAAACAAGTCTTATGGAATTGGTATCTTTAATGTTTCCCAAGTTCTTGATGTCTCTAGTCTCTATGTATCAGTGTCATTCTTCTTTCTCCTGCATGACATAAACATGGCAACCAATGCTTTCCAAGTTTAATATCTTATATCTTTAACCCAGAAAAGAAACCACTCTGCCTCTTTCTGTCCCAAATTTAAATATATCAAAAATGGGATATTGGCCTAGCCAAGGACAAATGCCAACTCCTAGATCAGAAGGCAGGATCATTGAGTACATGAGAAACGTGGCTGGAGTAGAAGGGGAGGCAGTTGTCATAAGAAAGAAATGCGGTATGTGATATGTGGAGAAACAGCAGGTCCCCACTAAACCAGCCCAGCATTTTTCCTTTTAGCTTTTCTACTAAAATGAGATGATGCTTAAAGGAATAACACCAAATTAATATCTTAGTGGGCATTCTTCAAGCTTGGATGACCTCTGAGACAATGAAAATGGAACCCAGGATAGACCCCTAGTGAGGGGGAGATGATATCACGATGAGAGATAGGACCATTTTTTCTGTTTTACAATTAAACCCTTCGTGTTAACCCTTCATTCAATCTTTCAAAAGACTATGAAGATGTAGGCAATACAATGCGATATTACATATGAATAATTGTTTAAACCCTTGGTCAATACTTTTGTAAAAAGAAAGATCACTACAGGGCATATCTTCCAGGGCATTTTTACTCATTGAGGTTATTTTTTTCTTAAAATGGAACTCCCCAGGAGATGACAAGAGGGAATTAAATCTTCAAATATGATAGGCATGTTGGTTTACATTCTCTCATCAGAAAATGAAAAATCAAATAGAGATTTTAGCACTTGATGTATCTAGAATACTTGCTATCCCCAAATAATAGCTAAAATCCTTTGAATAGTTACCATGTGTCAGGCCGTGTTCTTCATGCTTTGCATGTGTTTATTTATCCAGTCCTCAGAACTACCCTGTGAGATAGTTCAGTCTCTCTAGTTGCATAAATTGAAGTACAGAGAAATGGTGCTCTAGTTTTAAAAGCTAGTAAGTGATAGACCTGGGATTCAAACCCAGGCAGTCTGATTCCACAGCCTTTTTCCTTAACCCATTCGCTATATTGTCTTTCTGATGAATTATGAAATTAACTTTAAGAGAATGCTCTAAACTACTACATTAAAAGGGAAAACATGGGTTTTTAATTGCATGTTTATTTTTATTTTGCTTGAGTTATCCTGACTTCTGCCTCTACGATGTTATTTATATAAAACTGATATTTATTAGGAATGTCATGTGGTACATGCCCTTTCTAGATTTCAAGATATATTGTAGTAATATCATTCTTTATATTTTTCATAGAGATAGATAAACATTTGACAAAGTAAATCAAATAAATAAACAATAGTAAATCTGATCATTGAGAATCAGTAAAGTGCATGAGAAGAGGAGCTTTAAAATATTTCCCACCTGAATATAGGTATAAATAAGAACCTTATCTATACTAATACATTTACAAAATACTCCCCATACCTTGTTAGATATTAGATATCAGTTCTTTGAACCCATGTTTTTGAGATCATTAAATTCAAGTACTGCCTGTTAAACTGAGAACTGTAATTCAAGAGATGTCCTGAGGAAAGTAGCGTAAACCTGGCCCATCAGAAAAAATAGCTGTGGTCTTTATATGTGTGTGTGTGTGTGTGTGTGTGTGTGTGTGTGTGTGTGCATGTGTGTTTAATGGATAAAGGTGTTCCCCTTTTCTTTTTATTTTTTAAATTTATTTTTTAATTACAATTGACACATATATAATAAATATATAAACTAACATAATGCAATGTTATATTAGTTTTGGGTGGACGACATAGTGATTAGACATTTATATACCTTATGAAGTGATCACCCTGATGAGTCTAGTACGTAACCGACAAAATACATAATTATTGCAATATTATTGGCTATATTCTCTATGTTGTACTTTACGTACCCATGACTATTTTTATAACTGGCAATTTGTACTTCTTAATTCCTTTTATCTTTTTTACCCATTCTCCTCCAAGCCCCTTCCCATCTGGTGGTCTTTTCTTTCAAGTGTCCTTTCCCAACGCTGCTTCCTAGAAGCTATATAGGCTCTATGAGAACAGTATTTACATATATCATCCTAAATCCACTCTTACTGAGCAAACTCTGTCCATGTAGAGGCTATCCTATAAAGCTGGGATTACATCAGATTATATGACAGGTGCCTGTTTTACAAGCTAAGTATGGAGACAGAACCTGCATTCAAAAAGATAGACAATTATAATGATAATTAATTACATGCTGAGTTCCAAGTGAAATATGCTAACAACAAGAACTATGGAAAGTCATAGAAGGACCAGCTGCTGAGAGCTGGGTTGTGGTGGTCACAGTAGAAATGGGAAGGTTGGGATCTAGATCCCTAATTGTTAGGGTCTTCCTAACACATGAATGATTTCCCCCAGCAGAATGTTATCTGATATTTAAACACTTTTGAATCCAACATTTGGGGAAGATTTTGTGGTTGGAACTATTAAATTATCAGAGTTTTGTGCCAAATTTGACATTATCACAGTTGAAATGAAAGCATTTAATTTTAAAAGAAGATTTTATTTTTGGTAGTGAAGTGGGAGCAACTTATTACAGGTTGTTCTTTGCAACATAGCACAAGAGGAACAAAGAGAGAAAGCTGCAAGTATCTAATAAAGCAAAAATATCCTTTATTGATGAGTGCTATAAGAAGAGAGTGGCAAACTGTAGTCCACTTTTCTTAGTTAGGATGAGAGATTGAGAATTAATAGAAAAAGTGAGAAATGTAGCTTTGCTCTGGAAATTGAGTGGTGAAACAGTGCCCAATAATGAGAATAATTAGAATGTACTGGGACCATCATGTGTCGTCTACTGTGCCTATAACTGATTATATCGCCTAAATATTGCTTTTCTTCCTGTGTGGGTAGGTGTAGGGGAAAGAGCAAGGATCTGAATGGTAAACAGCTGCCCAGATGCAACAAAGGAATTTTCTTTTTTATAATTGTGTATATAAAATTCTACATGTGCCTGGTTAATGCTACTATCATTTCACCTCAGAAAACTGTGCATATTAAATAAGGTAAATGTTATGTTCTTACAAGAAAGGAGATTCAGCAATCTTATATAAATAGTTTATGTAACAGGCCACTTTAGAACAGTTGGTAGCTTTGCCCCACCAACTTTTATTAACATAAAATCCTTTTATCTTGTGGCTCCACCGTCATTTAAAAAGTTGAAGTTTAGGTTGCTGGCTCAAAAAACAATCTAGCTTTTGGAAAGAAAGGCCAAAGTCCAGGAAAAGCAGCCCGTCTTCAAACGGGAGACAATTCAGGATTTATATATGTTATTTTTATTCAGGTTTCCAACCTGGTCGTTGCCACGTCCATAGCCAAAGGAAATGTAGTTTTTTTTGTTTTGTTTTGTTTAATTTTAATTTTTAAAATTTATTTAAATTAGTTTCAGGTATATAGTACATTGGTGAGACATCTATATAGTTCATAAAATGATCCTCTCAATTGCTCCCTCCCTCCCCTGGCCTTCCACCTAGCCGTCATATTAATGCTAACTGCATTCCCTCTGCCGTGTTCCCCAGCCCTGTGACCATCTATCAACTACGAATTTGTACTTCTTTAACCCTTCACCCCATTCTCCCAACCTCCCAATCCCCCTCCCCTCTATCCATCACCAAATTGTCCACTATATTTGTAAGTCTGTTTTTTATTAGTGTGTTCTTTTTCTTCCTTAGATTCCACGTATAAATGAAGTCATATGGTATTTATCTTTCTCTGACTTATTTCACTCAGCATAATATCCTCTGGGTCCATCCATGTTGTCGCAATGGTAGGATTTCATTTTTTTAATGGCTGAGTAATAAGGAAGTATAGTTTTTAAATGGAAACTTGCATAAGTGACTAGAATAGTACCTGGCACATAATAAACGATCTATACGTGTTGGCTATTGTTATTATTACTACTAATATTATTGTATCAATTCCCATTTCTGTTGAAAAAATATATGGGGTATTGAATCAAGGGCTCAATTTGCATCTTATCCTAACTTTGGAAGGTCCAAAGTATTGTCCAAGACTGGACAATTGATCCTCCCCTTTTACCTGCTTCTCCCACGGTCTTTCCCATCTGTCTTTGTTCCTTTTTCAGCTTAGAAACTATGTAATTATTCTTGATTCCTCTTTCTCACAACCCCAATTCAAACTATCAGAAAATTCTGTCTCTTTATGTTCAAATAATATTCAAAATCTACCCACCAGAATATCATTACATCACCACCAGTGTCATTTTGGTCCAAGGCGCCATCATTGCTCACCTGGATTATTGTCATTGCCTCCTAACTAGTCTGATTGCTTCTAAGGTTTTGTATCTTGCAAGTATATGAAAATGCAAAAAAGAAACGTATAATGATATTTTAAAACAATATTAAGTCTGTTAATATCTTAGCATACCTAGGAAGATATTTCTAATCTTGGAAGATATCTCCAAATATAAACTCCTAAATGTCAGAGATCATGTTTATTTTGTTCTGTGCTGAAACTTCAAGGTTTAGTAGTTAATAAATTCTCACTAAATTAACAAATATGGATATACAAGTTTATTTAAAATATTTCTTCTCTAGCTAAGAATACCTCCAGAAATACCTCACAGATGCCAATAAACTCTCTTGGTACAAAACAATTAATATCAGTGCTCCATATTGCCATGGTCCCATCTGGAAAGCTATCCATCTTTCTTTTCGTCTATCCATCTACTCATTCATCTATTGATCCACCTACCAATCCTTCCATCCACCCACCAAATCTTCATTGAGCACTTACCATGTGCCAAGTATTGTTCTAGGTGCTGAAGATATAGTTGTGAATAAAAAATACAAAACTATTTTTGCCCTAATGTAGGTAGATTTTTTCCCTAGGGATGGGAAGCATCTAATATGGAATTTTTTTTTTAAAGTATAATATTTTGATGATTATAAGTGCTATGGTAAAAAATACTTAAGTAAAAAAGGGGAATAGGGAGTGCCAGGGACAGTGTGTTCTTTTAGAGTGGTCAAGAAAGGCCTCAGTAATAGTCATTTAAGAAGGAGGAGAGAGAGTATAGCCATATGGATATCTGGGGGAATATCTGACCAGGCAAAGGACATAATAAGTGCAAAATCTCTGAGGTGGCATCATGCTTCCTGATTATGTATCAAGGGGCTAATAAGACTGGAGCAGGGTAAGCAAGGTGCAGGACAGTAAGTGATAAAGTTAGAGATGTAGCAAGAGGCCAGCTCATTTAGGGCCTTATAAGCACCTTTACAGAGGTCTTTTCTCCAAGTGAGGGGCATGATCTAATTGCTCTGTTGAGAATAGATTCCATGATTGGTTGAAAGTAGGAAGACTAGTTGGGAAGCAATGACAATAATCCAGGTGAGAGATAATGGTGCCTTGGACAAAAATGACAGTGGCGGAGATGTAATTAGATCCTGGTGATTGGATTTTGATATTATTTGAAGGATGAAAGAGACAGAATTTTCTGATGGATTGTATTTGGGGTGTGAGAAAGAGGAATCAAGAATGATAATATGGTTCCTAAGCTAAACAGGTACAAGGACAATGTGAAGGACTGTGGGAGGAGCAGGAGTAATAGGGGAAAGTTAGTTGTCCAGTATTAGACAATCATGTTGAGAGTTCAAATCACCAATCGGATATATAGTCTGGAGTTTAAGAAAGAGATCTGGGCTGGAGATAACAATTTATGCATCATTGCTGCATCAAGTATATCAAATCCTTGAGTCCAAATGAAATGGTCTAGTATATATAGAGGAAAAATAAATATATCTTTTTGAAATATTATAGAAATAGTAACTGTCTAAAACTGACTATCAGGCTAGGGAGAACATTCACTTCAATTTTTAGAAGTCCTTAATAAAATTTGTTTTCATTTCAACCTATGACTTATGTTTGTACTAAATCCTGAGGTTTCAAGTATGAACAAGCTGGGTTCTCAGCATTTTGGGAACTCACAGTCTAATGACTAGACAAAGGTATCGAATTGTTCTCTAACTCACTAACAACATTCTAAGACTTGGGTCAGGAACTATGACTGAGCAAGGCTTTGGGGAAAATTCTCATTCATCATAACATTTTGTAAGGATATTACCTCTGAAAGCCACCTGAGAGGATGGCAGAAAAGGCATTAGCTAGAAATGTTAAGCATATATAACAGGGATAATACTGTTAAAATATCACTGCACTTTTTTTCTCTTTTGCATTTTTATATATAGGACTTCCCTATTCATCCAGAAATATTCATTTTTATCTGGAAATATTAGGCATGAAATAGGCAGAATGGGAAGAGAAATAAAGAGCCAACATTCAGCTTTTCTATACCAGTTTTTGAGCACCTAGTTAGAAAACTTAAAGGCATAAAAGTCCTGGGAAGAGGAAAAAAAAAGATTTTCTAAATTCACTGAGCTCCCAGCTTTACTATATGCCATGAATATGATATACCAGAAGATACTGCTACATAGTGAAAATCCAGCCCTTCCAACCCAAAGGGAATTGGAAATACTATGAGAGAGAAGTTCCAGAAAGCATGGGACACATGCATCCAGACTTCTCACTGCAGGCCAGGCTCAGGGCGTAGCACCGAATGAGGGTGGAGAAGTAGAAATAACCAGAGAGAAATGAAAGAATCTTAGTATGTAAGCTGTAGTGGCCTGTTTTCTTAGAACTGACCAAGAGGAGGATACAAGCCTTTAGGATAAGCTGAACATTTATCCCAGAATCATTTTCAATCATAAGAATCAGAGAAGGCATATTTATTTAAATAGACACGAAATAACACTCCAGATTTCTCATGGCCACACATAATCAAGAAGTATCATAAGCCTTGGTGAGGAGACAGTCTGAGATGATCATAGAACAAGCAGAGACATGGGACTTGAAAGAAGTCACAAAGTACAGGGTATTTGAGATCAGAAGAAATGGATAGGACCATGATTATCAGCCATGGGAACATGATGTCTCATGTGCCACAGCAGATATTGTAGAGGTCCCTACAAACTCAACCAGACCAACCTGGATCAGTCACTTTTAACTGAATCTTTCCAAGATTCAAAGTACAGGACAAGGGACTGTGACTGTAAATTTATTACTTTTTCCTTTTTCCTAACTGTCACAGAGGAACATAACCCACCTCCCATGTGCCCCAGTGTCAGAGGGGGATAATTCAAAGACAAAAGAAGAACTCTGAAAGACTGAGCATGTACCCCCAAATAGAATGCTTTGAAATGAAAGATAATGTGAAAATTGAAAATAGTAAGAGATATTGTTTCTCACACATAACTTATAGGGTGGGTGTTTGAGAAGTAAGATTAACTCAGTTATGGAAAACGACCATGCATTTCAAAAATGCAGTAGACATTTGGGTTAATGAGCATCTCTTAAACATAAAAAAATAAAAAACCCATTTTTTTTGTACATTTTAATAATGTAGTGATTTAGGCTATTCAGTCAGAAGCACTGGTCAAGGAAGAAGACTGAGAACTCAGAGAAGATATACAGAATAGCCCCTGATCAAATGAGGAGGAAGAGAAAATTTAGTCCCACTGAAATGAGAGTTGACCACAGGGACTGACAGTCCAGGCTTGTGACTAATTCTTCTCTGGTCAAAACTACACCAAACTGAGTTAACCATGGAATCCACAAACTTCAAAAAATTCAACATAAGCAACTACAGTTTCACATACTTCTTTCTACTTGTGAATTATGTGAGGAGCACCTCTACTGCCCACAGTGGCCAACTAGTTCTGTTGGAGATGATCCAGGCCTTGCTCGGTTCAGTAAGTCAGCTCCAAACCAGCAAATGGTTGTCTGCCTTTCAGCCTCTCTTTTCCTAGTTCCTTTTTGTTCTGATAAAAATAGGAAGGGAAAGAGAAATAATAAATGCAATTTAGAAAAAGTCAAAGGCCTCTGCCTTTATTTTGTTTTGTTTTTAAGAAAGTTAAGACACTTTAATTTCACTTTGAAATTCAAATCCAACTTGAGAACATTTCAGAAACGGGGAATCAAGTTGCTGAGTTTTAGCATGACAGAGCGGAACCAGGGAAGTCCTATATACAAGTCCTCTCTGAACAAAATGTCTCTGTCTATCCGTTTAACAAATAAGAGATCCATTTGGATTAATAAGCCCCTTTTCAAAATTGAAAATATTTATTAGGAGAATTACAGCTAGTCATGACCTAGTGAAAAACAAGCAGGTGACTAATAAGTTTTCTGGTAATATCTAGCCTTGCCACACTAGTGTAATGGGGAATTTGGGTTGAGTTGAGTGATAGGAGTCAGGGAGTAAACCTACTTATAATGGGGCTGCGGAGGAGTGTTGGATAGTGTGATTTTTGACCCACTCTGAGAGACCACTCACTGACCAAATGAAGCCTCTGGTCAATAGGGAAACTGGGAGGTGGGAAAATCTTTAGGAAGATGGAAGTGGTCCAAAGCAATTGTATTCCATCTTGTGTTATCTCCTAAGGAGATAACTCTTCATGCCACAGGAAATTTAACTCTTGTAACTAAGTTAATCTAAAATGATAGCAACTGTCCTAGCAAAGTTAATTCTCAATTTCCCTATAATTTGGGAACCATAGGAATAGTTGAATAATTTCCATTATCTTCTATTTACAATGAGAAGTTTATGATCTTCCTATACCAACAATGATGTGAGACAGCTGGTTATTCTGCTCAGAGGTATTCTTGTTAAGCAGAGGAGCAGAATCAGAGAGAAGCTTGTTTCTGGAACAATAAGAGGAATTAAGAGAAGACTTTGGGGCAGCTTTTACAATCCTGTGTGAATAATTTTAACTGGATCTGGATGACAATGATTGAACCAGCAAGGTTTCTTTAGATTAAATAAAGCTAATTTCAAGGTCTCTGCTTTCTGTGTTGGGTTGTGTTTTATTTTAGGGCAACATGCCCAGTTTGAGAAAAAAAAAAGTCCAATAAAAAAATAGGCATTCTGTAATAAAATAGGTTCCTTATGACTAGGAGCAGATAGATTTCATTCATTTATTCGCCCATTCATTCATTTATTGAAATGATCCTGATTTCTCAACCAAATCAGCTGAAAATTGTCAAGACTAATTTAGCTGAAATTGCGTCCTTAGC
>NW_011888792.1:6864633-6872616 GCF_000151845.1 Pteropus vampyrus | reverse complement strand
AAAAAAAGGGAAAAAATCACAGTAGGCAAAAACTCCATTTTTTTTAACACTTCATACTTCTGTCAGCATGATGTTGAACAAGTGCCATTAATCAAGAGTGCTGTTATTCATTAGGCACAGTGATGTACTTGAATTGTTACTTTAGTATCATTGTTCAAAGCCTCTGGAACAGCTTTAAAGAAGGAAGGAATTTGCAGCTATAGTTTTTGCAGCTAGGACTGTAAAAGAACTTTTCTACTATTAACCAAATGTTAAACATGGTAATAATAGTAATAACACCTTGTATTTATACAGTGACTGTCTTCTGAGAAACTCAAAGTACTCAACAAACAGTAGTATATTCATTGTCAACAACATCCTTTTGAAGAAAGCTAGAGGAAGGTATTATTATCCTCTTTGCTATCAGGCCAATAATACCTTCTTTGTGTTTACAGTTATCTCTGATGTATGCTGCAGGGAATGACAGAAGGGAAGATAGGGTGGTGTATGTGTGTCGTGGTGGGAGTGGATTGAAGACTTCTATGTATGTTTTGAAAAACTAAACTAAAATGAATCCTTTCGCTGAGTAGTGGATGTGAGGGATTTGTGTAAACATGATGGTAAATTTCCAATAATTGGAAATTAATAGTAGCATATTGTAATAAGAATATACCTCCTGAGGAATTAACTTGATGTACTCTGGCTGCTGGAAGGAGGAAGGGCCCCCCAGGTTCTCTGGCAAGTACTGTGACACCCCAAGCTGGTGTCACATCAGAGAGGCTGGTTTTGGCTCTGCCCACCTGACTGCAGCTGATTGGACCAGTGCTGGACCAATCAGATTTCTTCTCCCCAGTTTTTTGAAATGGATTATGGGGAATCTGGTGAATCTAATGAACTCTTGAACTCTAAAGGGACTTAATAAGGGAGATTTGCGATGACTGTATTTGGTTCATGTGAAAAAGAAGCCTAGAAAAGGGAGCAGAGGAGCAAGGAGAGAGAACACTTTGGTTCTTGATGGATGTTCTGTTTCTATCCTAGTCAAAACTGTGTCAGGCTCTGTGGTCTGTCTTGATTCTCTCCAATAAATTATCCAACCAGCTTAGATGTCGTTGTTGTTGTTGTTTTATTTTCCTAAACAAACATGGTCTCTACGATAGGAATGTCTCAAGAAAACTGCATGCAGAAGACTTTGTAGGGTAAAAGACGCTTAGTGTATTTCATTTGGTGGGGTCTTGACCCCCACATATCTAATAGCTTTTGTAGGGAGTTCAGTCCAGTAGAGAACATTTAGTGAAGTTAATAACTCAGCTCTGAAAAAGGTGACTTTTAATGTGTGTTTTAATTGTCTGTTTTTTGTTTAAACCTAATCCAATTTTCTTTTTTTATCTGCACCCTTTGCAAATGAGTAGTTTTTTGAAAAGCAACAACTTGAAAGAGCTTAGAGAAGATCAACCTGTATTTGTGAATCACTTTGATCCAATAAAACAGGAACAGCAAAAATCTCAACGCTTGACACTTGAACCAGACTTTTAGAACTGAAGGGAATGGCAGAAGTCTGCTGAGTCATTAAGAAAAGTATTCAAATGCAATATTGTACCCCAAGTTCTTGCTTTCCTGTCACAAGAAAAAGAAGCTGCATTCCAATTTATACCTCTGCACATTGCCTCTTATTCCCAAAGCATTGTCATATTCACATCTGTATAACAGAACAATGGGCATAGATGCTCAGAACAGAAAAAAAAAAAAAAAAATCAGCAGTGTTTATAACAAGTAAGCAATAAAGGGCCATTTAAAGATTTCTCCAGGAGAATGGACCTGCCAAAACAGTGACCCTGAGGATTTTCTTAGAGGCTGCTACAGGCAGGTCAAGGATTTTCTAGTGAAGTATGCCTTCCCAGCTTTTTAAAGAATTACTTTGGGTAAGCTTTCTAAGCCTGTTTTGGTGTTCTCCTTACTGTAAAATGGAGTTAACAATAGCTACCATGTAGGCTGTTGTAACAATGAAATGGTGTATATAAAATACCAGTCACTTGGTTACAGAAAGAAAGGGAGTTCTGCATATTTTGTGGAGGGTTATAATAGAAACCTTCACTACCATGACTCAGATACCCTAACAGTTATATTAGATGATGATACTGAGATTCAACATACATTTTTCCCCTAGATGTTTTTAATAATTGAAATTTAATGATTAAGCCTCAAAATAGATTCAAATGAAATTAGATGCCCCTGTGCATTGTTACTAAAATAACTGAAGTGTTTCATAAGGTTGTTTCAACCTGTAATCCCTCAGCATGAAAACTGATGATACTAAGGATAATATGACTTAATGGGCAGTAGAGGGACTTCTCTGCACACTCTCATTTTGGAAAGCTCCACTTGCTGCACAATTAAAATTGTACTTTAGGATGAAAGGGGGCTGCTGCCATTATTGAGCAAGGCAGATGTGTTTTATTTATATTCCCATGGAGTTCACTGTTGCTTTGAATCTAGAGCCCAAGTTCTCAAGGAAAATCTGTAAAAGCTATCTCTTTAGAAATTTTAATAGAATTTTGATATAATTCATTAATTCCATTCAAAAAAAATTTTAATAGAATTTTGATATAATTCATTAATTCCATTCAAAAAAAATTTTTTTTAAAGATATCTACTATGAGCAAATATGAATTGGTCCTCTCTGGATCTCTCTCTCCCTGTCACTTCAACCTCTGAACTCTAATCTCTTCACTAACAATCTATAGTTTTCACTCCTGAACTTAAATTTCCCCTTGTGCCTCTGTGAATAGATGTACTTTCTTGTTGGAAATCATGGTATTTAGCATAAATTCTAAACTCCTTACCAAGGCATATAAGGCTGTTTATGATGTGGCCTCAACTAAATTATTGTAACTTTCTTCCTCCAACACCGCAATAATCAAACTAAACTCCCTGCAGTTCTTATCAATGAATCTTCCTCTCTTTTCTCCCCTCTCCCTTCCCACTTTATCCCTTTCTTGGCTGTCCATGTCTTGTACAAGAAGTAATTGCTACTCAGAATTTCTTTTATGACATCGTAAGACAAGCAAAAGATATCTGGTATTGAATCCCCCTATGAAGGTTCACTTTGGGGTGAAAGGATCTCAAGAATTCTCAAGGGAACCATTAAAGTGGGGAATAGAAGGAGTACTTCAGTGAGCGTCAGGTATGTCATCAGGAGTCAGGGTGGGAGTTTGGTCAATCAGGGTGGGAGTGCGGAATTTCACCCAGCTCCCAGAAGCAATTGTTAAGCGTTGCCCACTCCAGGGCAGCATTGCTCTAACCTTGCGCTCTGCAGCAGGAGAGAGGTCAAGTCCTCCAAACCAGAAGTGATGAGCTCAGCTGTAGGTCAGAGAGAGCCAGTAGAGGCATTCACATGAAAACCTGAGCCCCTTTCCTGCCACCATGGAATTAGAAAACTTTATTTTATGACTGGTATCATTAGTGAAAGAAATGAAGAGAAGAAAAAGCCCATGTTTCTGCATAGTAACTCACCTCAAACAAACTTTACTTAGTGTAAAATTGGCAAGTTAATTTTTTAAAAACATTTGCTTCTGTGTGAAAACAGAAGAACCAGAAATGGTGGAACCAGCTAAAAAACTGTGTGTGTGTGTGTGTGTGTGTGTGTGTGCACGTGCGTGTGTGTGCATGCGTATGCACACACACAGTGCAGTATATCTGAATTATAGTGAGTAAATTTTGACCCTACATTTTTCTCTATTCTACTAATTTGGACTTAGCTCATGTTCTATGTATTGTTATTCATTCTTTGCCTTATCCTCCCAAATAGATTTTAAACTTCTTTTTATCAAAGATTGTGTTTTACTTCTTGATATTCTCAGACTCTCAGAATGTCCTATACAAAGTAGGCTATCAATGTAGTAATAAACCTGGTCATATCCCTTGTCACTATTCCACTAACTGAAGGCTGTATGATAGACCGATTCTGTGAGAGTGGAAAAGTATTGGCATGAGTATTACTGCGTTTGCTTCTCTAAATTGAGAAATTTTCTTGAGGGAGTTGAGTCTTGAATAGAAAGAATGTGGAAGCTGGGAAAATAAGGCTGTCCATGATAGAATGATAGTTTATGAGACGCTTGACACCAAGGAAAGAATAAATGTCCGTGGGAACTGACTTGGATATCAAAGCGGACAGGTCTATAGCAGGAAGTAATAAAAGTATTTTGGAAAAGAGAGATGGAAATATGATGGTCATTGTCAAAATATTGAAAGAGATGCAGTGTGACCTGGGGACATAAAGGTTTCTCAGCATATATAAAAGTGACCAGTGGGACAATGGGTGGGAGATAAATTGGCTAAAAACATTTTGGATAATTAAAGAAAAGAGGGAAAAAGTGAATTTCAACATACACTAAGTACTATAGAGGACATCAAATAAGACATTGTTCTTCCCAGTGGGTTCATAACATAACTTAGAAGAGCCACTTCTTTTTTTTAACTTAATGTGTGTCCATGGCTCGTCAAGCATTTTAATATACCAAAGGCCAAAGAGGCACTGCACATTTATATTCAGGTTCTGATATTTATATATTGTAATGTGCTGGGATCCATATTACTTTCAGTAACACCATCTAGTTCTAAAGGGCAAAGTACATAGAATTCTGAATAAGTTCATCTCTTTTTCTTCTTCTTCCCTAAAGGAAGGAATGGAAAATTATCAATATTCTTAAGAATTTTAGAGCAGGGGGTAATGGAATGCTCTTTTATTCATTGCTGCTTGCAATACTTAATGTTAAGGACTCTTATTTTCATTATTTCAATAATTATTTCTTAATTTGAAATGAATCCTCTTTTTACTCTAATCAGCAGCACCAATGATCATTAGAAACTGATTAGAAGGGATGCACAATCTCCATTTATCTTCATTGCCTTTACAGAATTATAGAAGTTTGGAAGTAGAAAGAATCCTAAAGATTATTTATCCCAATAGTTCCCAATGCCTGCCTGTCCGCAGACTTGTTGCCACAAAACATCAAAAACAAATTAGACACAAAATAAAAATTCCTGAGACTCATCTGCCTTAAAGTAATTGAATCAGAATCTGCAGGGTGTGGTCCAGATATCTAGGACAAAAGGGATTCTGATGAGAAGCCAGACTGGAAACTGGCGCATCAAATTGACTATCTTTCTGTTAGAGAAAATGGCCTTCAGATAGATAACTGCCTTATACCAGGTTCATGCAGGTATACACTGTTAGTCTTGGAAACAAAATCTCGATTTACCTTTTCCTAATTTAGTGCTCTTTCTGATATACCATACTGTTTCACATAAGAAAGAATTTACTTGTGAGATATTTCTTAGTTCTAGGCAACTTGAGGTAATGTCAGTTCAAATCTATCATAATCTGTAATAGAATTCTCCTCAAAGCCATTTTATAAACTGTGTGGGGGAAAAAAGCATACATTTTTTTAACCCAGTGGCTTACCTAGATTGCTCTTTGATTCTATTTTTCCAATTTTGACTCAATGATATTTGGCTGTATCACAATTTCATCCATTATCAAAGGACCACTGTTGTCCTCAATGGATGCTATTTAAGAGTGTGTTCTACAAATTCTGAGTTGGCAAAATATCTAGCCTCTGTAAAATACTTATTTTGAAGAAAAAAGGTATTTAAAGCACTGAATTCTGCCCTATGTTTTATTTAAACAATGCTTTCTAGGCACATCTTTGGGTGGTTTCACTTTTTTCAGTTTTAAACAACACTATGGTGAACATCCCCACATACATCTATACTAGCAGCCTATAGTTATTAAAATTTTAAATATGTATAATCTCTGATCTAACAGTTACACAGCTAGAAATTTATCTAATTACTTTTAAAAGATGAGAAACTCCAAATCATACCCATATGCTGGCTAATAATAATAGCAATATAAGGTGCTATCTACTGTATGACTCATATTTTTCTTTCATTATTTTGTTGGTTCAGTTGGTTGAAGTATGCTGCAGATGAAACACAGTCATGAGCTTAATCCGTATGTGTATCACATATACAGATTTACAACATGAATCATATCACGTACAAGAACATCAAAATACATGAAAAATTTAAGGATAAATTTAAGCAAGAGTGCAAGATCTATTCACTGAAAACTACAAAGCATTGATAAGAAAAATTAAAGACCTAAATATATGGGGAGATATGTTGTGTTTATGAATTGGAAGAATCAATATTATTAAGTTGTTAATACCCCCAATTGATCTGCAGAGGCAATGAAATCCCAATCAAATTCCAGCATTTTTTTAAAAAAGAAAATATCAAGCTGATTCTAAAATGTATATAGAAATCCAAAGGACCTAAATTAGCCAAATAAGTTTGAAAAAAACATTCATAACACTTTTTTCAAGACTTACTATAAAGCTATAGTAGTTAAGACAAGGTGACAATGATATGAGGTTAGACATACAAATTAATGAAACAATACAAAATCCAGGAATATACAAACAAAACAATTGTCAATTGACAACCTATAATCCAGGAATTTCCTTTCTAAGGAAATTCATGCTTCTTGTACTTGAGGTTTATTGAGCTTCTTAAACTTGCTGGCTTATAGTTTTAATCAAATTTAGAACATTTTTAGCTATTATTTTTTAATATTATTTGTCATTTCCCTTCCCCTTTGAGAACTATAATTATATGTTTATTGGGCTGCTCTGACTTTTCTCTATAGCAGGTCTGTTCATTTTTTTTGAGAGTCTTTTCTCTCTTTGTTTCAGTTTGGTAGTTCCTATTGCTGTGTCTTAAGCTTACTAATTTTTCCTTCTGCAGTGTATAATTTGCTGTTACTCCATTTAGTGTATTTTGCATTGTACACATTTAAGTTTTCATCTCTATAAATTCAATTTGAGTCTTTTTTTTTTTTTTCATCTTTCATGTCTGTACTTATTCAATTTTTCCTCTGGCTATTGAATACATGGAATGCCATTATAGTAACTGTCTGGTAATTCTAACATCTGTGTCAGTTCTTAGTTTTGATTGATTCATTTTTATCCTTATTATGGATCATATTTGCCCACTTCTTTGCTTACCTGGAATTTTTAAATCAGATTCAGACATTGTGAATTTGACTTTGTCAAGTGCTGGACATTTCCTATAAATTTTCTTGAGATTTGTTATTGCATGCAGTTAAGTTACTTGGGACCAGTTTGGTCCTTTGGAGTCTCGCTTACAAATTTTTAGGCAGGACTAGTTTAGTCCTCTGTAATCCCTACTACTGAAGCAAAACCTCCACTTAGTGCCTCTGGAATCTTGAAGTTTTTAGTTTGACCAGTGGGAACAGGCACTATTTCTGGCTTATTGTGAAAGCTGGATATTGCTTCCTCTAATCTTTCCAAGTAGTTCTTCCTTTGGCAATGGGTAGTTTCTTTACATGCATATAATGATCAGCACTGTGATGAAAACTCAAGGGGACCCCTCTGCAGATCTCTAGAGTATTTTCTCTGTGAAGCTTTCTACTCTCTAGAATTCTGCCCTGCATAACCCTTCTTTCTTGGTCTTCCCAGATTCTCAGCAACATAATCTCAACTCAGGGAGTCTACAGGGCTCAACCTTTTTTCCTAGGGATTGTTCTTATCAACATTTATTCCTGGAATCTGGCAGAGTATCCAAAACATAGAAGGGTCCATGGAAATGAGATCAAACAACATTTTTTAGGTTAAAAACGTCTTCCCTTGACACACAAAAAAATAAGAGGCTTTTCACTTGAATGAGGCATTCATAGAAATATATCTGTGCCTCTTAGCCTCATAGGTTGCCTTATGAATCAAAGACTGGCCTTGACATTATTGACTTTCTCAAGGTAAATGTCAAATTATCTGTAATGATGCATTGGCTTTAAAAGATCACAAGATGTATACTATAACAAATTGGACAATCTGGAAGAAATGGACACATTCTTAGAAACATACAATCTCCTAAGACTAAGTCAAGAAGAAACAGAAAATCGGAACTGACCAATTACCATCA
>NW_011888792.1:6837872-6862183 GCF_000151845.1 Pteropus vampyrus | reverse complement strand
TACAGCTGCTATGGAAAACAATATGGAGGTTCCTCAAAAAGTTAAAAAAGTTTTGATCCAGCAATTATATTTCTGGGTATTTATCCAAAGAAAACCAAAACGATAATTCATAAAGATCTATGCACTCCAATATTCATGGCAGCACAATTTACAATAGCCAAGATCTGGAAGCAACCTAAATGCCCATCAACAGATGATTGGATAAATAAATTATGGTTCATATATATATAATGGAATATTACTCAGCCATTAAAAAAAATGAAATCCTACCATTCGCAATGACATGGATGGACCTAGAGATTATTATGCTGAGTGAAATAAGTCAGATAGAGAAAGATAAATACCATATGATTTCACTTATATGCAGTATCTAAGAAACAAAAAGAACAAACTAATCAAAAACAGACTCAAATATAGTGGACAATTTGGTGATGAACAGAGGGGAGAGAGGTTGGGGGCTGGAAGAGTGGGGTGAAGGGTTAAAGAAGTACAAGTTAGCAGTTGATAGTTGAGTATGGGGAGCATGACAGAGGGAATGCAGTTAGTGTTAAATGATGGTTAGGTGGAGGGCCAGGGGAGATAGGGAGCAATTGGGGGGGATTGTTTTATGAACATATAGATATCTAACCAATGTACCATATACTTGAAACTAATTTAAATAAATCAATTTATTAAAAAAAATCACAAGATGAGCACTATTTACTTAGCTTTCAATGGTGATAATATAGGTCACTATAAATAAATATGTATTTGAATTAGTATGAAAATATGTGTAGATTATATAAGCAATTATATTTAAAATTGATTATATTGATAGTTCTTAACCTAGTAGAGGAGGCCTCCCATGAGGGTTATGTGGTTATGTTCCAAGACACCCAGTGGATGCCTGAACTTGTGACAAGTACCAAACCCTATACTATGTTTTTTCCTATACATGCATGCAATTCATGGCTTCTCTTTGGCATATCCATATAGCCAGCATCACTGTTCTTGTGCTTTGGGGCCATTACTAAGTAAAATAAGACTTACTTAAATACAGGCACTGCAATACCTTGAGAGTTGATCTGATAACCAAGATAGCTGCTATGTAACTAATGGGCAGGTAGTATTTACAGCATGGATACACTGAACAAAAGGATGATTCATTTCCCAGGCAGGATGGAGTGGGAAAACAGGAGATTTCATCATGCCACTCAGAATGACGTGTAATTTAAAACTTATGAATTGTTTATTTCTGGAATTTTCCATTTAATATTTCAGACCGTGGTTGACCATGGGTAACTGAAATCACAAAAGCAAAACCTTGGAAAGGATAAAGGGAAACTACTGTATGTATCAAAATCACTTGGAGAGTTGGTTTGTGCCTAAGAGATTCCAATTTCACCCAAGCCCTCCAGATGTTTGTACTGGAGGATTAACTCACAGGTAAAATTTAGTGTATCAGTTTCTGTACTGCAAAATGGAGAGAATGATTATTCTCTACCTCACTAGATTTTATGAAACTCAATAAAATAATGAATTTAAATCATGCAATTCACTGGTTGCCTATAGTGAATACTTATATATTATAAATATGTAAAATAGATTTTCTTGAGGAAAGATATACATGTCTATGAGAAAATTTGTTGTTTGTCTTTGGATTGCAATAATTTATAACCTAATCTCTGAAATTTCCTGTTACCTTAACCCAGAATAGTCTCTAATGACTGTTAAATTACTCAGGATTTAGGAAATTAGAAGTTTTCTATTATAGATTTAAATGCAAGAAATTGGGGGTTATAACCACAATGTACAATAGGCAAGTGAGAATAGCTGGGAAGTGGGCTGAGTTTAACTACAAGAGTCACACAGAGTAGAGTCTTTGCTTCAAGAAAGTGAGTCACAGGGGGTGTTCAGCTTAGAAGATTTCTTCATAATATTGTCAGAACCCAAGTGAATCTTTTCTGTAGGCACTTAGGCACTTTTAACTCATCTCATTTCCTTTTATTTCCTTGAGTGGAACCAACACTTGGATAACAGCAGATAGAGAAGTGAGGGAACGTTAATATTAGAAAAGAGCCAGTTTTCTTAATATTTACCTAGGAATTCAGATTTTTGCTAGCTATATTGAGTTATAATTCTGCAAAAATGCCTCAGGTGAACTTAAGGTACAAATCTCTAAAAGCTCACCTGAGAGTATTAGGTTTCTATTAACAGACCCTAGTCAAGTCACTCTTCATTCTCATAATGTACCAGGTAATATAGGTCAGTAATAGAAGCGGGAAAATCCCATGATCAGATCAAGTCCGAAGGTAAAACTGCTTAACACTAAAATATATTACAAATGAGGAGCTCTTCCTTATTTCTTTATGATTGTCCTATAATATGGATGTCTGGGGAGTGATTTCTTTCATTAATAACCACTCCTCCACAATGTATTGAGATCTTAGACGGTGTAGTTCACTACTTTGCATTAGACATGATGGGAATGTCAGTAGAAAAAAATAATACATCTTCCAAATGTCCAAGAAATTGAAAAAGGAAACTCAAATCTTAAAATTCCTTAACAGTATCTTAACTATATTCAATACAAACAGATGAAAGATTCACTCTTTGCCCCAGATCTGAAAGCTTTCTAACCTTCCTTTAAGCATATTCAAGATGTATGATTTAGTAAAAAAAAAAAAAAAAAAAGTTATTATGAAAAAAAGCATAGATCTGATTTCTGATGCCCAAGGACCCAAAACCCATACTGTACACTTATAATGTTCAATGATAGATGTTATTAGAATTAACAAGAGTAATTTTACCTACTAGTAATTAACCCCCCCCCAGGCACCTCCCAAATTCATGATATTGTATAATACTACATGCAAATAAATGTGCTTTGGTTAATGACATAATGACATGTAGAATCAATTGTTCTATGCCTAAAAATGAACCTAGATAATTAAAAGAAAAAATCATGTCGGAACTGAGGCACCACAAGGGCACTTACATTGTAGATTGTGTATGTGTGTAGATTATTGGGGGAAAGCAGTTTACTGAAAAAAGTGAGAAAATGATTGCTACAAAATTAGCTACAAAAACTGAAATCGTGTTTCACTTTCAAAACAACTTTCATTTCGATAAAAGTGATATTAGATATCTTTTTCTATGCCATTTACCTAGCTCTTCTCTTTATTCAATTATTTGGCAAGGATGAGTCAAAAAGCATTTAGTTTACTAAGGTGTGTGTAGTACCACTTGTTGAAATCAAAAGTGATTAATAGCATGCAAAAAAATTCTATGTGTTACGTCTAATTAATTGTATTTATCATAGACAATAAATGTTTCTGCACATACTATTTATACTTTATCGTACCTAAAAACAGGTAGATTGATTTAAACAGCATAGCCACAAAGAACATTGTTAATAAAGTTAGGACGTAAAACTAACCACATCCATTGTTTGGAAAGACATGAAAAACAAATATTTTTAGGGTAAAGAAATGATTTGTATGTATATCTATTTTCTGCTTCAATTTCACTATTACTTTAAAAATATTATGCACACATCTTTTGGAGATACAGTATTTTAGTGAATCATCTAACCTATTTTGTAAAGTCCAAGTTTTTTTCCACAAATATTTGTGGTAAGTGATTAAATACCAGTGTCCAGTTTGAAGCCATCATGAATGTCGGTTGGCAGCTTGTGAGTAGATACATTTTTCTTCCTGAGGAGGTTATACTGTGCACCTCAAACACATTTGACATCAGCCCTTTTGAGAAATCATCTTCGTAAGCAGGGTGGATTTAACAGTAGCTTCCTCACAGGTTTATGTGTTTAATTAACTGACAGAACAGACCAAACAGTAGGGGCTGAAGACTTGCTAGGGAAAATAACGTGAAAGTGGAGTATAGTTTTTATTGTGTCAAGCACTATTAATAATAAAAAGTATAGAAGAAAATTAACTGAAATTTTTCATTTTTTTGAAGAATCCAGATTTCAAAATACACCTGGTCATAATAAATTATAGATCTCACAAACCACTCACTCAGTGAAAAAATATCCCAGTTTCAGACATTATATCTGAGTTCAGGTCAGTAAAGCTAAATTGAGAACTAGGGATGAGGTTGTGGTCATAGAGGTGGTGAATGCAACTGAGATTGATATAGTTTAACTCTAGCTCTCATTTATATTTTTAATATATAAACGGGAGCTCAAGAAATAGTTTCCTCATGTCATATGCTTTGTTGTACATATTTCTCCTATCATTTAATGAAATTCTCTTGTATTTTAACATTATACATATTCAAAACAGTGCTCTTATGTATATTTATATATTGTTTGTTATAGGAATTATCCACACAAATATGTAATAGTAATAACTTATATCTTATATTAAAGCATAAAATATATTTGAATCAATACTTATATAACTTGTTACCAGAAAAAAAAAACATGTGAGTTATAACAAAATTTATTTAAGAAAATAATTTAATTACTCTCAGCAGTGAGGTTTTTGTTGCAATTTGCATTTCTCATTGATAACAGTAAAAATAAATTTTGTTAAATTCAGAATTTATTTAAATCTTTTGGGTTATAGTACTTGATTCAATTTGGGCCATCTGAAAGTTTAATTTCTTTTCAGATTTTTTAAAAAAGAAAAATTTTTTAAAAAGGAATATCCTTATTTTAAGAGGAAAAAGTGGCTTTGAAGAGATTGTACCAAAGATTCTAGGGATTCCTGCATATTAAATAACTTACAAAATAGAAATTTTGAGGCACTTTTTGCAAATAATTTCAAAATCATTTAGACATGACTAACTTTTACTTTAGAATGAAATATTTGGAAAACTGTTATAGACAATTGTTGCAGGATCAAAAACCAGGTAACAAATAAGGAAATTCTTCTCCGAATCTCAAGTAATAATTACATATTAAATTATACTAGCTGCAACAAACAAACAGGACAGAGACTCATAGACATGGACAATAGACTAGTGGTTACCAAAGAGGAAGAGGGAGGGGGTAGGGGGAAGGGGGAAGTGGGAAGTTAGATGGGGTACAAGAGGTCAAATATGTGGTGACAGAAGAAAATCTAAATATGGGATGTGAACATACAATGCAATATATATATATATATATATGCGTTGCCGTTAAATTGTACACCTAAAACTTACTGGATTTTGTTAACCAATGTCAGGATAGATAGATAGATAGATAGATAGATGATAGATAGATAGATACATAGATACATAGATACATAGATAGATACATAGATATGTAGATAGTTAGGTACATAGGTAGGTAGGTGGACAGACAGACAGACAAGCTGCTTCTTAAAATGGTCAAATCATGCATCTGGATAGTATGCCTTGTACTACTATGTGTCTGTGGTGGGACTGACAATTCCCAATGGCTATAAAGTTTTCACAGTTGGAGGATGTGGATTTTACCTGAGGCCTACATAGACCAATCCTAGGCAAGTATCCACAATATGGTGGCCAAAACTCTTTCATCAGGGGAACTTATGAAAAGCCCTTCTGGGCCTGGAGATGATAATCCATCTGTGGAGACCTAAGAGAAGTTTGAACATGAAAGGCTAGGGAGAACAATTTCAATTCTTTGGATGAAAAGGGTTATTTGAGGGAAATATAAATATTCTAAGATCTGTCCTATTCAGACCAGAGCAGATCACCTGTACTCACCTGCCTAGTAGGAATCTAGGGTTTCCAGAATCAATGTGGGTACCTGGCCTGTGGCCAGAGAAGCCCTGTTGCATGTACCAATTGGTATTTATGCCTGACTACTGGCTATGGTAATATAGCTAATTTCTTTTTTTAATTCATCTGAAGCAAATGTGGGAGGCATCTTTTTTAATGTTCTGGACATCATTGGAAATTTATTAAAAGCTTAAACCCCTCTCTCCAAGAAAATTATAAAGTTCTTGAAGCTCTAGGTATGTGTCCCTGAACCTAAGGTTAAGAATGCTTGTCAACGGATGGTTATCACTGTTACCTTAGCTTGAAAGACTTACCTTGTCCCTAGCAATATGTCTGGCTTGGTTTGTCGTGGCCTTTTGAGATGGTGTCACCTTTAAAACATGACAAAAATGGATTTTTACTTTTGGAGTCAGACTCTCCTGTGGTAATTTAGGCTCTTGAGGGAAATAAAAATTTTAGATTTATTGTTTTGTGATCAGTGAAATGCTTAATGAGTGAAAATACAATAATGATAGTAGTATTTACTAATTGTGCTCTAACAGGTGCTTTATAAACATTATCTCATTTAACCCTCACAGCTCTCTGAGGCAGGAATATTATTGCCCCTATCATTTTACAAATGAGATTAAATAATTTGTTTGAGACCACAGAGCTAGAGTGGTAAACTCAGAATTAGAAACCATGATATGTGACTCTAAGCCCTGATGTTCTCTGTAGCTGCAATATAGACATCTTTTAATTCTTCTTTTGGTTGTCTAATTCTGTTCCCCACACTTCAAGTGGGTAAGAACTACTCAAGAGACAACCTCACATCTTTTGCCTTGATTCCTTACTCCATCTTCTCATTTTCTCTTTAAAACTCCCACCTTTGTATTCTTTTCTTGTAACATCCCAAAAGAGTCAAGAAATTGAGCCCAGATGGGGATGTGGAGGTGAGGAGTTGCTTGTGCTCTTTAGATGACACAGTCAAGGTTGATGAGCAGATGGAGTCTGATTTTTTAATTATGGGGATTATTATAGCTCTTTTTTTTTAAATCTCAGCTTAATCCTTCACTAAATGGTGAAGGTATCAACACAGAATAACTCCTGAATAACTGTTCATGTGTATGATCTAAGAGAGGAAAGTCTGGTTAGGTAAGGGTAAGTTTGAAAAGACAGGTTTGAATATGAGACAAGAAATATCAGGACAAATCTGTAACTGCCACATGAATAAGGGTTACTTAACTTTTCCCATTAAAATATTGCCTTCTATTTTTTTTCTTGTGTTTTGTCTCACTTAAAAACAGTTGCAAATATTTGTTTTCAAGTAAACTTTTAAGATATACATAGAATGAAAACATTTCAAATCACTCTCCTAAAAGTTTAATACTATTCAGACATTTCTATTACATTAAATAACTAATAAATTTGTTCTATGCATCCAATAAATCATCATGAACTCTTAATTTTTATAAAAAATAACCCAAATAATTGAAAGGCAGCACAAAAGCTTGATCTGGAGTACAGAACAATTGCTATTTGAATATCCTTATTTCAGAGAGCCTCTTGAGTTTAATTAAAATAATTTAACATCATTAACATTTTGTTCTCAAAATAGTCTGATAGGTATTATCTTTATTTAGAGATTAGGAAAATAAAACAGGTTACATTTTAATCAGGATTTTAAAGTAAATCAATGAAAACCAGTTTTACACTAAGAAAATTAAAAGAAAAATTGAGAAAATCATCCTTATAATGAATTCTCAAACTGCCATTTTTTGCATTGATTGCATTTTGTTCAAATGAAATAGTTTTTTTTTTTCTTCTTAAGAACAAATTCCTAAAATAGATATTTTTCTCTCTTTAAGAATGGCATTATTTAATTATGGAACAAGCAAGAAGGCTTTAGACTGACTGACTCATATAACATTTCTTTTGGTACATCTATTTAAAGAAAGTCATAAAGGAGAAAATCACAGCATGGCAGCTATGTTAATGACTGATAAAAAAATATAAAGTAGAAGACTTTTTTTTTCTGTACACAATTAACCCTTTAAAACATCTGATTAAATCGCTGCATTTGATAACAGTATTTTCCAAAATTTTTCTAAAATGAATTCAAATGCCCAAATTTGAAGACTATGCTCCACAGCTTATGACAAATTAATAAATTATTCTGAGATTTATTTACTAACTGATTTTCAAAAAAGATTTTTGGACATAAATACATAAATTAAATGTAAAAACTAGAAGTGTGGCTGTTATTGCCACTGAGAACCAAGATATAAATATATGTCATCTTTTGCAAAACTGTACACAGTTCTTTTCTCTATAAAAGGACTAGAGAATAGAAACTATAGCTGTATCCCTTTACTCTCCCATTTGCCTCTTTGAAAAAAATTTAGCCTATTTGTTTCCTAACATGCAATGCGAAAACATACTAGTATGTAATTTTCCTGAGGGAACTATTTCCTTTTCTTAAATCACAGCATGAACCTAGAAGCCTTTTTTTTTTTTTTTTAATTTCTTATTTTGGTATATCAGAAATTTTTTTTTTTTTTTTTTTAATTTCTTATTTTGGTATATCAGAAATTCAAGGGAATCTGTTTTTCACCCCTCTGGAGGAAAGAGTAAACTGGCTAGAAACTACAAGAAGCACTCAACACATCATGACGATTCTTGGAATTAGGGAGTTGCTGTGGTGATCCCCCACCAGCTGCTGTCATTTAGAATGTGAGTGCCAGAGAAACTACAATAGGTACAGGCATCCTCTTAAATAAGAAAGAGAACATTATAAACCAAACACATTAATTGGCCAAAATGTAAAATCAATAAAAATAAATGAGCTGGGAACCAAAGCAGATGGACACTGGCAGCTTGTCTCTTTTCTTCACTAGAGGTTTTCTGTTTAAAACTATCTGGAGAGATGTAATTATGTAAGCATGACTCTGCTGGTCACAAAACAAACACCATTGTTAGTTTACTATCTTGGAAAATATTCACTAAGCTAATGTGGGACTGACTTAACATGTTCTGAATTTGTCTAAGATTAAGAGTGATGGATGAAAACTTAAGTTCAGGTGTCAGTCATGGGTGTTACCAGTGTTTAGTCAATAAAAATTATTGTTTGAGCCATTAATATCTTAGTATCTTGGCATTTTGTATAATAGTTTCCTATATCATATAAAATTACCTAGAAGCCTGTGATCAAACGTTGTCTAATTTCTTGCTAAGGTCTAGATTGGGTCAAATGTAAACCTTATTTGAAAAACATAAGATGTAAAAAAAAGTGTTGTAATTGGAAGCGTTCATTACATAGCGTGAAGAAAACAGAATCACAGAAATGCAGAAATAGATTTTATTTTCTAACAAATAATAATGTCCATCATTTATGTTGTTGTCAATTATAAGTAAAAAAAGGTTGGCTCTCTTGATCATTTTAGTGGAACACAAACTCATGGTGATAATATTTGTATATTGTCAAAAAACAGGCTGTTCATAAGCAACATCTTTTTCATTCTTACTACATGCCCCAAACAGAAACTAGGCATTAACTGGAAATATCATTCTACATATGCAGGTAGTAAATATTTCTCCAGAAAAGAACCAGTTTGATGTAAATTGCTCTCAAATGTCCAGGTGCTTAAAGTTATTATCAGTAATATAATCAATGACTGGCATATAAAAAACGTGTTTTGTGCCTCACTTCTTAAAAAAAATTACATCTACTTTTAAAATAACCATTTTATATATCCAGTCATGGAGGCATATAGAGACCAAAAAAAAAAAAACAAAACAAAACGGAATTTGTGCTATTCAGAACTGTTTTAATATGGCTAGACATAAAGTCAAGATATAGAATAATTTTCAAATCTACCTGTATGATTATGGTACCTGGATCATTATTTTAAGAAAACCTGTTGACTGTTACTCATTGAAGTTCTTACTATTACTCTGCCTGTTTCTAAACTGGGGTGGCAGTGGGATCTAAATTTTCTAAACTCTTTTTTACATAATTTTCTAACACTAAGTTCACTAACCTCTTAAGTTTAGCTCTGATAAATACACAAGCAGCTAAAGGCTTACCATCTATGTAGATATAAGCAGATTCACCTAGGCTAACAATAAAGATGGCAGAACAGAGCAGACGTGCAGGACCTGGGCTTAGCGGCAGATCTTTACCTGGACCAGGGTCCATGGCGTGGGTACTGACTGAACACAAACCTGGAAGCCATCTCCTCTGGAGGATGTGGCACAGACCCAGGGGATCTGCTATTAAGTGGCAATAGGTCTCTATTAATAAGAGAAGCGCCAGGTGGAGAATTTCACCAGCAAAAGGTGAAAAGGGGAAGTCTACCAGGGAATTCTGTACCTTGGCATTGATCCTGTAAATATATACAGTCCATTTGCATGAAGAAATCCTCATGATTGTTCAAAGACTGACTCCAGCTTCAAAGGGTATTAATAAGAGCAAGAGGGTCTGGTTCCGGAAAACAACAAACAATAATCACAACAACAAAAACATGCTATGGGCAATGACAAAGACAGTTGCCCAGAAAGAAGTAAGGCAGAAGTCAGTTGACCAAACTGAGGCAGATGATCAGTGCTGGTAGGCCAAGAGTGACTTCCTAACAAAGGTCAGAATCAAATGACTCTATTTCTGGAGAGAGAAAAGATTCAGCATCTGGAAGTCTGAGGAATATGCTCAGAAGCACACTGATGGTGAAAAAGGAGATTTTCACCAGTTGACTGCAAGCAACTATCTCATGTCTGACTGATATCTTTTATTGGATTTCCTCATAGACTATAGAAGTTTCCCTTCAGAGGAAGTATTAATGTCACATAAGACCTCCAATAAAGTTCCCTAGCACCTTCTTTACATAAAACCAAATTTTGCTAGTCATAAGGGGTAATTAAGAGAAAAAGCAAATGAAAAGACCTCTGCCCTCCAGAAATTTAAAATCTAAAACCTATGAAGAAAGCAATATCGATGTCCCTTCCATGTGGAGCTAATCTCAGATATTAAATGTTGGAGCTTAAAAATCTCTTACTGTACTGGAATAATAACTTTTGGGGCCATAATATCAGAGAGAGAGAGAGTCCAGTCCATGGCTCTAAGAACCAACCCAATACCAGAATACAACAAGCCATACTTCAATATAGTGATACTTAGCAGTTGCTTAACTATTGTGAAAACAAACAACAAACAAGCAAACAAATAGAAGAGAAATAGTAAAGGAAGCCAAAAGTAGGGATGGGGAAGGACCAGACCTATCAGAAGCATAAGAAATTGTTCTCTATACTTGCAGCAGAGGGAACCAGAGAGGATGGGGTAAAGTGACATCTATAAGCTTCGGGATAACTGCCTCATGGCAATTCCAAAATCCTAAGGAAAATGTGTCTCCAAATTCCCACTCTTTCTTCTTAAATTTTGTCTCAATCACTAAGTAAGTGTGCCTGTTATTTTAGTATTTTAAGAAAGCAGTTAACCAGATCTATCTTATTTTGATGTTGAACATTTTCTCAAACAATCTAGCTTTCTTTTTCTAAACTGAATGTATCACAGAAACCTATAAATTGCAGTAATCAGAAATGGAGCTTTATAATTTTTTTACTGAGCTTTTACAAAGATTCAGCATTAGATCCATAGAGTGACTCAAGAAGCTGGCATGGTTTTTTGCAGTCAAAATTGGAGGAGTATCTCGCTAAAAAACCTTGGGTCTATGCCACTTCTTCCAGAGGAAATGGCTTATTGTTTAAGAAGCAAGGCTTGGAAGGACTAATTTCTAAATTCTAAACTATGATATGCAAATAAAATACTAGGTACTAATTAGGTGGTAAAAATAATAGAATAATTTTAGAGCAGCACAAATAAAAAAAATTATTTCTCCCAATAGAGAAAATTAGTGATTGGATGAAACTTGTAGCCAATCTTAAAAATCCTAATAACATAATATGATATATAAGAAAAAATAAATTGGCCATATAGAAGACAGCACATTACTCAATCAGAGAGTGATGAAGTTCCCACTATGCATTTAATACAAGGGTCTCATGGTAATGATGATTGTGGTTTCCCTGTGGGCTTCTTTTAGAGGTGGAGGTCATAGACATTTCTAAACTTAAATAGATGCATCAAGGTTAACACTCTGAAAGACAGAGAAACCTGAATTTACTTTTATCTTTCTACCGGAATAACTAGTTAATAATAGCAAGATATTTCGAGTTATGCACAGCCAAAGATTCTAGAGTCCACCTACAGTGCTAAGCATGACTGGGAATTCTCATATACCAAGTGCATCATGTAGTTACTACCCTGTGGAAAACTGCACTCACAAGACAGTAACAGAATTTTCAGAAGGGAAAATTAGATATCATAACTATGTAATGATAGAGAAATTGACTATAAAAGAATGTCAGAAACTCAAAATTTGGCACATACATGATTAAAAATATTCAATTCTTAAAGAAAACACATGTAAAACAACTGTTATCAAAACCATTGGGTGATTTTTTTCAAACCTTTTCAAAACACTTAAGCACTGGTGCATATACTTTAAAAACAAAATTTTAAATTTGAGTGCATATATATTGATACATTAACTAAATGTCATATTTCTGTATACTTAATTTGTGCCCTTTTGAACCCAATATTTTTTAAAATTTAAACTTGCTTAAATAATTAAATTCACATGTGTGACGATTTAATGGTATCTGAAAATATATTAAATATTAGTCTATATGTTAATATTTATCCAAAATTTTGCCTCTTGAACATATAAACAAAGAAGCCTTGTCACTCAGAGGTATGTGACCAAAGGGACTGTGACTATGAAGTGTAAGTTTTCAAGTCATGTTTCATGTGGAGCTGCAAAAGACTATTGTGATCTTATAAAGGAGTGACAGGCAGATATTTGAGATATGGCTGCAGGGCAGTATGACTGATTATTTTAATTAATATAACTGAATATTCGTCAAAATTAGATACTTCAAAGTGGTCATCTTGCTAGGTATTAAATACTCATTTCAATGATGCTACCATTGCACAAACCAGTATTGGATGTTCGCTTTTAATAACTGTCTTCAGATGCTACTGCCTACCCTTTTGAACATTTTTTTATAATGGGAAATCTTTGTTCAATAAAGGAAGATTGGCTTTGAGAAACTTATATGGAAATAAGTGTGGTGAACATAGGTATCTGTTTGGGGTTTAAAAATGAAGTATGACTATAAAGCAAGAATATTTTCCTAAAAAACTTTCTCACTTTGAAGACAATTCCAAAAGAAGAGTTTAGTAAATGGTTTGAGCAATGTGAAGAGGGAGGCCACTGGCTTCAATGAAACTTGAGTATCGATTCTGTAAGGAAGGCCATCCACATGTCTTATTGTTTCAAGGTGGTCATATTTTGTTTTTAATTAGCAATAATCACTCCTTGGATAAACCTCATTGGCTATGATACTGCCGCTGCACAAAGCTAAGGTGGTCATATTTTCTAAGAAGAGACAAAAGAACAGTGTTGCTCACTTTTTTATAAAATAACCCACAGGTACCTGGGACTTTAACATTTAGACGGAATATAAGATTTGACTTTACTTGCCAAAATTTCTCTCTAAAGAGGAGTTTGGCTTCTCATTCTTGTCTTAAAGGATGTTTCTAGTTTCCTTATGTTGAATGAGAAATTAACGCATGTACTTTGTGAATATGCGCTGAGCATGAACTGGAAGGCCTCGGGAGGGCAAAAGAAGGCCTTTAGCTTCTATGTACAAATATCTCTTAGATATTCTGATGAAATGAAAGAGAGTCCTACTGAGGTTTATTTTCACCCCAATGAATCTTAAGGAAATTATAGCTGTGCCCATCCAAATATCTTCACATGAAAGCTTCAGGAACAAAGTCAAGCAATTTTACAAAGTTCCATGTGAAAAATACTGTAAAATCTCCTTTTCTGAGAAATTAAATTTTCTTAAATCTTTCAAAAATAGAATGTAGGGAAAATGTAAGATTCTGAAAAAAAGAATTCTCATGTGTAGAAAGTACTGTATTGGGTACTTACCAACTTCAGAAATGATGATTGAAATATTTTGTCAAAGTTCATTCCGCCAAATCTACCACAAATAAACACTATCATGAATTAGATGTGTCTGAAAAGAGATGGTTAAAATGTTATTATAAACTCAATCTAAAACATCCACTATCTATTTCATTGAATTAATATTTCTCTTAGTAACAATATTACTTCAACTTAAATGAAAATTAGCTCTACCCTCAACCCACATAATAAAGCGAATATGACACCTATCACTAGGAAAAATTAGTCATATTTCATCTAACAGAAACTATTTTGTGAACTAGCTGCTAATAGCATTTGGGGTATTTTCAGCATGGCTATTCAATTTGAAAAATTCAATTTTTATTTTTATGTCAGATGCACGAACCTGTTTGAGGTAATGTTTTTCTAAGGTAGAAGGGGAAACTACTTTGTATATACATCAATATAATACTGCAGATTGATTTTAGCAGGGATTTTAGAAGATAGACGAGAAAAATCTTTACTTTTAATACTTTGACAGATGAGTCATTTAAGAAACAAAAAAGTACATGTGATCATGCATGAGTTAAATTCTGAGGAACAGACTGCTTTTTGTGTTATCAACAGTTTGAAAAAATTAAGCAAAATATGTGCCTAATTTCTTTTTTATTACAGTTCTAATACAAAGTGATTGAAATCATTTTGTAGTATTATTACAATTGCTAAAAAAGTAACAACTTGGGAAGTGTTTATGAAAATGTAAGCATTCAAAATCTAAACAGAGATCACAGGACTTACTAAGAGATCATATATATAATTTTTTTATGATTAAAGCTGCTTTGTCATCATTACTACTGTTACTAATAAGTTATTAGGCCCTATATGTGGAATTGCTGAAATGAACATTGTATGAAGCAAGTTTGATATGAATTCTCTGGAAGTTTAATACTTAAAATTGTGCATGAAAATAAAGACTAAGTTTGTGCAAGATTTTGGAGAGCATAAGAAAGTAAAGACAGTATATTAAGAGAAAAGATTATATATGTAATTTGACCACAAAAGGCCACATATTTAAGTGAAAACAGAATTACCTTTCAATTTTAAGAAAAGCGATAAGAATCAAATTATTATATTTTAGTGTTAAAACTAAAATAACGTCTCACTTTTTTTGCAATTTTTAAATGTGATGGAAGGGAAAGAATTTAGCAAAGTCACCTTTAATACATAACAATATGAATATTTGCTAAACCTCAAGTATTATTTATTATTCTCACTTATGGGAGGGTATGAAAAAAAATTTCAGGATTTTCTTGCTATAATCATTTATTATTAAATAGAATTGTTTCAATGTAGTTTTCTCAGACAACTTAAAGAGGAGTTGAAATTACAGCATTTTTAAAAATGAAAACCAAAATGTGCTTTAACTACATTTAAAAAACTATTGAAACTTAAATGGTTAGTTATTTTATATTCTAGCTACTTACCTAAGATGAAGGGCAATCTAAAATTTCCAATGATGACCAAATTAAAAATTTATTGTATATTAAGAGAATAATTCTCAGGTTTCTTTTTGGAAACACAAATCAGCAAAGGGACTGAACTAATCAGTATAAAATTAAGAGGTAACACTTGAAAAAAATCAAATCTAATGAAAATAAAATTAGCAACAGATTTCGTCATTTAATTATCTGTATTAGGTAACATATGAAGATTTAAAGTTTTAAACTGGCTTCCAGCATTTATAAAAATGTATGCGCATCTTCATGCTTTAAAAAAGGACTATCATACAATACATAGCTTGGCAACTTTTTTATTTGTTAACTGTTCTGCTTAAATGTTTTAAGCTAATAATTAGGTATATTGAATTTAAAGTATAGGCACTTAATACTTTAAAATTTTTTATTTAGAGTATTGTATTAGGAAGGTGTGGAAATAAAATTAGAAAAATAAAGTTTGCTAATTATAATATCTGATGCCAAATATTTAAAAATGTTAAAATAACGTAATGCCTAACTTCAAAGTTTAAACTAATAAATCCCAGAGAAGCCACAAATGAAAAATATGGATTAACAATAAGATAAAGTTTTGAGTAAATTTTTTATCATTCAAAAATAAAATCAATTTATAAATATAATTAAGTAATTTCGTATTTTTCTCTTTTTCTATGTTTATTGTGTCAGACTTTAAAATTTTATTTTCTGTGTATATTTTTCGGAGAGTCATAATTCAGAGGTAAATTTTTAGCAACAAATTAAAAATCTCTACATTCATTTCTTTGTTCTATTTTTTAAAATAAATATTAATGCTTTATTTTGAAGTAGTTTTGACTATTTTTATCCATCTAGTACAAAATAATTCACCAAGATAAATATGACATTTAAATTTCTGTTTCTATTTTGTGTAAGCCTTGATTTCTATAGTTTCTTTACAATTATAGTTGCTAAAGTTTTTTTAAATGTTATTTTCATGGCATATAATGCTGTTTCTACAAATAATTATTTCTCTTGAATTAGAAATTATTCATCTTTGATATCAAGCTAATAATTTTAGTATTCTGCCCTTTTACTTATGATTGTTTCTGATAGCAACACCAGCTGCCTTTTTTAAAACCATATAACTAAAAATTGCTTTACACCTGTATTTTCTTTCTCCTTACTTCCTTTCTTCTTCCCTTCCTCCATCCCTCTTTCCCTTCTCTCCTTTCCTTCTTCCTTTCTTTTTTTCCTTTTCTTTCTTTTTTCTTCTCTCCTTCTTATCTCTCTCTCTCTTTTTTTGTAAAGTTATTGAATCAAGTAGCTATCTAGTGGGAGGAGCAAATGTTATTACCTGTACTCAAGTGTCAAGAAAAATGAAAGTCTTCATCATATGAGAAGTATTTAAAGCAAACAGATTTATTCAGAGTAAGGCCTGAGAACAAGGAGACGTTGTTGCAGTCTAGCACATAAGCTTAATTCTTGTTTAGGAGTTTTTGGTAGAATGTCTTTACTTTCTGAAATACACTCTGCTGATTTAAAAAAGAAAAAAAAAAGCTGACAGTTAATTAGCACAGACTCTTATTACAGAAGTCTCCTCTAAAGCAGACATATTCAAGTTATCTGAGGTGATTGTCATAAGGGGTTGTTTGCTGTGGTGATCACAGATGGCAGAAAAGACAGCCCAGGAACGCAAACAGCCTGATAATCAAGATAGCCTTAAAATATGGGTGAGTTTTCGACTCTGATTCTGGCAGCAGCCTCTTTTCAAATATCTTGGGTTGTTATGTCCAAGTGGTTTACTTTAAAGCAGCCTTGTCATCAAAGGGGACCCAGAGTCAAGAATAATTATGATAATTACCCAGAATTGCAACCCCCCCAAATAATCATAATAATAATCCTGAATCTTAACCAAGTATAATATTGTTTGTGCAATACACTGCTACAATCAAAAAGATAAAGTGCTAGACAACTACGATCTATTCTTGACTGACAAAGCTCCTATAATTGTATGACTTTCTGGGATAATGGTTTAAACAAAAGTAAATAGTTTAAAAAAAAGCCCCTTTTGCCCCCTCCCCCACAAAGAAAGATTGGAAAGCTTAGCTGTGTTTAGTGCCCATTGATGAAAGCAGTGTTCTCTGATCCATGCTGCTATTGTTGGTTTTAGTTTAGCTCCCTCTCAATCAATATCTAACAGGGCATGATTTAATAAGGTTTTATAATCTCCAAAAATGGGGGGGAGGGGGTGGTTGTGGTATTGTCATTCATCAAAGGGGGCCTTTCAGGTTTCTTTGCTTTCACCTGCTGGGACCCATTTGGTCTCTTTCAAAGAGAATGCAATGACAAAATGAATGAGAAATGCTAGAATAAGAGTCCCTTATTCTACCCAATAGTATAATCAATGGGTACTTGTAATCCCTATTGTACCTCACAGAGGTAGTTGTAAGACAATTAAATCTCGCTTCTCAGGCAAATGATTTTGGTAGTTAACCTGAAACAGCCAACAATATTGAAGAGAATGAATGCATTTGAAGCAATGATGTAATGGGATACTGCCTGGCCAGAAAAGCATGCATGTGTACTGACATGTGTATTTTTATCTCAATATACTAGGTCTATGGTTTTCATGGCTTATAGTCCTTTAAATATTACATGGGTAAGCGGCAAATATTTTAAACAATTCCACAACATGTCTTTTAATTTTCACTTTACACGAACATGAAAATGTTCCCATTTTTGCAGCATTATGCACTCTAAACTGTAGTTTCATAAACAGAAAACATTTACATAGTTAACATCAGTTTGATGTGACAACCAATTTAGTTTTAATTTCATTTGCATCAGCTAAATTCAATTTCTCTTTCCCTACTTACTGAGTGGCTTGAATGTCAAAAGGAGGCTTGCAGTCTTTGGAAGACACGTGTATTTGTTTCAGTCTGCATTTTTTGTCCACCTTCGGTTATGTGGACTTCATATTCTATTTCAAGTATTGTCTATCAAGAAATCTTATGGTTTACCCTTTTTAAGAAATAATAAAAATGTGGCCAGTTATAAAATGTGGCACACAAAAATTCTAAAAGATTTGTATAGAGAAATTACACTCTTGTTAAGTCCTTTGCCTATTGATAAATATTGAATACCAAATAAAGGGAGCAAAGAGATTGTTAGATCAAATATACAAAGATGCATTTTACTTCATATAATTTAAAAATTAAGGGATCCTTTCTTTAACATAATTTAAATATTCTCTTTTAATTTTTCTTACATCTTATTTATGTTAAAATGTCCGTATTCCTTTGCCAAAGTTCTCTGAGAAACCTCAATCAGTTATTATTTACAGTAATTCTCAACTTTATTCTTCAGGCAAAATATTACATTTAATTAATACACAAACATGTGATACACACTTTTATCTCTGGAGGTACACATTTTCTTCTCCACCTAAGGAGTTTTTAATAAAGAGCTATTGATTTGGGAGGTCTGTACCCCAAAAATATATTGACTCAGACACAGATATTCACAGATGTGTGCTCTGCACACGAGTGCATATGTATTTTCCTTAACTCATGCAGACATGAAGCTATCTTATATATAAATAGAATTAGCTCTTCATTGATGCTCGTACATATAATTCTTTCAATTACCTTTAAATATTGAAAAGCAACTCTCGGGAAACTTGAAATGTCCTATATGATTTCTAAGACAGAAATATTTGGTATCAGAATTCTGTATACTTGTAGATATTTTTAAAACCTGTTAATTTGTTATGTTTTGATCATACAAGAATAAAGAAACTCACTAGAAAAATAAAAGATAAAATGTATTCTCTTATAATGCTGAGTTTAGCGAAGAGTGAGACACCTGACTCCTCTGGATACTTCCAGATGAGTCTAGCTAATTGGGGTAACCCAAGCCAATGGCCATTTGAAAGACTCAAGGTCAGGTGTTTTATTACTGGGATAGTATTCAAAAAAATGACTGTCAGGGGTGAATGAAGAATTATGTCAAGAGCATTCAGCATTACTGCCACTAAAGAGAGAGGAGGGGGAAAACACTGTGAAGAAAAACATGTCATTTTCTAAATGAGCAAGGGGAGGAGGAGAGGGCAATAATGTGGCCTTCAGCTGTTGGTTTATTAGGTTTCCATTCCCATGATCCACATCTGCATTAGGCAGAAATAGTCTTACTTTTAATACAGTTGCACTCTACAACGTTGCTTTCTTGTGGAGTAAAAAATAGCTGTGAACAACATGCCAAGGAAGTTTGTTCTTTGTGGTTGTTTGTTTCCCCAACTCTTATGCTACTTTCCTGGTTCTATAGCCAATCTTAGCATTGTTGTCTGATTTGCCATGGAACAGTGAACATTGCTTTTCCTAGCCAAATCATCCAGTGTTAAATGGTATGTGATACAGATCAATAGGGCATCTACAGCTGTACAAAAAGGGCAATGTTGTTTCTATTAACAATTTTGAAAGAGAGTGTTGCCTAGTGGTTAAAGGATTAAATTGCGTAGTGAGGGTTTTGATATCTTGAATTCTAATTCTACCTAAGCCATAGGATTTCTAATGAAGTTGTTAGCAAGTATTTTCGTCTCACTCTTTCTGAAAAATTATCAAAGTGATCTGCAACAATATATTAATGGGTTATATACTTGGCCTATCATGCGATTTATTCAATAACACATGAAAATCTGGAGAACTGTTGAAGATGATTGAAAAAACATCTTGGTGACTTCAAAACATATATTACTTTAAATATTGTGTCAGATTAAATGTTCATATTCTATGCTTTCTTTCTATTGCTTGTTTCTATGCTTCAAGCTATTTTCTTGTCTGAACCCATTTAGCTGCAACTTCACATTTATATATTTGGAGCTTTAGTCAAACTGGAGAAACAGCTTGTTTTGGTTCTGGTTACCTACATTCTCCTTCAGGAAAAGGATATGTTTCTATTTCACATGAGCTCCTTGTCAGCGGCATTTTAATAAAGCATAATGTAGAAAATAGCTTTGGAAAAGCGGTCAGCTTTTTGTTGCCCTTGCCAATGCCAGGTGCAAATGGTTATTCTTAAAGATCAGCAACACTCATCTCCCTTTATTTCAGTTCGGGGTAGAGGCCTGTGTGGGTATATGTGGGCGAATGTGCCCATATGTGAGAGAGAAAGAGAGACAGAGACAGCAGCAGAGAGGAGTTTTATAAAGTTGGGTACTATTGTTAACTCAAGCTAATCTTTGAAAGGAGGATAGGCTCTCTTATTGTATTTCCTGCTCAGATTTCTAGATTCCAGTTGATCTGAAACTTCACCCCTCCTCTTTCTCTCCCCCTCTTTCTCTCTCTCCTTCTCTTTTTCTTCTCTCTCTCTCTCTCTTTCTTCCTCTTCCCCTCCCACCTCCCCACACCTCCAATTCATTTCAGAAGAATGTTACCTGGTTTGTAAAGAATTCACTCAAGGAACAAAGTAACATACCATTCTTAGTATAATCAAATAATAGGGGTCCAACATTAATTTTATTGAAATGTCTGTGGTTCTGTTTTATTTTATTTTACTTTATTTGTTGGGTATTGCACTTAGCAGAAGTGGAAATGTAGTCCTTGGTAGTTGACTGCTGAAAAACTAAAAGTTCTGAGGCTGAAAATATTGTTCAGGGAGATGAAAATTGTGGTTCTTACTTTGGACTCAACCTTGGTCACAGATTAAATGCTTAGGGCAGTGCATTGTGGGAAGACACTATGTAAAAACACTTGGAAAACTAGATGAATACATTGATAAGATAGTGCCTTGATTTTTAGGCTAGCTGACTTAATTGCTTAAGTTTCTGTGAAGGAAATAAATGAAATAGCCAACAAATAGTATTATTTTCCCAAATTAATGGTGAATTTTTAATCATTTCTTCTATATTTTGCATACTAAAGACATATGAGTTTTAGTCATCTCAAGATGCTACACTGTTTTCTATAGCCTTCTTTAAACTCTTTTTCGATTTCTTAATTTGTCCCTACATAAGATTTTTATTTTAAAAATGTAATTCAAATTTATGATACTCCAAATCACAAAAGGGTAATTTTGTGTGTTTTTTTCCCAAAGAAGTATATTTATTTTATTAACAGTTTCCGAATTATTAGTGGGTCTTTGTTTAGTTTTTCTTAAAGACATACAATGACTTTGTAGAATCTTGACCACAAGCATGAAACACAAAATTGCCAGGTGAGAGAAGCTTGTTTCTATGTAATCACTACTGTGCTATTAATCTGTGCTATTTATGATCACAGAATGAATGTGATATTCAATTATTTTATTATTCAATTGTTAAATTATTTGATATTCAATTAATTGTTTGGCCAAATAAGACAAACAATATTAAAAGAAAACACCTCTCTCAAAAAAATCCCCCAAAACAAACAAAAAATCCATTTTATTTTTTAAGTGAGATTCTGATCAATATTTTTTTTATGTTTTATAAATACTAATATTACAGGAAATCAATTGACAAATGAGAATATAATGAATTACTAATCATTTCAAATACTAGTTAGGTCTGCTTAGCGTGACTCCAAATATAACTTGAATGTGAACATTTCTGCTTAACCTAGTGCAGTTACAAAAGCGTTTACAAAATTCTTTTTTTCCCAGGTTATTTTTGCAAAAACTCATATTACAAGTTTCATCATACTCTTCAAATTTATGAATACAAAAAGAACAAAACAAAATGTTTGTTGCTTCCACCTCTCTAACATGAAAACTTGGAAGTGTCTCCATTTTCCATTTTATGGAAATAGTTTAGTAATTTATTCACATGAGAGTCCAAATTTTTTAAGAAGAATTTTAAAAATTGTTTCCATTGGAATAATTAACTGAAATCATTATGGACACAATGTTCCTCTCAAAACTAGTAAAAAGCTATTATTTTCAGCAAGTGATCAAACAGAACTGAGCAGAGTTTCTACAGCATATGTACATATACACATACACACATACATACATACATACATATATACATACATACATACATTCATTCATTCATTCCCAGGTAGATTTTCAAGTATAAAGTGACCTTATGTTCTACTGGTATTAAATAGATGACACAAAAAAAACTTAGTGGCCATTCATAATCCGTTGAAACCACACTCCTAGAAATTGCTTTTAGATCTATATATAAAATCACTCACTCTAAAAGTATTAGTCTATATTATATCCTTTATGACCAATTGTAAATTACATAGAATGTCCTAAGAAAGCAAATCAGTTGCATACACATAAAACTCCTATTTCAAGAGATCTTATATCTATCAATTTATCTATCTATTTATAGCAACTCATAGTATAATGACAGTGGAGTTTTTGAGATTCTACCTAAAGCGAATATTTTAAATGATACCAATTAAAACATAACTCATGGGACTCATTCTATGCATCTATTAATATGACAAATTAACTTATGTTTCCATAAACTGGATCTACAGAGGGTAAAATCAAGATATAATGTTGTCTATGAAGCAAGTTTTACCAAGTTGTCCATTTGGTCTTCAATATTTGTATTTTAAAGAGGTGTGATTATATTTTATTGAATCCTTATTTTTCTAAATGTTTTAATTGAATGTCCTCATAAAAATCTCTGTTTTTTCTAAGGAGATACTTGAAAAATGATAATCTCGTCATACGAAGAAAAAAACTTTTTCAAGGATGGCTCAAAACTAAAAAAAAAACTTTTAGAAATCTTTCAGATTTTGAACTGGTATGATATAACACAACTGTAAAACCGTTATAAGTATAAACATAGCTATATCAGTAACAAGTGAAATAAATTATGCAGTTCAGTTTGCCAATGTGTAATATAATTTTTGATCATATGTAAATTTGCTAGAAGAGGTTTTAAAAGGAATCTTTTAAAATATACCCCAAACTATAACAGATTTGTCATTCATGCACTGCTGAGCATGGAGGCCTAATTTTACCTTTTTGCTATTATTTTAAATTAAGGCACTTATCCAAAATCAAAACAGCTTTTACAATGGACATTTTGTGAAGCGAGATAGTAATGATATCTGGAGGAATATGGTAATTGTTCCTGTTGTGGAGGCACAGGGAAGTATATGCCTTATGCATATATTGGGAAGCTGGAAATACACTCAATATAAAACTATATCTCAAAGTTTGGAGAGTAGATTAGAAGGTGCGTATTGATCAGGCAGAAACATTAAATGAAGCAAAAACATTGCATTTGAAAAGCAAGAACAAAGATTTCTTTTTGCTTTGCTAGTAAAGAATATTAAAAGAGGACAACTGCCATTCTGACAGCAGTTTTAAATCCAGCTTTTCATAGTACAGTCCTTAATGAGAGACCCCACAATATCAGATGAAGAAAGACAAAGAGAATATTTTGATGGAAAAAAAATTAGGGAAAAGAGAGAGATGATTGAGAATATGCAAACTTTGTCTGCAGTTGTTTGAGTACAGGCTTAATGCTAAAGGGACTTCTCCTTCCCTCTAACTACCTATTAAGGAAGGCTGCATAACAAATAGCAGACTATCCCCTAAAGAGCTGAAAGGTAAAGTTCTCAGGAAGCCCCAGTAAATACAGAAATGATTTTTACTATTCCAAATTTAATTCGACATTTTCTGAGTGTGTATGTGTGCTGGCGAAGGGGTGGGGGGATGTGGAGGGCAAAATACCCGCTTCGTGTCCTGAAAAGTGTCATGCAACACAGATTTCTCTGGAAGAAAATGCATCTTACTTGACTAAACACTGAGCTCTCAGCATGAGAATAAACGCCTTAGACGACGTTACACGCTGCAGTGAGGCTGAGCAGGCCCAGTGCAGTGCTTTCACGCCATCTAGTGGCTTTATGAGAAGTCTCCCGAATACCCTCTGATCTCAAGGAACCATTCTTTTTTTCATTTGATAGTGTCTACAAGGCAAAAGAAAGAGAATTGTCATAATTACTCATAGAATCCAGGCAAAATGGGTTATTTTTCTTGAAAAATATAAATATTTTAGGTTAATATATCCCAGAAGTTTAAACAACCTGGCTTTAAATTGTTGGTGCCATTTTGCTTTGTGTGGATAATAGTCCAAGAATTAAGGTTCTTTTTCTTCCTTTTCCTTTCCCTTTCCCTTTTCCTTTCCTTTCCTTTCCTTTCC
>NW_011888792.1:6764419-6836981 GCF_000151845.1 Pteropus vampyrus | reverse complement strand
ATATTGTTCAATGGCTGATAAATATTTTCCATAAAACATCTCTACTTGAAAGGATTTAGTAAATGAATTTAGTACTTGTTGAAGAGATGTGGAAATTGAACTTTTCATACATTTTAAGTAATATTGCAGTGGGAAATAATTTTATTGGTTATTTTCCTTTTGGGGGCATATGTAACATTCACCTTCAGAGATTCAATTATGAACAAACAGAAATTTATAAAATTTGAATTTAATGTTTGTGTGATTGGCATGCTATATTTGCTTTTGTTATGTTCTTTGTGAATATTTGTGTTTTCACCATTTTATTTAGACAATGAGCAGATATCTTAAAATAAGGATGCTCTTTTTAAATGCTGAACCAAGCAGAATGTTCTTTAATTTCTCCACTTTGTGCTAAATTTTAGTATAAATTTCTTAAAAAGAGGTCAAGTCTGGGTTTTCACTTTTCTCATTTGTAGATTTGAAACAACTATATGGGAAAATTCATGTCACACAAAATCTTAAATATTTTCCTGCAATTTTTTCTCCTTAAATGGCAATATTAGATTCTAAAGAAGAAATGTTTACTGATACATATACATATATAGTGTAACTGTTTAGTAATTTTTTAAAATATTTTTTCTTATATAATTTTTTACTTAAACTGATAATTTAAAAATTGAATTTAGTTTTTACAATCCTACTAATTATTACATATGCACTTCAATTTTATGTCCATATGTAAAAAGAAGCAACTTATAAAATCTGAAAAATATTGGTTTGAATTTTTAAGATAGCTGTCTTAATTTAATGTATAAAAATTTCAAACCCAGTGGCTTTACTACATTTTTTAATGTCAAATATATTGAGAACCATAGAGTCAGGTCTCTTAAAACAGCATTAAAAAAAAGTTGGAAAGCTAGGAACTTTTTTGTTGCATAGCATAACAGTGCTTCTCTATATTCTTCTAAGTAGATTCACATAGAAAGAAAAATAGACTTCCAAAGCATTTGGAAAATGTTTTTCAATAAAATATTACTTTTTTGATATAGATAAAAGGAGTACAACTGCATGTATTCATTGTTTTAAAGAAGTGAAAAAAATCTCAGGGAGGTTTCATTTCAGAGAAAAAAGCATATGGGCATCACACACATTGCTGTCTGAGGACAGTCCTGAATTTTGATGAGAATAAGAAGCTAAAATTGGAGTGATAATCTTTTACACTGTTTTTAATTGTAATCAGTGCAGATGTTTGTAGCTTTAGGATAGGAAAATGGTGCTTTAAAAAAATGTATAGTTGATCATTTTTTTAGGCCACAGGCTGCTCAAGTTGGCTCATTTTAAACGATGGCTTTGATACTCAAAATTACTGAAGAGCAAGAAATCCATAAGTATTTTAAAACAAAAATCAACCATGTATGATTAATTAAAATGTATGTTTCAATCTTATAAGCTTACATAGGTAATTTTCTTTTTTTTTTGCATCTTTTCTGCATGACATGAAATAAACAAGCTCCAACTATAAAACTAGAGAAAAGAATTTGAATTACAATTAAAAATATTTTGATACAGAAAATATTGAGATCTTCATAATTTAACCATGATCTCTCCAAGGAAAAGTAATTCGGCTCATTCTTCAGGTGTTAGACTTGAGTCCCGGAAAAAGCAATTCTATGCAGGCATTACATTTCTGCATCTCTTTCTTTCTGCCTATTTTTATCTTAGGATGAATTTACTTGGTATGTATGTCTCCAGATAAATTCAGATTTAGATCGATACAGATGTCTGAATTTTCCGGTTTTTATTCAGATGTTTTTGCTGGATTTAATGGAATTAATTGACTTTGGCATTTACATTATATACCTGAGGGAGAGTCTTTCTCTATTTTCTGGAGGAATGGTTTGCAGTCTCATAAACACAAATCAAGAGGGCCCTTTTCTCCCTTTCATGTGTAGGAGTGTATTTGGTGTATAGAAATCTCCTAACGAATGTCCTTGCTTAGATGTTCTCCACCTAATGTTGCATTTAGAGTCAAACATTCTGGGTAGTGGAGCCTTCTTTCACTTTTTCTGGGCTAAATTACTCTTTTGGGCTACACAGCTAGGCTGCAGCACTACCCCATTTTGTCTGCCTCATAAGTGAAGCAGAGGGTGGAAAATCATGCCCCGCACAGAAGCATCTGCTGTATTTAAAACAATACATGTGTTCAAGACTCAACAAGGCATTTTGAATCACAGTGAAGTTTAGAAATTAGCAGATTAATTTTCCACAAGCATCCTAGGGGAAATCATTTTTATTCTTTGTATCAAAAACACAGTAATTAAACCTATCACAAACATCTGATTATATTTTGTATAAAAGAGAGTGTATATGTGTCGTAGCTAAGATTCTGAATTGGTTTACATCTAAATTAAAGACTAAAGGTAAAGAAATTTAAATAAAGTAAACTCTAAATTCCTAACTTAAGAAAAATGTCCTATCTTCATTACAATAGCAATTTAGAAATTGTTTCATTACTAGACTGTTTAGAAATTTTATAAGAGAATTTAAAATTGTTAATGACTAATACAGATAATTTTAATAATAAATAGCTATTTAATGCCATCTGCCACAATTTACATTTTATTTTTGCTCATCTTGAGAATAATGTCAAAATAGGAACTATTTACATCCTATACATGAGGAAAATGAGACTCAGAGAATTTGGTTGACTTGCCCATGATCACTAAGCTAACAAAGACAAAATAAATTTAAATCCATTTCTGCTTCATTCTAGCACACATCTTCTTCCTGTATGTTATACTGATTACTAATTGAAGTCAGAGACTATTTCGTGTTCTTCATGTATATCATCTAATTATAGAGCCTGTGACTTTTCCTAAATACTTCTTAAGTTGAACTGAATGTGGATTTGTAAATAGCAATATCTTTACAATATTTGCTTTTCAGAAAAAGCAGACATAGAACTCTAATCAGGTATGTCAACAATCAAAGCACTATTCTTTGGTCAAAATCAAGGGTCATAATGTTAACAAACTTGATTTACTACAATAGTAAAATGAACTCTAGTGGATGAATTTGGTAATTATTCTTTTATATATTGTGTATCATTACTTCATTTTACAGATTCTGGAATGGCATCATTTCTCCCTTGTTTCTTCCTGCTGCCATTTATCTCATTTGCCTAGAGATTCTTGTAGTTGACTCATTCATCTTACCACTTTAAACATACATCACAGTAGACTTACACTAGCTTGTTAATCTCTGCCTTGCCTGGCTTCATACTTTTTTCAAAGTTCAATAATGATACCTCTAGGGACTGTGTGGTAGTAGGTCACACTTGATTGGATCACTCTCTGTCTTGGCACTATTCAGCGTTAATCTCTACCATACCAGTTTGTATAATAAACTTGTTATTTCATTTCATCTATGTTCTTGATATCTTAAATCATATTGAGAGCCTTTAAAGTAGAAACAGTTTTCATTTCTTACATTTCTATGATATCTATCCAATGTACTCAGTGGACTGCTCCAAAGAAGACCTACCCTGTTCAAGAGTTAAAACTGAGCCAGATGGATAGCAGAACACCAAGTCAATTCCCCAGTCTTAGAATAAAAACAACACTTGATTTTATTATATATGTTAGGAAGACATTGTTAAATAAGATGTGGCCAAGATGAATCCTTACAGAATATTATTTGTTAAATATTTTGGGGGATAGTCCAGGGAATAATAACCTTCTTTGGGATACAGTTTTATATCCACTTTGAAGTTTTTACTTATTCTTACCCGTAGTATATAGATGAGCACATCATTAGGACCAGAATAAAAGTTTTTTCGAAGTTACAATACATTATAATCATTACTATTCCCCCATCTACCAAACATTTTTGATAGAGTATCTAAAAGGAATTATTCTTAATTCAGCCACACTGATTAATACTGAATATCTCTATTTTTTAAAGGATTTTTGAAACTATATATATTGGAAATAGCTGCATATATATCTATTACATGGGTCAAATAAGAAGGTATAGATCATTCACATTCACTTTGTAGTAACAAACTGATCTTCTTGGCCAGAACCCCTCCACATCTATGCTTGGTTAGCCTGCCCAGTTTAAAAACAAAACAAAACAAAACAAAACAAAACAAAAACCAACAAAAAAAAACTTTTTAAAATTTAAAAACCAGGACATTTCAATTTTTTAGAAAACCTTACTTCTCACGAAGAACAGGAGTGTTTTGTAACACTGGGTCCTATTTCTGGCAGGGTAAAATCACCTGAAACTGAGCATTAGTTATTCTCTTTAGACAGGACATACTTTCTCCAATTTGCTCTAGTCCTCAGTACTTCTTAGAGAGATTTCCACCAAGCCCACTTCCAGCATTCATTATCTGCCTTCCATCTGTAAGTATTTAAGTGATTCCTCACTTAGTCTAAGTTCTGATTTTAAACTATTAAAAGGAAAGCTGAGTCATTCATAGTGATACATCTAAGTCTTGGGTGTTATCCACTAAGTGATTAGATGCTTCAAGAGTAAGTTACTTTTAAAAATTTTAAAAGAATTTTTAAAATGGTAAAAGCATTCTATTATAAATACACATATACGTATATGCATGATATAATTATTCATATCGTCTACAATATGATTTATTAAACAAAATATGTTTCATGTCACATTTTTCAGAAGTTGGACAATAAAGTGGGTAATGTATGTTTTCATTAGCTATGAAAGACACAAGGTGTTCTATGTATTTAAGAGAAGAAAACGTAAAGAGTTTCAATGTAGATAGTTCTGCCTGGCTGAGAGAATTGATTTTTCAAGAATATGGGTCAAGCTCTTTCTTCCTTGTTGTCTTTCTGTCAGTTGGTGCTAGAGTGTCTGATGATGAGGATCCAGCTGCTGAGAGATGTTGATGGGCACCTTGACCTTGGCCCAAGTCCTAGAGACTTGTGCTGTTCCACACATTCCCAAGGAGGATTCAAAGAACTGAAGGATCTTACTGTTCCCAAGAACTGTCTAGTAGTCTGACTCCTTGGAATTTCCTTAGCCTCCTTGAGCAGAAATTCTGACTCTGGGAGAGATTCTTCTCTAAATAGATCTTTTTCTTAAGAGCGAACTAACAGTAACAATGAATTTATTTAAAGAAAAAGAATTGGCAATATAATTTTTTTATCATTCATAACAGAACATTTCTTAGATGAAAATGAACACTTTCCCCAAAAACACACATATGAGCACTCACCTTGGGTAATTTCTTTTTATTGCCTATCAGATTTACCCCAGGCAAACTGAGAAAACATAGAAAGCCAGTTTCAGCATGGTAGCAATAACTGATAAGCCCACTTGCCACCATATACAGGAGCTTTTATCAAGACATAATAGAATGTTAGAGAACTAATTATAGTATCATTTTTTCAAACATGACACTCTCTAGAAGTTCAGGTTAATTTGTTCCCTCAGTAAGTATTTGAATGCAAAATTGATGAATGACACCGGTTGATGTGCGGAAGATAGAACAAAAATATAAGATCAAAGCCCTACCCACCAGTGGCTTACTGTTCAACTATAGAAAAAGTCATAATGCAAAATGGCATATGACCAACACAAAGGAAGTGGGTAATAAATGTTATCTAAGACAGAAGAACTTAATGAATGTATATAATAGGAGAGGTGAGACTTGAGCTCAACCTTAGAGAATGGAGAAGATGAAGTACGGAAAGGCTTGAGATTAGAAATGTGCTGGTTCAATTGGCAGTAAGGATCACCTGTTGTCTAGAGAGGAAGGTTCACATTGGCAAGGAGTAAGTTAAGTAGTCAGGAGAGAACTTCGTGGCTGAAAACTTGTTCAAGGCCAAGCTGCCTAGGTTTGGATTCTGGATCTGTCACTTACTACTTGTATAAACTTGAGCTGATAACTTTATCTCTTAAGTTTCAGTAAAGCAACTGCAAGGGCTGTGATTAGAATAGGAACAGTCTTATAGAGATATTTGAGAGATTATGTGAGTCCATTTATGTAAAGCACTCAGCACAGTTCCTGGCACATTAACGCTACTCTGTAAAAGTTAGCTACTCTTAGTAAAGGCAGTAGAGAACACAATATTTGATGGATTCAAATGCCAAAATGAGAAGCCTAAACTTTACCCTACAAGTAAAGTGAAAGCCATTAGTGGTTTTTTTTTGTTTTTGTTTTTGTTTTTTTTTTTAATGGATTTGATTTGCTGGTATTTGCTATAGAGAATGTGCTAAAGAAGGAGACAGGAGGGAGGGAAGTCATCTGGGAGGCATAGTCAAGGTGTGAAACACTGAAAGTCTAGATGGAGAGATTTTAAAGGGAAAATACCATTGGGAAGTTGATATTAATTAGCTATAGGATGTTGAATCTTAACCATTTGGGGGAATGGGCTTCTTAGTGTATCTGACAAAAGTTATTGATCATCCTCTCATAAGTGTACAAATACACTTGTGTAAAAAATCTGCATGCAATTTCAGGGGGTCATGGGTGCCTAAAAGCCCTCCTTTGGACCCCAGATGTAGGGGATGAAAGAAAAGGCAGAGAATGAAGACACTATCACGAATAAATGCAATAATAAACATAACATAAAGTAAATAATAGATTATATTGCAAATTTTATAATTTTATTTTACACTTATTTGTTTGTAAATTGTTTTGTAATTTTTGTTTGCCCCATTGAGCATTGACATATTTTTCTCTCGATTTGTAATACTCATATTTTCTCTTATCCTTAAATTTTTCCTCCTGAGAAATCCTTATTTTATTTAACTGATCTGCCAAATGCTACTTTCATGCTTAAATAGTAAGCACAGAATATCATACTGTACTCCACACTGTCAGATTATGCTCTTCTCTCTTGTTTTGAAAATCGATAGTTATCTTGTGTCTTTTCCATTTAAATTTAAAAATCAGGCCATAAACACTGCCCCAAATTATTTTTTGAGTTTGAAAATTAAAAAGAAATCTTATTGTAATTTTTTTCTTCTCCATTTAGAACATCAATTATATCTGAATACTGGGAAGAAGTGTATGAGGAGTCTTTTGTATCAGTCTGACCTTCACTTACCATTAATTACTTTTCTGCGCACTTATTCCTATGCCTCATATCATAATTAAACTAGCTAAATAGTAGCCAATGGAACTTTAATTTTATTTTACCACTTTCTTTCCGTATAAGGAGACAAGAAAGTCCAAGCAGTAAATATACATTTTCTTTGGCTCAGCTGTCTGATTGCTAATAGTTGCTCCAAATGCCTATCTTTAGATCTTTTATTATTTAATGTTTAGAGCAAGCTCATCCAATACTTGGAGGATACCAAGAACAAATTGTGTCTTAATTAAGAGTATTTATATCTCAGATAGGATGTTTTTTTAAATAATGTATCTATTTCTCTCTGTCAGACTGATCCTTCAGGACAGAAGTCCTCCACCCCTAGGCCTTGGACAAATAAAAGTCCGTGGCCTGTTAGGAACCAGGCCGCACAGCAGGAGGTGAGCAGTGGGCAAGCTAGGGAAACTTCGTCTTATTCGCAGCTGCTCTCTAGCTCTAGCATCACCGCCTCAGCTCCACCTCAGATCATCAGGCATTACAGTCTCATAGGAGCACTGGTCCCTGGTGCCAAAAAGGTTGGGGACCGCCTTTAAAAAGTCTTAAGTAATATTTTATAAATATTTACCAAGCTCTCATCATCAGTCCTGAGGATTAACAATCTAATACTGCCATTTAGGCTACATCTAACACGAGACTAGATATGCTGTTTGAAAACTGATCAAATTCTATCAAATAGGGTAAACTAAGGTAGATAATAATTCAAATGACCAATTGACTCAGTCAAAATTTTTGTATTTTCATAGGTGTTAATTACATAATATACCTTTAAAGTTGTATCAGTTATTATTACAAATGTAATTCTCCCCAAAATACATAGATATTGGCTTTTGAAAAAGAAAGTGCAGTATCTAAGATCTTCATTAAATCCTACTCTAACCACCAGAAAAAATGTTTGTGCCTTGACTTAGAGGAATCAATTTTATATGATGCTAAATGTGTTATAATAGAATTAGTCTATAATTTTTTAAATAATAATACATATTTTATATGTTCATATAGGTATAAAGATAAAAAACTAAAAGCAATTTAAGTCAGAACATTTAAATTTGAAATTACAATTGAATTTGTTAGACCAAGACTAATTTAAAAAAAAAAAAAATTTTCTCAGTCTCACTGACCTAAGAGAAATGAAAGTTTTAAGTATAGTCAGCTTGTTCTAATCGAAGCCTCACTAAACTAGAAGTTTGAGGATTAACCTTTCCTGTCATTAGCATCACTGAGGCCATTTCCCATTCTGTAAAATAAAAATTAAAATACTTTCCATAGCGCTTTTGCAAGTTACTTGTAAGGATCAAATGAAATAAAGGGTGAAAACACTTAAATAAGAGAGTATTCATCTTATGTGACACAGTTATTTAAAGAGTAGGTTGTTGATATTCCAAATATTGACTTGTTTTCCTTCAATGGTCATTTTTCCCTTTGATTTTTTTGATGATCTCTGCCCTCTCTTACTATGGATAAATCTTGGGACTATTTTTTTTTTTTTTGTAATTGGATAAAATTAGTAAGTATCCTATATCAAGTAGCAAGATGCCTTAATGATTACACATGTAAAACTTAAAAGAAAATTGTTTGGGACTGCAAGCCCCATTCAGGGATTTCTATTTTATAAGCAATATTGGTGTGGAAGTCTGTGAGTAGAACTCTACCATGCTATACTTAACATTTACCCTTAACTAAGCAGATAAGTCCATGTTAAAAAAAATAGCCCAAATATCCACTCTTGCTTTCAATTCTCATGCTAACAAAGAGAACTGAGTCTCCATTTCAGCCAAGACAAAGGAGGTAGCTCTTTTTACTAAGCTACCTTTAGCTGACAACATCCTGTACCAACCACACTGAAATCCTAACAACATTGCTCCAGCAGGCACAGACGAGCCCCGCACGTCCTTTGCTATCCAGGCCTGGGCAGAGAACTTGGCTCACACCACCAGAAGGTGCGAGCTAAGAAGCTGGGAGGAAGGTGTGAGTCGAAGCTCCCCTCAGCACTAGAAACAAAAGTGGGGGAACATAGCACTTGGTCTCCTTTCTAAATGATTCTTGAGTTGCTCTAATTTTGTTTTAGTCATCACATGAGTTAATTACAATGCTAATTAGCCCAGTTTACAGGACTGCGTGCATTTGTACAGGAGAGTTCTTTGTTTGATCTGCTACATCATTAGCTTAGGCATCTGCTTACCAGCACGGAGGGATAGCATGTATAATTGAACGTGGAAGAACACACCTTCATCTGTGTTAACAAAGAAAACTATTGAAAACCAACAGACTAATTAAGGGTAATGATGAACAATTTTGATAAGCAATTATTTTTTAATATTGAAGTTTGCTACTGAAAAGAGTGGGGAGAGAGGACAGGGAAGCTCACCTTCTAGCTTTCTACCCAGAAAGAGAGAGAAGGAAACAGATCCTGCTTCATTTCCATTTCTTCTCCTACAAACTGTTTTAATATGTAATTGAACTGATACCTTTATTTCAAAAGAAAAAGAAATAATTATAGAGTTTGTTGGGATTATTTTCTGAAGAGAAGATATTATGCGAGCATGAATTCCATCGGTGATCTGAGGAGGAGCAAGCTGCTTGGACCATTACCCATCATTGTTGAATAGCAGAGTAATTAATTGGGCAAATACGTCTAGATCTGGCAAGTTCACATGTGCAATAAGTGGGCAGCAGCAACATACATATTCCTTTAAAGTGAATAAAATAACAATAGTTTTACGTGCCTGTGTGCTATATCAGATGCCTTTTTTTCCTCTTGACTTTACCCATTCCAGATTATTTCGTCCATCTTTACATACTCCCTTGAAAGGGGGCTGTTTATTACAAAGGAAAAAATCATCTGCAGATGAGCAAGTTTGATTCGTATGTGTCAGTTTATTTTTAAAGGAATAAATTTGGTTAACTATTTCTTCACTAACTAATTTTAAAAGTAATTCGATATTTGCACTCAAATGTGTTAAATCAGCATGAGAAAATAACCTTTTTTATGTTCCCAAAGGCTTCTCAAATAACCACCAAGGCCTTCTAATTACTATACAATATTAATGTAAAAATTTAATTTTTCATTTAAAAGTTATCTGCAAATATAGAAAATAAGGCACAACATTTGCCCTGGATAAAGTGATAAAGGATATTTGGCCACCACCTTCTTAAAATATTTCTCTATAAAAGTATAGACAAAAAATATAGCACTTTATTTGAACATTGCCAAAAAAAAAAAACTGACAAGGTTTAGAGAAAGTACTCACTATTGTTATTGTTTTTAATGTAAATCATGTCCGATGGTTAAATCTAAATGTAAGAAGAAAACTTAGGTCTTGATTTCAAAAAACTCGATTCCCCAGCATCCCTACCTCTCAAGAGGTTAAATGATAATTTTTTTGTTGTTGTTCTGATCACATTTTAATCCAGATAACAGGGAACCCACACTTCTAATTCAGACTTTCTGGTAAGGCTCAGCTTGTCACAATGTATAGCTTTCTTTCCTTTGATAAGGTCAGTTTGCCAAAAAGAACAAAGTGCATATGAGTAATACATTACTCAACCACTTGTATACATACATCTATTTTTCTTACCAGGTCTCACTATTCAGAAAGGTACAGACATGGCACCATGATAAAAAGGGTCATTTAAAAGACTTCGCAGAGGCTCTGTACTGTGAAGGATTGAATTTTCACTTGAATGCCTACATTTTCACATCTTTTTCTTTGCAGAAATATTCCTTTTGAATGGCAGACTGCAATTGGGTAGCTTTTTTTTTTAAGTCGCTGACCAGGAATATATAAAATATTAGAAGGCATTTGTCCCAGTGGAGGAACACAGTTCACTGAAAAGTACTGGGTGTTTTTTAAGGAGGTTATACAGCTTTGCCTCTTCAGATTGGAGGGCTTCCTTTGACAAGAGCCTCAAGTTCAGCCAAGGTGGAACACCAAGGTATTCCACTTCTAAATGATAGACAATTTAAACAACTTGTGAAATCATTAGCCCCAAAGCCATCTATCTGGTAATTTTTCATAATTATACCCAATGTATATTTTGAGGACCACACAATACTGATTCCAGTTTTCTTTCACCTTTCTATCTACTTCACCATTTGATTAGACTCTTATGAGAAATACACTCATGACTAATTTTTAAAACTTCTCATTTTCCCCTAGTGGTTTTAAATATCCCAAATTCACTTGGATTCTCTGTGGAGTGTGTTAATTCAGTTCAGCTGAATGCAACAAATATTTCTTGAACTACTACTACCAGTAAGGTGTTCTGCCAGGACATGGGGAGATATAAAAATGAATAAGGCATCTTCGCCACCCTTAAGAATTCTACAATCTAATGGAAAAAGTATAAAGTGCACAACCCTAATAAACAATAGACTATAATGATTGAGAACAGAAAGTCACAAAATTTCATCACAGCAAATCATGGACATTTCTTCTGGCTGAATCAAGGAAGAATTCCCAAAGGAGAAACTACTTAAACACAGCATTGAAAGAATTCAATTGGGACACCAGTAGTAGAGGGACAGGGATGGTCTGATAAAATGATACATCCAGGTAGGAAAATGGCAAGAGAAAAAGCATCAGGATGGACAAATGAAACACATTTTTGTGTGACACAGAGTACCTGGAGTGGGTATAATGTGAGTTGCTTGAGGAGGAATGATGGAAGTCAAGAGTGAACAACTCCATTGACACTTGATGACTTTGCTACGAAGTTTGGAGTTTGGCTGTGATTCTGTAGGCAAAAGGGAATTTTTGAGCAGGGAGTGTCTATCAGCACTGTGATTTGTATAGCTTATAAAGTATTCTTTCTTCTCATGTATAATTTATCTGTTTTTGCCTATACTACTAAAGATTTTTCTTGAACTTTAATTCTCTTTTCCCCCCTCTCCTGTTAAAACTAAATCAGAGAAATCTAGAAATCACAGACAATCTATGTCACATACAAATATTCATGTCCATTGGGGAACCAAACTAAATTGTTAAGAAACTCTGTAGTAACAATAATGATTTTGTGACTCTAAGTCTAGTGGAAATTGCATATCGTTATTTTATAAAAATACTCAGAATTACTTCTGAGTTATATGGAATCAAAAACAATTTTAAATTCTTTCAAAAGCAGAACAAGGATATCTTGTTCGTATTCTATAACAACACTGGATGAAGAGATATTGCTCAGGCTTTTAAGAAATAAACTTGCAGGCCTATCTTAAGAGTGGACAATTTTATCTCTAAATGTTGACTTTTGGAAAAGTTAAAAGGAAAACAATACATCGATCTGTCCATATACAATGTTACCACACTGTTTAAATGCAATGCCCACTGAGACCCAACCACCGCCATCCGATTCTCTTCCTAACCTTTCATAGCTAACTAAAAAGGTGCCTGCATTTTATAACTTCAAGCTCTGATTAGTAAAGATAGATATAAATTATCCCTTTCTAAATTTTATATTACTCTTAGTTATGGAAAATTAAACTAATTCTATTTTGGAAAAAAAAAGACTTGAAATGGAAAGAAAAAATGGCAGCAATGGCAAATTTTAGCTCAATAAGGTTTTTAGGCAAAACAGGTAATTGTGTATGATATTAATAAAATTAGAAGGTGGGCTAGAGCTATTCTGAGTGCCTAGCAGATCAGTAGTGTACATGGGTGAATGACTGATCAGACACAGTCTAGTCATTTTGGTGTCACGTGGTTTTTATCCAATCAATTGCTAAATATTTAGCTATTATGACAGCTGAAGCAAATGATTTGACACTAAAATAATTGAATTACTGGCTCCACATTCATACTCAGTATTTGGAGTGGGCAGACACAATGGGAAAGTGTGTCTTTCTTAAGACGATCGAATAAGAAGAAATGCTGTTCTTTCATTTATGAGTAAGAAGAGAAATATTTTTGTATATAAGCTTTAAAACATAGCATTAGTCTTTTGCAATTTCAAAACTAGGAAACCATTTTTTTTTAATCTGAAAATAATGGCCTTAATTTAGATAATCTGTCTTGTCTTGAGATATTGACCTCAGTGTACAAAATCATATTTCTCATTATACTGAAAATTGCTACAACTAGAAATTACAATCTGGAAAGAGAAAAGAATTATGATCCCTATGAAGGTAATATATTGACAGATATTGAAACTAGCAAAAAAGGCTGGATGACTCATATTTTCCAGTTTTATGAAATGTCTTATACTGTCCTCAATGTAACATTCTTAAATCTAGATATCCATGTTAAGTTCTAAACTTATTTTGTCTTGAAAGAGATATAGTTCTACTAGGGATTTCTATCTTTACTTAGATCTCCAGATATACATCTGATGAGGATGGCAATACCTAGTACATAGTCATTCTTCTTAAGAATTCTAAGATTTTTATATTCCTTGGTACCCTGAAGCTCCCTGGAATCTCTACCTCTCCTAGCCCAGAAGAGCTATTTAATCTACATCATATTCTCTTATTGGATGTATTATCAACAGATCTTATGCCTGCCATGAACTGTCTGCTGAGGAATGGTAGATGTCTTGCTCCAAATTATTTTTGTAAGATTCCCACTTCTCACTCCTTCCTAGCTTATAGTATATTTCTCCTTCTGTCCCTTAGACAATTACAGTACCACTAATAGTGGGCTGCTTACATAGAATAATTCAGAGACTTCTCTGATTTCCAAAAATATTTGATTAAGTATAGTTTTCCCTGGTAGTTTACATGTAACCTCCAAGTCCAGGAAATTGCCACTCTGTCCTTCCAAAACCTGTGGACTGAAATATGTAAATATGATAAAATCAATTATTGGATAGCTATTAAGAACAAGATGTAGATAGTCCTCAAATTACAATGGTCTTACAACCCAATAAACCCATAAACTGAAAATATCATAAATCAAAATGCATTTAATACATTTAATACATCTAACCTTCTGAACATCATAGCTTTGCCTAGCCTACCTTAAACATTCTCAGGACACTTACATTAGCTTACAGTTAGGCAAAATCATCTCACTGCCCCTGGCCAGCATCATGAGAGTACCCTACCACACATTGCTAGTTCAGGAAAAGATCAAAATTTAAAATTCGAAGTACAGTTTCTACTGAATGCTAACCATTTTCATACCATTGTAAAGTTGAAAAATCGTAAGTCAAATAATTGTAAGTCAGAGACATCTGTATTGTGTTTGACAATGTATGAAATACAAATCAAGATCTTATAGGTCTTGTATAGGGGCAAGAGGGGAAGGATTTGTAGTCAGATGATTTGTAGTCAGAGTATGAGATCCAGTTAACACTTAGAAGATCTAATATGGGGTAATACACTTAGCCTTTCTAAATCCTATTTCCCTCTTTTATAAAATAAAGATAACAATATTCTCTATAACACAGGATTGTGGAGACATTTAAAGATGATAATGTATACAAAAGTTCCTTATAATAGTAAACTATTCAATAAACATCAAGAAGCATAGCCAGGATCCTCTGGGAGGGATGGCCTGAATTTAGGGATAAGCTGAGTGGAAACAAGGATTTGTCTTGGGAAAGCTCCATTCCTTAAATAATAAGGGAGACAAGAAAAATACCAATTCCCTCTAGAGGTAGCAGAAAGTTCCCAAGGCTTCCTGGTTTTGCTATAAGGAGTAAGAAGAAACTTAAGAAAGATGTCAGCTCCTAGTAAAAAAAAAAGTTTCAAGTCCTAGGCTTGAGAACTGGCAAAGACAGCCTCTCTACACAACATTAGTATCAAAAATTAGAAGTAGCAATACCTTTCATCCAGCTTCACTTCAATGGCTTCACTCTATGGTCCCACAGAAAGACAAAATGGGAGAGCATAGCTCTGTGCCTGGAACTTGAAAACATAAGCAGACTAAAGAAGTAAAAGCAGCACTGAAAGAAAAAGAAGTAACTAAAACTAGAAGTAACTAGAAGAAGAAACTTAGGGAAGAGTTCCTGAAATTATTCCATTGAGGCCTCAGGATCATGAATGTGTGTCATTACTGGTGACTCCTTTTCTTTGATTTGACCCTTTGGCTGGCAAAGCTTGGAAAGCACCTGATACTTACAAGAACTTTGAGGTAGAACTTTCTTTATAGATGTTTAACATGATTAGGACAAAAGAATATCTTTGTGTATTATATTCACTTTCCAGAAGAATCCTGATTAGAATCAATTTTGGAAGGATAATTAATAAAATCATTTGTATTCTATTCTTACTGATAGACATATTTCCCATTAACATACTTTAAGAAAATCACCTAGTCCTTGTCTTTCTGTGACTCAGGAATCCGAAGACAATCCATACCTAGTACTTTGGTTTCAAAAAGCCCAGATTCATACATGATTGGCTGTACTTGCCATTAGGAAGAAGATTCTCAAGGACTAGGATTGTCTAACATGAGCCAATTGGAAAAGTGAAAGAGGTTAGGAGAGCTTTTGGGAAGATAGGGCAAGGAAGGGGCCGGGCAGGATCTTATAGGTTCTGCAGGTGACAAGAATAGAGCTTTGGTTCCATGTAGCATCACAAAGAGGTGTCTAGACCTCAGATGGAGGCAGTTAGGGCAGTACCTGAAGAGAGTGGACACTAGGTTCTGAGTCTCCAATTTGGAGCAATGCTGCTACCTGCCTTTAAGGGACCTTGCTGTCTCAGGCAATGAACATATCATGGGGCCAGTATGGACTGAAAAATACAGGGTACTTTATTGAACAGTCTGCAATGGGTAGGACCCTAGAATTCTTACATGACCTAAGGAGTAGAAGCTTCTCAAATTACCACTAATACTGACTTGTCCTCCATCCGGTTAGGAAGCTGTTTAAAGCAGTTTTATCTGCTTTAACAAAAGTAAAATTTTAAAAGTGGCAATTCTTAAACTCTGTGAGTTATAGAAGATAATTTATACCTACTATGTCATAAAGGGTTTCAATATTTTTAGGTACCCACATATTAATAGTGACAGTGTAGTAGACAATGATTTATATTTTTGAATGTCTCAGTAAGATAGGTATTGCTACAACAACGTTACAGATGAGGAGAATAAAACTCAGAGATGTCATTTTTCTTGCTTCAAGTTTCATAACTCATAACTCATAAAATCATGATTTAAGCCCAGGTCTCAAGCTGGAAAGTCAAGTTTCTGCCATTAACTATACTATTTCCCTAAAGTACAGTTTTTAGAGAGCGATATGGCCAATGATAGGAATGGGTCAAAGGAGAAGCTATTCATTCATTAAGTAATTCGATTCATACTTACTGAGGTCTCCTATGGGCCAGACATTGTTCTGGGGGCCGAGGAAACAACAGCAAACAAAACTGGCCCTTGTGGATCTCACATTTTAGTAGTGGGAACTTTAGGAGGAGACATTAGAAAAAGACAAATACATAATATGTCAGATGGTAATATGTGATAAAAAAAAAATAAAGCAGTGGAAGGGGGACAGAAGGTGATAAGGTGCTGTTCTATTAATGATCGGGGAAGACATCTTTGATGAAACAACATTTAAGTGAATTGTGAGGTCTTTGACAGAAGTGAACTAACCATGAAGAACAGAAGGTGAAGCTTCTGGGCAGAGGAAACAGAGGCCCTGGAAACAGAAGATACTTGGTATGTTAAGGAACAGAAAGGATGCAGGGTTACTGCAGGGGAGGCAGAGAAGCATAGAGAGGGAAATAATAAGGTGAGGGTTGAGTGACAGGCCACATTCTACTCAGAAGAACTCAGTATCTTCTTTGACTTGACTGGTATACTTCAGGTCTGCGCAAAAGTATTTTTTAATGTCCTCAACCAATTTTGGGTTCTGATGAACGTGGAGCAAAGATCTTGATGCATTTTTATACTTACTTTGTAGGCATTGTTTGAGTCATTTTCTGTTGAAAAAGTCAAGTAGAATCACAATGATTATTTTGGTTGCCTTATGAGATCAAATTAATGATCTCTCAATCCAGTGTTTGCTCTCTGAGAGGGGTGTATCTTGCAGAAAGGACAATTTTCACTCATAATAACTAAGCACAAATGATCAGGCATGACTATCAGACATAGTGAAATATGACTTTAAACAAAGCCAGGAACACATGTCTTGGACTTTTCATTTGGAACCTGGAAATCTTATATTTTCTAAAAATAAATCTTACTTTGTTATTTAGTTTGTGCCAAGTGATTATACTTAGGTTTGCCTCTGCCTCAATCCACTATGCTTTATGAGAGCAGAGTAAATTTTCCAATGGGGTGAAAAAGATTTAAATAATATCCCATTCTGGTAGTTTAGTGACATAATGTTAATTAGGAAAATGACAAATAGAAAAGTTAATTTTGATTTTACATGACCTGCTGTGTATGTCAGCTTCCAGTTCACCCAACTTGTATCCTTCACTTCTTGCACAGATCAGGTATTCCATGTAGGGATGCCATCTGAGTAGAAAGTAAATGATCTATCCTCTCACCAGTGCCTAAGGAATTTCAGGGGTAACTTCCATTAACCTTGATGGATCTTACACATAAAAAGCCTTGAATGTCAATGGGAGACTAGACTCCAAAGAGTTTCTTCTACTTTCTTTGATATTGTTCTTTTAATCAAAGAACGACAATGAAGCATTTATCATCAGAAATTATACAAAAGTATTTTAAAACTTTAAGTAGAACCAATAAATGATTCACTAAAAGTGTCAAAGATGATTATTACAGACACTGTCAAAAATATTTATTGATTAGAAACAAAAACAAAACACAACACAGTAACTGCTTCTCCCATTCCTTTTTTCAATCCACAAGTGTTAAGATAAATTTCCTTAGAGAAATAAATCATCTGTGGCAACATTTTTCACATGCCTCTGTTCTGAGTGTAGCCTTAAAACACAGTTTTCCAGCACATTACAACTATGTGTCTGAAAGTTACCATGGTGCTCTGCACTTTGCATCACTATTAAGCTCCCTTCTCATGGGAAGCACTACTGTGAGCCTCTTAGTCTCAGAACTATGCCCATTTCAGTATCAATAAGATAAATATTAAATACATTGAGAGGAAGGACAGCACCTCTTGCTCTCCCACTATATCACCCCTCACTTACTTACTCAGTCATCAAGCACAAGAGCTTATTGACCCTATTGATAGGAAAGGCCACAGAGGATTGCAGAATTTTGAAAATTAGTTTGTGTCCCCTGTGAGCTATACAGTAATTTATACTTAATAGGAATTATAAAGAGGTCTTCCACCAAATTGTGTCAGAGAGGCAATGGGTTAATAAGATATGTGAACTTAAATTCCATAGAGAGGAGGCTGAAAGCCCCACTCGAAAGAAATGGATGCATGAGGGAATGCAGGAAATGTGGTGAGGGAATTGTGGAAAGGGGTGAGCAAAGAGAGAGAAGCCTCTGAATTGGTCAAAGGCAGTGTGAAGCCATTGCCAAAGCAGGCGACTTTAGTAAAGAGCAGACAATTTGATTTTTAAAAAATCAGTCAATTTAATTGCTGATGGGTCTGGCCTCTCTAATGGCGGGGAGAATAATGAGACAAATTGTTAGATGTCAGAGTAGACAAAAATATTCAGTTAACTGACACGAGTTCTTCATTTTCCGACAGACTGTTGTGGTTTATAAATGCAGCATTAGTACGTGAATGTATGTGGCTGTGTGTGTACACACATGCTTGTGTGAGTGGGTGGGAGAGAAAGAAGGGAGGCAAGAAGAGGTCCTTATCATGAGGCGAGCCTGCGATAATGGCATATGAGACTTCAGTTTTCCTGAGGTTTATAGTCCTAACTTTATGTTAGTGATCTTTGCTTAGAAAACAAAAATTAGATATCTAAAAAAGTTAAGTTGTTTTAGATCATGATGTTTTAGTTTTGAATATGGCATGTTATGTTATTGGTAGTAGGTAAGATTATCTTTCATACCCTACCCCAAAGGAACTACACACGCACAGAACATTAATGGGCCTATGTCATCGTACTGTATATTAGCAGTGCAAAATACTTTCAGAATACAAATTCTCAAAAAACAAGGGGAAAAGTCCTCTAAAACTATTTCTCTCTCTCTCTGTCTCTGTTTCTCTCCCTATGTCTCTCTCTCATTTTGTTATAATCCTTAAAGCTGACTCTGGTTAATCCAGTGAGAAGCAAAGATGGTAGCACAAAGTCTTGGCTGCTTAATCATTTGTTCTCCCAGGAACTTTAAAAAATAATGGGCGATCATAGCAATTGCTTCAAATTACAGCCATTTTAAAATAAACTGGTATTATTAATGATTTTTATATCAACAAAGATATAGCCATTAATAACTAATAAAAGTTTGTTCAATGTTGATTCATTCAAAAATAATATGTAATTCAAAGTCACTTGTAGTTCTTACTGATTAGGTGTTATGCTTTCTTTAAAAAATATGTACTAATCTGGAATAATTTAACCTCAAATCAGTTAAGTAATGTTGAATTCTGGTGTATTATTTGCTGAGTTAATAAGAGTTTGCTTTAATCGGTCCTAACTTCACCTTTGATCCTGAAAGGACCCCAGATATGCACTTTGGTGGTCTTGAATGGATGACAGTCTGCTGTAGATTCTCTTTGTCTGCCACCCATCTTCTCCCACTATCCAATCCCATTTTTCACTGAAAAGGAAGACTAACACAGCTTGCTAAAGAAGCTGCGTGGTGTGGTGGTTAAAAGTATGGACACTGGAGCCAAACTGTATGGGATTGTAATCACCACTTAACCACTTCCTTGCTGGAAGAACTTAGGCAAGTTACTTAATCATTCGGTGCCTCAGTTCATTCATCTGTAAACTGAGGATGATAAGAAAGGTACATGATTGATAGGGTTATCATGAAGATTAAATAAGTTACTGTTTATAAGGTGAGCAAGGGGTGCCTAAAACATAGAAAACTCCATGTTAGTATTTAAAATAAATAAATGTTCTCAGCAAACATGATGTTACTGGGGAATTATGATTACTTTAAATGACCGTAAAAGAATAGCAGGTGTCAGAGAGGAAAAAGTCCAAGCTCTGCCCTTCTGGCACTCTTCCACTTCATTCTGATCTCACTTGAGCCCAAATGCCTTGAGACTTCATTATGCACAAGAAGGGTGTTTTTCTGAACCTTCCCCCAACTCAGAAAGAAAAACAGCTGTTGCTGTTACAAATATCTCTTCAATTAACACTAAATTTGCAATTTCAGATCTGTGTAGACAGATTTCTTATATGGTCTCAAGTTAGAAAGAAAAAGAAAAAACACATCCCCAAATTTACATATCCTCTAATATTAAATATGTTCCATGTATGTCTGCCCTGTCTCCACAAAGAATTGAGCAGTTATCTATTTCTTTAAAATGAAGTAACAAAGGTGAAGCACGATGTATATTATTGTTTTTCATAAAAGAGTAACTGTCTTTCTCTGAAAGATTTTTTTCCCATGGAATTAACTTTATTTTCCCATGCTCCTGACAATGGCCTAGAATAAGGCATTGATACTCCCATACTGATGACCTCTTTTACACATAAAATCCAAGTTCAATTGTATTTTTTACTCTAAGTTCAATATATATAGTAAAATTACCCTGCAATTTCTTGTTATGAATGAGTAAATCTGAGATATAAATTTTTTAATATCTCACAAATCAAATATGGTAGAAATAGGGTTGTATGGGAAAATGGATCCATGGAAACATCAACACATTTGTGCAAATTGCCAAAAAATATTCTTAATGAAAACCAATTTGTAGGATATTATAACTAATTTTTCACACTTCAAGGAACTATAGTACGAATATTGCCCCAAATATTCCATCATTTCAAAGAGATTTTTTTAAAATCATGCTTGAATCCGTGATAGAATGAAAGCTCATAAAACAGAAGTATTTTCCTAGAAATAGCTAGTAAGAGAAAATGTGTATTTATAGAGAAAACTATTTACTTAAGCTTTAAGTTTTAAAGCTTAACTTCCTATATATTATTGACCACTAATGATATAGTATAAATCTTGGGGAAAAAAATCAAGGAGAAGCGAGAACATAGAACACTAACCATCTGGCTTGATTTCTCAGCTTCTCTCAGTATCAGTGGTCCAGAGGCCCTGCTCCTTGCCAAAAATAAAAAAAGGTAATTCCATCCCTGAGCAAGAGCAAAGAATGCTTCCTTGTGTCTCTCAGCACAGCGGAGGGAAGTTTTTGGTATATTAAGAGTGTGTCTCTACCGTTTATTGAGTTATTTCTGTGTGCCAAGATACTGCCAAATGTTTGACACACCATCATCTCATTGAATCCTTACAATCATCATTCCCATTTTACAAAAGAAGAAACTGAACTTCCATGCAGTCAAATAAGGTCAAGGACACACAGTGATAGGACTGGGAGAGGAACCAGCTCTGCTTACCTCCAGAGATATCTGAATCATTAAACTGCTTCTCTTCAACACAGGTTATCTAAAGGGCACTCATTTATGAAAGGGCGAGAAGATCAAATTGAACTTTCAAATTCCACATCTCCTCTACATGCTAAAACTAAATATTTTATTGCTATGTACTGAAAATATTAAAACATGAAAATTGCATTGTGCTTTTTATAATGCTAGTGATTTCTGGGCTATGAAAGACAATAAATGATAATAATAACACCTTTACCACCATCTAAAAGGAATAATTTCTACTGCCATTTACTAGGCATTTACTTTAAGTACTTTGCTAAGCACTTTACATGTATTATTTCATTAAAAAAAGAACTAGCCACAAATCTCACAATCTAAATCTCAAACTAAATTGAAACATGTATATATATTTTTTCAAAAGTGGAAAATGTGGACACAATTTTGTATTTCCCTGACTCTACTCTCACTTCAAGAGGACAGATTTTCTATTGTCCAAAGTCCGGTTCATACAGGTCTGAACGATTAAATCTATACCTTGATCCTGAAGAACGTGCAAAAGGTATTGAAGTCAGTTAGTAAAGATCTAGCAAAGTAAGACTTAGGTCAAAGACCCAACTTATGACTAATTAAAATAAATTTACTTTTATTTTTTTCACCTGCTCCTGCCAGGTGGCAGAGGATAGATATAATATGACTTATATGCTTCTCTCAGCATTTACCTGTTAGCAGGCCAGCATACTGTCGCCTTGGGCTGATGGGGAGAGTAATTCTGCCATCCTCACTTAATGGTACATTAAGGGAAATGAATCTCCTTCTGGTTTTGGGGGGATACTCATTTATCAGATGATTTATTTACAGTGCAGTCTGCATGACAAGTAAACAAATATGTTATTTTTGCCCACTGTAGTTAGATTTTAAACATGAGAAAGAGACAGAGTAAGTGTCTTTCTAGGATATGTGAGTAGCTCTGACAACAGCTTTGGAAAATAAAGGAACTCCATTACGAGGCGTTTAGCAAGAACTGATTTACATACTAGAGTAGATCTTTCATGAATTCTGCCAACGTAGAGAGGAAAGGGGAGGGAAAAAAGGTTCCAATTGCATGCTACCACTGTGCATGTTGATGAATCCCCCAGCACATGTTAATTAATGCCCTATTGTGTTTGGCAGACTACCAGGGACTGTGATTGTACACGAGCTGATCCTTTAAATGGAGAGTGGCTTACTCTATATTGAAAAGAAAAAAGATTTGTATTTGTATAAGCCACAGCTATTCCTTAGGAATAAGTGTTTTGCTTTTAGTGCAATTAAGAGAGAAGAACTGCCATCTATCACAATATTTTATCATTACATGTAAAATAAAATCCTCAACCTCAGTAAAGTAAGTAAAAAAATTACAGAAATGTCATTGTTTTTAAGGGAAAATAACATTGCTCCCATTGTCCTATCCAAATCAGTGTCCAAATTTTACTCACAAATGGTGATAATGAATACTGTTATTTACCATCTTGTGCTCTGGATGAAGCAGAGGATTGTATTCAAGAAATTAAAAGGAAATCCTCATAATAAACACGTGGCAATCTTGGAAAAATTAAATAAATAATGCCATCTGGCAACAGAGGTGAATTAAATAGAGAAAAAGAACTGGGAGATGCAAATTCCCCAGTCTTCAAGCATTCAGAAACCTTTTATCTTGCTAGAATTTTATCTTTAATCATGGAAAAAAAAGATTGACTAGTCACTCAGCTCTCATTTCTTATTTGTTTTAATTTGCTTTTTACTACTTGCACTGTAAAGAGCTGATACATATTGAATGTCTTAAAGCATGAGTGGCCTAGAAAAATAAATTGCCTTATATTATTGCTCCTTATGAATAAAATTGACTTATCTAAGAAGTTGCTGCCATAGAGTCCAAAAAAGATATTGCAGCCAAATCAATTAATTGTCTTTCACCACTCTTATTCAATAAGCCTTGGCTTATTGAAGAACCCACCTTTTTCCTAATCTACATTGCTTTAGCTGAAATAGACTGAAGTCTTTTTTATTTGTATTTTTTCCTTAATGACTTCAGTCATTTTGGATCCTTTGTATGCAGAACTCCCTCCAGACTTCCGCAGTACATTTAAACTTTATTTAAATCGTGATCTTCAAAGTGGAGTACAAGAGCCACCTAAACCAGAATCGCATGGGGGCGTTTGTTTAAAACATAGTTCTGGCCATGCCTCCAGACACTCTGATTCAGTAGCCTAGGACAAAAGTCAGAAATCTACATTTTTAATAAATACCCAAGTGATTCTGATCGTTTAAACTATTCTATGTGCTCTTCTTTTAGAGTTAAGTGGCTTTGTTTTTTAAATTCACCAGCTCTTCTTTTTGCGCAATGCTCGATTTCACTGGACGAGTGTCCCTAGGGAGTATGATGTCATGAACTCTGAGATGGCAATGTCTGTTCTTCTGGTCTGAGGCGTTTGAGAACCAATACCATAATGGCATTTAACTCAGAGTGCCAGGACCGAAGGCCTTCTTTGCCAGTGGAAAAGTGCCACCAGGCTGTGGGAACATGAAAATTCAAGAATAGAGCAGAGATCATCACAGAGTGAACACAGAGATTTGATGTGCCCTCCAATCTTTGGGAAAGCTTTTTTGGGGACGCCATTAGCCTTACTAATTTTTATCTCATGTTTTTATCAACCTAGGTATGCAACAAACTAAGGGTACAAAACTCCAGCCTTATAAAATAGATCTATTATTGATTTTTCTTGCAATATAAGATTCTTGGACCTATTAATGAATTACAGCAATAATTTGTTGAATATTTTCTATGTGCCAAGCAAAATCTAAGTGTTTCATATATATTACATCATATCTTTTCAGCAATAATCCTTCGAGATAGGTATTACAACCCCCCCCCCCCATTTTATAGATGAGAAACTAAAATTCAAGAGAAAAACTGGTTTACCTGAGGTCCCTAGTTACCAGATTAGTCTGACTCTTCAAGGGCCTGTGCTTAACCAGCCTCTAAACTTAAGTGGGTTTTCTCTTTTCTTTATAATCATCTAGTCTTTGTGCCTCATGTCTTTGAAATAAAGTCTAGGTTGTATATGAGCATCTGCTTCCTTTGGGGGTGCTTCTGGCTACTATTACTATATTATAAGTTCTTTGAGATGAGAACAAACAGATTGAGCCCCACCTCTGGGTTTCCTTGCCAGCACTGTCAGATCCACAGTACAATGGTGATGTGCTCAGGCTAAGTAAGTGAGGCCCTGCCGCTCTATTTTAGGACTCAGAGCTCTGACAGAGAGCTTACCGTTACACTAGCGCACAATATGATTACAATAGATGAAGTCCCTTTCAAGGGAAGCCAGAGCCTATACCCTGCCAGCACTTTGTTTAATGAGCCCAAGACAAAAATAACAACATCTAATGGGCAGGGACGCTGAGCGAATGGCATAAAACGGTCTTTACAGAGTACAACTCTGAAATACAAAGTAAAGCAAAGGCAAACTGAGAATTGATTTTTAAAATCTCACTTTGCCCCAGATAATCATTGCTTTACATAGAGGATTTCTTTCTTAAGTGTATCCCATAGTTCTTCAAAGTAGATTGACTGTCTTCTCATCAGGCTTCTCTACCTCTGTATTGCTGCTCACGCCACTGCAGTCATTGGGAAGCCTCCCTTATGCAGATATCTCCTTTCCCATACTCTGCCTGGCCAGTGACATTTCTTTAAAGATGACGGACAATGTGGCTATGAAAGTGTGTTCTTACTCTTTTTAAAAAGAAATCTATGCAAGGAGATTTAGGGCTGAAAATAGATTCTAGCACCTGAGTCTTCTCTTTAAGTCCACAACAAATCTTGATGCTTTATTTGTTTTTGCACACTCTTGACCTGGCTTTGGTCATAATTCTGATTCCAAAATTCATTTCATTCAGTTCTTACAACCACTCATCCTCATAAGTGAGTATTGGATTCTGATTCTGCCCCTGGAAACCACAATTCTTTCCTGGAGTGGCTCTGATGGCTGGCTGCTATTAGTTTAGCATCATCCCTCAAATCTCTAGATCCACTTTCATTTTCCCTCAATCTACAGCTAATGTTTGATTCAAGAACTGTGAACTAATGGTCACCCTTAACCAAAATCTTGCCCAATTATTCAGGCAATAAGTGATTTATTCCTCCCTGTTCTCGACTTAAACCTTTTTTTTTTTTTATGACGTTGATATTGCTTGCTATGTAATGACTATTTGTATATTTGTATTGATATATCTAGTTCTATCAGCTCCTTGGTGTTAGAGACCAGGCTTTATTCACTTTTATATTGCTCATAGTGTTCTGAATTAATAATAACGTAATAATATCAGATAACATTTAGTGAATCTCTAACATGTTCCAGGCACTGTGCTACAAGTTTTTTTTACTCTTTGTTTTAATTCTTGCAGGCATACTGCGAAGTAGGCATTATAGTTATTAACACTTAATAAATGAAGACATAAAAGCTTAGGTAGTTTCAGAAGTTTGCCCAGATTTACACGGTGAGGACATGCGTAGTCAGGATTCTAAATCAGGTCTGCCTAACTTCAGAACAAGAACCTTAATCATTGTACTGGAGATTTAGATCCATTTACACATAGAGTAAACTGTTAAAATATAAAACTATTTAATGTTTCAAGTAAATACATTACAGGCCCAATATCTTTAAATACCAAAAGAGGTCTTTTTTTCTCTGACTCTACAATATTTAAGGAATTTATGACATTTAGAACTGACATGTAAAGAAAATTTCCATTAAGGATGTAAATAAAATGAGATTCAGTCAACCAAGTTGGACAGCTAATGGAAAGTGTGATGGGTGATAGTAAACACCCATATTTGTTGAGTTAAAAAAAGATTGAATTAATGAATCATTCAATCAATGAGCAAAAATTGAAAATCAGCCTATATACTAGCTACTTTAAAATAATTCCTGAAAATGTATAGCAACTCCTATAAAAAATCTGGAATTAGACCTACTATCAATGGTATATAATGCTGCAAGAAATAAAATATATATGCTAAATGATCCCAACAAAATCTCCATAGTGGAATCACACCTGATATAAAATCCTAGAGTTAGCAGCTCAAGCATGTCATTGGTTTATCACAGAGATGGCTAATCCTAATTAACCACAACATTGTAGATTAAATGGAATGTAACATTTATGTATAGTACTTTGGCACATAAAAGGAACTCAGTAAATGTCAGTTCTCTTCTCTTATCCTATACCTTCCTATCTTATTCATTTAGTGGAATGGCTTCAGCTAATTATATCTTCCTGAGATCACACTTCCTCTAGGTCTTAGACAACTATCGTAATGGTGGAAATCATAGCTGACTTTTTCAGAAGTCTTCAGTTCCATCAACAAGGGACAAAGAGTATTTGTGGTAATTTCCTCTCTCAATAGATATCTAAAGGGAACCCTCAAATAAAGGTAGTGCCTGTTCTTCCTCTAGGCCTTCTAACTCTCTTCAGGGGAAAAGAAGGGGATTGAGAGTTACAGCAAAACCCTGCTTCCTCAAAAGTCTCAGCTCCAACCACAAGTGTCAAGGCTTTGGACTTGGACTATTCACAGCTTCCCCAGACCTCATGGTCTCTGCCAATAGGAATCTAGAGGGAAGCCTTGACACTCAAACCTCCTATTTAACTATATTAAACTTATTGCTTTGCTGTCATGCTCTGCTCTAATATACTAAGACTAATCACATTATTTCCATTATCCCTATCTACATCAGTTATCAAATAAAGCCCAGGATCTCAATCATCCCTCATATCTGTCACTTTCTCATAGGGTTCTGCATACCCTCTGAGCTGTTCCCCTCTCCCACTACTCCCCAATGCATGAAATCCTTCCACTGTGCCCTCTGGAATTCATGTCTGTAGTCGACAAAATCCCCTAAATCCTTAACTTCTCTGAACACTCCCTTTACATATTTTACTTTAATGGAAATCTGGCTTTTTCTTGAGAAAGTTGCTTTCCTTATAATGTCTCTAAGGTAGTGGCTGGGTTTCTTGTTATTTGTTTATTTGTTTTTCTTTCACAATCTTCATACATCTGGAACTGGAGGTTGGGGTCACATCCTACAAACCATTCCTTCTTATTTGTCAGTGACAACCATATTGCTAAATCCAATGGTAAATTTGGGTTCTCATCTTTCTTATCATTAGCATTTGACCGTTGGTTCCTTCTCCTTGAAACTTTTCTTCATTTGTCTTTCAGTACACCACAGGCTCCTGATCTTCCTTCTATGACACAAAGTATTCCTTTTCAGTCTCCTCTGCTGGTTCCTCCTCAAATCTCCAACAAAGTAAATATCGGAGTTTTCCATGGCTCAATCCTTGGGTCTTTTCATTTCTCTATTTTATTTCTTCCATGATTTTGTCCAGTATCATAGATTTAATTACCACCTATATTTTGATAGCGTGCAAGTTTATACCTCTAAATTTCTCTTCTGATCTCTAGATTCACATAGCTAACTGCCTACTCAACACTTCAAAAGGGTTCAAGAGATCTTGAACCCTTGGCCTCCCACAATCTATTTCGAATACATCAGAACAAAAAGTTTCTCCAAAGTAACAGAGCATGTCACAGTTCAGTTTAAAACCTGCAATGACTTTCTCTTCCACTCAGAGTGAAACCCAAATCCTTAGGCCAGGAGGGCCTCGTAGAATCTGGACCATGTTATCTCTCTGACTCCACCCATGACCACTCTCTTCCTCACTAATTCTGATCCACCCACATAGTTTATGTGCACCTACCTTAGGGCTGCTTGTTTGACCTGTAGAGATTTCCAACAGATATCTGAAAGTTAAATCCCTCATACCTTCCAATTTTTGCTCAAGTGTCACCTTCAAAAAAAGACTAACCTCAACCTAACATCCCTAGTTCATTTCTCAACCCCTTCCCAGCCCCACCACACTCCAAGCCCCCTTTACCTGGCTCTATTTTTTTCTTTTTCTTTGACATTATATTTATTCCCTTTCACATACGATAGCATTAACTTTTTTTTTACATCTCTTGTTTGTTTTCTATCTTTCCTGCTAGATTATGAATTCCATAGATTTAGTTCTTTGTTGTTCTCTGATTTGTACCAGGAACATGGAAATATGCTTACTACATAGTATACTACATAATACTTATTTGTTAAATAAATGTTAGATTTTTATAGTGTTTTACAGTGTATGACAGTGGTTCCCAACCTTTTGGGCACCAGGGACCTGTGCTCCTATGAGAGTCTAATGCCCAATCATTTAAGGTGGATCCGAGGTGGTGTCACTAGCTCTGGGGAGCAGCTGCAATACAGATGAAGTTTTTGCTCACTGGCCTGCCACTCACCTCCTGCTGTGAGGCCCAGTTCCTAACAGGCCATAAGCCAGTACCAGTCCTGGGCAGACCACTGGTGTATGGCATGCTGTCACGTGTTACAAAATTGTACCCTTGAAACTACCCTTTGCTATTGCTCAAACAATTGTTATTATTCCTTTTATTCAAATTAGGATGCTGAGGCCAGAGACAATATTTTTCTGACTCTTAAATTCATGTTTTTGCTACTTCATATTGGTTATGTGGGCATTGTTCTTTAATATTTTGTTTAAATCATAGCATAGAACAATGACTTAAATGTTTATGGGGCACTGTATGCTGTGTGCTGGTGATTATGCACAAACACAAAATATAGCCCAGGGCTGGGCAAACAAAGTTTTCTGTGAGAAGGATATGCCTGGGTCTTGATTCCTATAAAACAAAGTGCTTTTCCTTTACCAGCAGAGCCACGCACACCCTCATGTCAGTAGTTTCTTTTCAACTCACAAGCCACCTGGTATCCTCAATTGGTTTGACATGTTCAGATCAAGGTTTTGATCTTAGCATTACTCTGAGATGGCACCTTGGAAGGTGACTAATACAATTTTATTAAATTTAGATTTTGGTAATTTGCCAGCACTTACTCACTTGACTGGGGAGCAAGGGTCTCTTTGGTACTTCTGATTATGAAATTTAAATAATAAAGCTCTTACTGATTGCTCTTGAATACATAAAGCATATTATAGGCACAGCTTTATGATTGGTGACCAGAAGCAATCCTGTGGTTAGCTGGCAATCCCAGCTGAACAGAAATTTTTTCACTGGAAATTTCTTGTTTCTCTGAACCATGGTCAGAACCTTGCCTTTGGCTTCGTTGTTAAAAGCATTACTGCTCTTTAAGAAGCTACCCACTTACCTACTATGAAGGCATGTAGACCCTTACAGTCTTTGCAGTTTTAAGAGCTGTTACCCTTGTTTCTGGCTGGCTAATAATTTCTAAGATTCCACTCAGGCATTCTCTAAATTTTCTTTCTTTTTATTTCTGACCAGAGAGCACAGTTGAATTGATTCTAATAATCAGTGAAGTTGTTTTGTAAGACTTGAAGTCAATTTGCGATAATTATTGATTCTTGTTTAGCGTGCAAAGGAACATGTTTACTGAGTGATCACTTCCTATGCATCACAGCTGTTTCAGGTACTGCGCACACATTAGCTGATACAGTTAGCCTTGCCATCACTCTAAGAGATAACTGTGCTCAAGGCCATTTTATAGATAAAGACATGGAGACTCAGGGAAGTAAGGTAAAGTTTCCTAAGGTCACACAGCTAAGAAAAGGCAGAGGAAGGATCTGAAACCACATCTCCAGACTGCCTCAAAATATGTTGTCTACTGTTCTTTTGTACCGCACACATCTAAAACGTAGCCAAACAAAACCCAAAGAACTATAGAAATAACAGATAAGACAACTTCACATTTGAGAACCACAACTGTAAAATGCTAGTAAATAGAGGTCCTAAGCCAATCAAACCATTCCCAGAGGGGTCAGGCTGAGAAGCCATGGGAAACGACTCTTATCAGTTATCTTATGAATGATTAGCAATCAACCAGATATGTAGGAAAATAATTCAATTTGTTTGAAGTTAAAGTGGTAAATAGGATGTGGCCACTCAGACAGAAGAAAAAAAATTGAGACAGCTTTTCCACTGTTTCAATGCACAGAATGCTAACTAAATATTTATTATTGAGTAATATTTATCAGATATCAGATGAATATTTAATCTGATATATTTGTCTCAGTCAAACCTCATGAACTCATGTGCCAGAGAAGAACTTCTGGTCTTCCTTCTCCTCTTTCCTTTCTCTTTCTTCTCTGCCTTCTCCATCTTCTCCTTTTCTTTTTTACACTGAAGTCCCTGGACGCTGTCTCAGGAATCATTGGTTTCCAGGTTTTCAGCTATGAATATGGAATTTTTATTATAGAGTCAAAGATCAGAAGAACATTTCTTTCAGTGTTTCAATTCCTTTTTCTTTTCTGGAATATCAAGGAAGTGTCTTGGCTCTGTTCTTTGGATTATAAAACACACTTTTCATAATTTCTGAATGCCAAACTTTAATTTTCCACTTAATCCTAGTGTATTCTCAACTCCTCAATATCCTTTTTTTTTTTAAGCAGAAATGTGCTCCAAGGCTCTTATATGAACTTGACTTTCTTTTGGGTTTAGAAGAATCCTAATCCCAGACATGTTTAATTTGGTCATCATGATTTTCATCTTGTTTTTAATAAAATGTGAATGATTTTAGATGAGGCATATGCTGTACTGTAAATCACAGTCCTAACACCTCTCTATTGTTTAGTTTCTGACTCCTTCCTACATTTATGATACTTGCTTAGGCCCTGAAGGCATTTCAGTTTGTAACTCTTATTTAAATGAAAATCAACAGCAATATGATTTAATGATGGTTCAAGATGTCTTTAAAAATATGCATATAGGTTCATCACACAGTATATGTCACATCACATTTTATATCTTTATGATCAGGTGATACACCAAATATATTCTTATTCATATTTATTTGAAAGATTCTTTGACATTTTAGCAACATTTTTTTCTCTAAAATGGATTTGAATTTTACAGGGTCATTTTTGGAAGAAGAATTTGGCCTAGCAAATAGATTTGTACCTTTATCTGCCATTGACAGTTTAGTGGTTTCAAATACAAAATTAACTGCAACCTTCCAAATATTTTTTAAGCCAAGACACCTTTGTGCCTGTAAAATCTAGCTATAGCAGTATAGATATTTCTGAGTGATTTTCAATATTTAGGGAATACTTACAAATTATAGGAGATAACTTGTTAAAGAAATTTGTTTTGATCAGTTAAGTTCTGATCAATGGCTATGTAATTAGTTGTTAATCACTTCTCATTATATAGAACTTATCCATCCACTAAATAAAGATCTGACTCCAATGGGTATCTAAGACTCTAAAATAGTTTGAACTTGAAAATATAAATTGCAATTCATTTGCAATATAGAAAAAAGTGCCAGCTATGTTTTTAGCATATTTTTTTACAGGTTCATTTTGAATAGAAAAAGAACATATTGTACTTACTACCCAAGAGAAATGTTTGTGTGTTTAAATAATAATTACTCCGTTGAGATTTTTTATATTCTTTTCTTTATGTTTTTCATAAGTCAAATTACTAAGGAGATTATTTGAATATTAAAAAATAAAATATTTATATTTTAAATGCCTTTTGTCATAAAATTCAAAGACCTAGTTTTTAAATGTGGTTCAATTTTTCCTTGAAATATCTACATTATTTCTAAGTACCACTAATGCAGACACCAGAGAAAAAAGGTTGAATATTTACTAGCAAATTCAGAGATGAACAAGAACTGTTGTAATAAACTATTAAAAACAATCAGGATTACTTAAACCTTTATAGAAAAGAATATCTACATTTCGAATGAAAAAAAAAGCTTCAATGCAGTCTCGACATATATTAAAATTGTGATAAATTAAGGCTAGAAGGAGACCTAAGATTCTTTCGTTAAATATTTCATTTAATACGTGAGTAAACTATGTTTCGGCTAGTTGTAGAAGAACTGAAACTAGAATTTACATTTCTGAATGCCTAAATCAATGTTCTCTCACCACTACCCACACTCGTAGAGGGCAGTCAGAATAGCTACCAATTTGGGGGCTGTTATGTGCCTGGCATGGGAAGTTTTATTTGCTTTATTCTCTTAACAATCCTGTAAGGTAGATTTTAATATCCCTGTTTTACTGAGGAATCAATTATAAATTTCTATTTTGAGATTAAGTAACTTGCCCAAAGTCATCTTATAGGGCCAGCAATCTAATAAATGTCTACCAGAATTCAAAGTCTCTCCTCTTGCTGCAGAATTATATATTTAATTTTTAAAAATCACAGACAGATCTATAGAGTTGTATAGAAAATGGCAAATACAATATACTGATTGGCTTCTCTCTTTTGATATTCCCCCATTATGTATATAAAGTTAAATATTTATGTAAAATTTATAACCTGTACTCGTCATAGGATATTTGATCCCGAAGAAACTTGAGAATAGCTAATCTGCTTCACTCATTTATAAATGAGGTAATTAAGACCAGAAAGATCAAGCACTTTCCACCAGAAGGATAGAACTAGCGTAGAGTAGAAGTTCTGGCTTGCAGTTCTCTGATTTGTCCACTAGTCCACAATTACATTTTTGTGGCTGAAGTTGGGGGAAAGAAAGGGGAATAGGAAGGGCTGGGAAGACATAAGCACTACTATGGAGGGAGCAGGGTGCTGACAAAGTCAATGGCAGTACATTTTTTGGAAATAGGTAGTTTGAATATTACTGACCTTCAAGGGGCCTCATAACATTTTTAGCTTTTCTATGAATCTTATGAGGGACAAATGAGCAGAATATGCTCTCCATGTTTGGCTAATAAAGGACAGCCAGTAATGTTTACATTTCATGCATCCTCCAAATAAAATGCTATTACATAAAGTGAGAAGTTAATTATTAGTTAAAACACTAGTCAGCAATTTACTTTCTTTTCTTTTTGTCTTTTTATTGACTTTTCTTAGGAGAAATTAATGCTAGTGAAAAGAAAAGCATCAATAGCACATTTAGTAATATTTTCCCAAATGTAGTTTAACTTACTTTCTTGGGGAGAGTGAGGTGGCTATAAATACTTTTACCACTTGATCTTGTAACCTTAAATGAGGGCAAAACTCCCCTTGGCACTAACAAGAATTTTGTCTACGAATAGTTACAGAATTGGGTCCATGATGATTATGAAGCAATTTGGTTTTTTCCCAAGAGATAGAAACTCCGGCACAATTTTCAGATGGAATACACATACTAACACCTTGTCCATATTCCTAAAAATAACAAGAATGAAGCTGGAAAAAAAGCTAGGAATTCTTGCAGGCTTCAGCCAGCTTGCTTCAAAAGCCTGTCAGCTAAACAAATAAAGTGAAGTGGTGGGAGGGAAAGGCAGGAAATTAACTGCTGTGGGCTATAGTTAATGAGTAGTCGGACAGAAAGGAAGTTACTGCCATGGAAGTGTACATGTAGAATGAAAAAAAATTAACATTACCAAAAAGAGTTACCATGCACAAATTAGATTTGTTTTCAGTCCTGAAGTTTATTGCTTTCTTGCGGGATCTGCCTTCAACCAGCCTACAGAAGGTTTTCCCCATCCCCTCACCCCCAAACAAGATGAGCGAGATCAATCAAAAGACTGAAACTTTGAAGCATGGTTAGGCTGCTGGGTGAAAGCATGCAAAATATGCCTGAGACTTCATTAAAATATGCCTACACAACACCTTGGGTAAAATCCACAGCAGCTTAGCATTGCCGCCTCATTAGGAGTAAAATGAAGTGGTCATTCCCTGAAGATTGCCCTGCCATATTCTGACCAATCCCAGGAGTGTCCTGCTCACACTCAATGATTTAAAGCCCAAACTGCCACAAATCTACTCTCAACCAAGTCCATGTAAGGATCTGTTGGCTTTAGGCAATACAGCTCAGGCAAGAGCAGTGTTATCTGTCCAGGCTTTTAAAAGTGAGGACTGATCAGAAATTTTCTCCAAATAATTTCTTGTTCTTTTTAAAAATTTTTGAAAACATATTAATTATCAACAATTTATTCGAAGAACTAAACTACCCATTAAAACAAACATTGCTCTGGATGTAACAATGACTAGAATTTTTAGAGATAGGGACCGCTATAGAAAGGACGTTCTTAAAACAAATGCTTTGTTACCTGGTATCCCTCTACCAAATGCCACAGGGAGGTAGATAAGGGTAAAGGGGGTCAAATATTTGGTGACAGAAGGAGATTTGAGTTTGGGTAGTGAATATGCAATGCAATATACAGATGATATATTATCGAATTGTACACTTGCAACCTATATGATTTTATTCACCAATGTCACCCTGATAAATTTAATTTAAAAAAAAAAAAAAAAAAAGCTCCCAGGACAAAAGAGGAGCAAGGCTTTCTCCTATGTATTCTCAATGATCATGCTACTTAAAGAGCAGTTCAGGGACCAGTGTCACCTGGGAGCTGATTAGAAATGCAGAATTGGGGCAGATCCCAAACCTCCTGAATCAGAATATGCATTTTAACAAGGTCAGACTTTTGCACATGAAAGTTTGGGAAGCACTGCTCTGAGTCAAGGGTTCACAATGGAGAATATCACGGAATAGTAATATAAATCCTTATAAATGCCATTCTACATGAACAACTTACCTTTGCCCTGCCTTTGTGTCAATGTGGTTCCAAGTAGCTTACTGACACAAATGGCTTCAGAAGTATACTAACTACAAAGTTCCAGTACCGTGAGACACAGCAGTTGGTTAGGTTTGACAGAAAAGACTGTGGGCCACTTATTCCACTTAAAAGACTGATGGCACCATTACGAACTTTTATGAAATATTTTATACTGGAGGTGGAGAGAGTACTACGAATAAACTTAAGGTATTTGTGTTTATTTGTTTTCCAAGAATAAATTTTTAAATAATCTAAATTACCCCATAAAGAACATAGATAGAACCAGACCAAAGCTCTCTGTCCAGTCAGTGCCTCAGTTTACACTAGTAATTTCCAATCAGGGCTTCTTACAATCAGAGCTAAGCTGATATTGTCAAGGATAAACCCGTCATCAGCTATTCCTCTGTTAGCATATGCGTAAATGAGTCAATGATATGCTGCTGAGGAATCCTTTAGTTAAGTCAATGGCTCTATTTTTTTTAATAATAATTTTTCTTATATACGCTTTTGTTGTAATTTTTTAAAAATTACAACAAAAGTATTAGTCTAAATATTAGAATGAATCCCTAAGAGCATGATAAATGCCATGAAGAGACATATTAGATGGACCATGGTCCATCACTCAAATTTTATGTTGAACAAGCTCCTGATATCCTAAACTTTGTCTTTACAAAAACACATATTTCTGGCTTTCTTATTTTCAGTTACTATTACATTATAGTTCTGTGATTTATGAATTTACCCAATCTAGCATTTTCTAAAGTGTGTTTGGAGGAATACTAATGCTTAGAGACATTAGGGTCCAATGGTTAATTAAATTTGGAAAATAGAGGATTAAACAAAATACAGATTACTGCATGACATCTTAGAGTCTTCAGTCTGCTAAAATACATTATTATCACACTCAATAGCAGGGATATAGTACACAGTATTTTTTGACCTCAACAGTCACAGTTAAAAAGCATTTTCTATGATGAATGTCTTGAGTTACACCTTAATCTAATCTAACTTCTAATCCTGTTTGTATTGTTATTGTTATATCATTTATAATAAAAACAACAATCCAGCAAATTTGTTGTCTACAAAATTTGTATACTCTTTTACATTTTTCATTGTTTTGTCCACTGATCTGGCCTCCCAACTAGATTGTAACTACTTGGGCAGTATGAGTTATGCTTTATACTTTCATATCCACCACAGAATTTAGCACTGTGCTAGATATGTTGGTGATAAAGTATGTCGTGATACACTGAGCTATGCTAAAATTAAGTTTTGTTTCTTTAGTTTTTCATCTGTTCTAGTATTTTAAGATCTGATGAGATAATCTACTTTATGTAAACTTTGATCCTATATCCAATAAAACTTTGTCTTTCTGAGACAATGAATATAAATATATCTTATATATGATTATCAACATACTACAAGGATATGAATCTTTTTCCAGACTTAAATCTTTACCACAGATTTCACCTGTGTTATTTAGACAGGCCAGATATTCTTTCTTCAATTGCAGGAAGTAGACATGCCAGGAAAATTCTAGTGATGATGCACCATTAATTTGAACCTGTTTTGTTATTTATTTCATCACCAATTGATTTCTTAAGGAGACTCAACAATTGTTAGAGTTTGATGCTGAGGAATAATATTTAAAATGTAACTTCAAAAGCTATTTAAAACTTGCTTCATGCATAAGGGTGCTGAGGCCCAGGGAAGTGAGATCAATTTCCTTCAAGAATGTTTACAAAGCTACCTATATTTAGTCTTGCTGGTACATCATTTTTACAAGTATAGCATCATTATTTTTCTTTAAAAGAACAATAGTAACATACCCTTATTTACTGTGAAGTTCATGTGTTGCTTTCCTCCATTTTCACCCACATTGTGAACTTCTACTTGAATTTAGTCTTTTTTCGTGGACATTTCAAAATTCAGGAAGGAAAAGTACTTTTTAAAGCTTGGAAAAGTCACTTAGTGCTCCATTTTTTGGTAGGGTTGGGGAGGGGCGGGGTGCAGTGCAGTGAGGTAGTGATTAGGGAAGGCTTAGAGATAAGATAGTCCCACTTTCACCATTTCAGCCCACTGAAAAATTCTCTTGATAGTTCCTTTTTATTCCTTGAAGGGAGATTCTACAAATATTCACACAAGATCTTCGGGATGATATAGAGAGCTTGTACTGAATTTCATGAATTAATAATAACCAGTCACAGCCATACCTATTCAATAGTACAGTGGTTTATAACAGAATAGATTAGTCTGGAATTGACCCCCACCCAGTAATAGAATTCAAATTCCCAAAGCAGACACACATTCGGGTAATATTTGGTACGGCCTTAGTTCCTTAAATTGGTACGTTGGTGAGTAGGGAGAACAAAATTCTTTTTTCTCCAGTTAGAAGATAAATACCTTTGTTTTAAGTATCTGTCTTAGGTGGTTTGGCTAACTGCCTGCCTAAGGGCAGAAAATTGGACCCAATTATTTATCAATATCCTTTATTATGTTAGTCCATCTATCCTTCAACTGAGTACATTTTTTTTAAATGTTGGCATTCCAAGCAGTGAAAAAAAATTTCTCTCCCCCAAAGGATCTATGCCCACAGAGATAAATTTTATTCTCAAGCATAAAGGTTAAAAAAAGTAAGAAAGTAAGATTTCAAAGTCAAGGAGATACTTCAAAACACCTATCAACCTTCCACTCCCACCCTGTCCTCATCTGGACACCATTAGGAGAACTACTAAAATTGAATTCAACTGCTATGTATTATGCATGACTGCATTGTTTACTGTATTGTTTTATGCCACTCAGTTCACCTGAGATGAAATCAGGCAAAGAAGGTAAATTAAGTCTACCTTCAGAATTTTAGACTGCTGACTCATAAAAATTGATTTACTAGTTTATCTAATGTTTTATAAACTCATTTTATTAAGTTGTAAATCATATCATTCAGTACTACTACACTAGAAGGTAAAATTAATGATAGAGATAAGGACATTAAAAAAAGCCCCAGCACAACTACATGACAACATGAAAAAAATTGATGAATAGCAGCTTAGGAGCAGTGACACAGGGTTCAGATTTAATTTGAATGGTGAAGGGCATCATCCTATTGAGCCGACTGGATAAGGGTAAGTTCATATTGGCACATGGTTTGATGTCATCATGGGTGACATGGAACAGTGATACAGTGGAAAAATGACATGTGGCATTTTGAAGACCAGAAAAATAAAAATTTGAGGTTACCCCTGAATAAAGGTGCTTTTTCTCTGCCAGATAAAACAAACTATCCAGTAATTCTGAGATCTAAAGTTTTTTTTTTTCCTATTAACTCTTTAGAAGTAGCCTAAAAGGAAAATAAAATTGATAGTGGGGCCACGTTAAGTGTAGGTGGCAGATAGACAAGTCTGTGAGTGAAAATTTAATATCTGTATAATTTTATTAGAATGAAAGAAATGCCATCATAATGAATGCATGTTACATCAGGAATTTCAGTAACTTTCACAGAACAAACATGCTTCCTACGCTTTATTATACCAATACTCATGCCATCTCAGGAAGGGAATGAATTCAAATAGAGACAAAGGATCCTGAATTTTACTTAGAGATGAAGAAGCTGAGGTTTAAAGGGCATATCAACATAGTCAATGTTTTCTATAAGAAATTCTAAGACATTAACAATTAGGTGTTCTCAAAACCTTATATTGATTAACATCCAGCAATTCAGCAACTTTTGCCATCAGATATGGCCATGGACCTTTCCTGTCTTTACCTGCATCAGAAACCAACTCCATCATGGCCACCTAAGCACATGTCCAACCTGAAGCTGCATTCAAAACAGATAAGGAAAGTTAATCACTACTCCTCATCACAAAGAATTTGGAAATCCTGATTTACTTGTTTTAGTGTGTCAAATATGCTTATGAAGATCAAAGAGTGTCACTTTACAACTGAGGAAAGTCAGACAAGAAAAAAGAAATCCTTCTCTTTTAATCACCTAATGACAGATCTAGGAAATGAATTCTGGTTTTCTGCCTCTGTTTTAATAAGCCTGGTCACAACAAATAATCAGTTTGCTGCCTTATTCTCCTTTCAAGGAAGAAATACTTCCTATATTTTGAATAAGTCTGAGAAACAAGGAAAATACCTATATTCAGGAGAAGAAAATTGGATCCATGATGCAAAATGTGAAATTTACATTTTTCTTTAATGGAAGGGACTAAAACTTGTAAATGTATATGTTTTAACAACATAAACATGAGGAAAAAAGATATTTAACAAAACCCTTAAAATGATATAATATCGAGCCTGTTACCAGAGTCTGAAAATAAATCAATCTACATATACGATGATAAAGATTTGGAGATGCTACTTCTGAATATTTAGTATGTGAGTCAGGCCTCCCGCCTGATTTGAAATGAACACATTTAAGGCCTAGTGCATGCAACTGCCTCCTGGTTTATGAGTGAGATTGAGGCAAGTGTACACTTGCCCAAGAAAAGTAGACCTCTGCCGAGCTCCCCTTTCTGACCATTGAAGAATCACACTCACAGCAGGAAATAATCAGGTCTTCACTCATAAAATAACCACATTCATATTTCTTTATTCCTGTAGGACTAAGAATTGATTTTTAATGATGAGCAAGCAATTTTGTCTTTGAAATAGAAATAGGGTTTTAAGAACTTTTATTTCAGTGCATGATACATACCAGCTCTCCGTGTCCATCTCTACAATTGTGTTTGAGGGGCTCAGTGCTATAGCACCTAAACATTTTATATAAGATGCATTCTAACATCCTGCAAGTGTCTCTAAGAGATTTGGGCAATGGTGAGCACATACCAGCATCATTAGAATTTTTTTCAACAGTGTTTTTTACATTGATTACAAATGGAGGAGTGGTATACCAACAGGGAGTACAGGAGTGGGAAAGAAAAACAGGAAAGAACACAATGTGTTATAGAAAGTAAAGAAAGCAAAATACATATGACAATAAGTATAGGCAAGAGGAGTGCATGAACAGAAACATTTACATGAGATGAAATGGCATATAGCCAAGTTGACCCTGTGCATTATGTTAATTTACTCTATTAAAATCTTTACTCATCCACTTTTTTAAAATCATAGTTGACATATAATACTATGTTAGTCTCAGGTATGCAGCATAGTGATTTGATATTTATATAGCCCATAAAGCGATCACCACGATAAGTAACAATCTGTCACCATACCAAGTTATTATGATATTACTGACTATATTTCTTTTCATCATTGTGAACTTTATTTTTATGTGATAAACATATTATCTAAATAGAATTTAGAGGTCCTACTTTATTTTTAAAAACTTAGAAAACAATGAAATACAGAGATTAAAGCAATTACTAACTTTCTTTTGTGGGGGCAGCAAATATTTAGTAATGTCCACACACAAAACTATAAACAACTGTTTTTAGGGAATAAATAAGAGCTCATCATTCTAAGAAGCACAGATAAAAATAAGCTAAGAAATAAGGATAATGAAAATAAATACAATATGATTACAGCTGATTTTCACCTTGAGAAAAGGGTCACTGACTAGTTTATCATGGAAAGGGTAATAGCAATTGCTGGGTGGTTTCTAGGGAAAGCTGAAAACAGTGATAGTGTGTGGGGTGTATGGAGTGGGGTTCTTACAGAAACTGAATCACTAGTGTGCTTCGTGTAAAAAAAAATGAAATAGCAAAAGTAACTTGTTCCTTTCATATGGTTTATCAATAAATAGTAGCTTTTCACCTAAAATGTTAAATACAGGGAAATTATGTAATATCGATACAGACTTTATTTTTGCCATTTAAAATATTTTTCTTATAAGGCAAGAGAAGAACATTTTAATTGTTCTTTCAACTACACATTCTCTTAAATGTCAATCCAAATACAGACCAGTTGACTGGTAATTATCCATCAAATTTTGACTGTATAAATAGCAAAGTCAATTATTAAGGGCATACAACATGGTCATGTTTCAAAAGTGATCCTGATATTTTGATTGCACAACAAATCCTGTTTCCAACTCTTTCCTCAGTTTCCAACATTCAGAGGGATGGGCAATTTAGAAACTGTGGTGACACTCAACATTCCACCACAGTTTAGAAGGAGCTAAGAGGAAACCCAAAAGGTCATAAGAACTTGTTTATCAGCATTTAAATCTCAGGAGTATGGCCAAGTGCAAAGCTGTGTTTACAAGGATCAAGGTTCTCAGTTCTCAACTTGCTGGACTGGGCGACTGTGTGTTTTGCTCCTTTAGACCCTACTCACACGATATGTTAGTGAATGAATTCTTAAAGACAAAGACATATCTGCAATCCTTTTAATACAAGCAAGGCTCTGGACTAAATGTATGGAAACAAGAGGATGAATGGGTGAAGCTTTAGAAATAAAATGTAAGTGCTTTCAGCTGTTTTAAAAAGCAGCATAAATAGCTTTTTGGAGATTGCACCATGCTAAATGTTGTGCTAGAACCTATAAAGAAATAGAAACTCCCTTGTTTCTCATGGACAAATATCATTTGTGTAGTTCTATTACAGCAATGTGGTGACTACAGGGATCACATAAAGACTAGGCCGTTGGGACGAGCCACTCCTCTGTCCTTTTATTGTTTGCCTTATCTACAGAAACAAACTGTGCTATTCTCTTTTCCTAAGTTAGATGACCATTCAGTATATTCATACACTGTTTATTTAATAAATCCTCATATCTAAAAATTTCCCAGATTAGTGCTAAATAGAAAAAAGTAGCAAAAAGATAAATATTTTTCTCCTGAATCTAATCTTTTATTAATCTGCATACATGTTATTCCAAATATATACATGTAGATCGCCACATATATATGTGCATAGAATGTATAAATACATATATATTATACATGAATGATTTATTACAGAAATATCAGTGTTTCTAGATTACACTGCATACTTGATGAGCTGTCATTAGTGCAGAAAGGATACATAGCTTTTCAACAAAAGAAAAGAATGAGGCTGCCAGAGTGTTGCAGTGGTTTGGGCTTTTTTTTTTTTCTTCAGCATCCATCCCTGCCAATCTCTGCACTGCCAGTAGGGAAAACCATATCCATGGCAACCAACCGTACCATTCCAACCCACATCAATGACGCCTCCAATCTAAACTGTCAAATATTCTATGCACATCATGTAAAATAGGTCTCTTTCCCCTTATACCTCTGTGCATCTCGTTTCCGTGGCTACATGTTTATGCAAATGAGAATTGTCCTTTCTCTCTCAGGTTGATTGAACACTGAATTTGTTTTGCACCTTGGCAATGCAAAGCCATGCTGTCTTGCCACCTGGTCTACCACATAATTGCAAAAAATTACATTATAATGATAACTGTCCCCAAATTAGCCAGATAACACCGTCTACCTGCCTTGTGAGCAAAAGAAACAGTGTGCAATAAAGAAGCATGTTAAAACAGAGTCGAGATAGGGGAATAATGTTTAATTGGCTCTCCAGAGTCTACTAATTTTCAGAATTGGAAACCTAGTGTTTGATTTGTTCTTTTTAGTCAGTGAGAAGAAAAAATATCCTTCATAAATTCTGAATGACAAATTTGCCCATCTTTTTTTGCATGTGGTTCCAGCATCCCAGGAATCTAAAGTGTCATTTCCTCTCTGGAAGAAAGGAAGCACAAAACATGCTAGGTATGTACTCTAAATTTTCCCTCAGTATCAGCTCTAGCTGTAAATTTCTCCCAATCCCTGTATCTCTCTCATTCTTTTTCCCCAGCGCTCTCCAAATCTTAGATCGATACCTTGTATTTAAAGTTAAGATGCAAGATTTTTTACAGGATGACACATGTTAAAATAAAATAAAACTGGGAACCTAAAATAATTACCTTCTCTCCTCCTGTCTTCTTTAATCTATTGCTGCCCGCTAGATTATGACCTTTAAATAATTTGTTATGGTAGTGGTAGTAGTGGTTAGTTTCTTTTTCAGAAAAATCATAATTAAACATTTCACAAATAATGAAAATGATTGATTACTTTTAATTTAATTTATTTTAAATTATAATTTACATTGTTATGATGCCTTAAGTAAGGATCTTTTTTCATGTTAAATTTTCTGCAAAAATTAAAAAATGGGCAGGTAAAAATGTGGTACATAATGTATTTCCCCAGGATGTAAGTAACAAAATAAGAGATATTAGATTCTATTAAGATAAATATTGAGGATATATTTTACTTCTTACCCTGCTTAATACCTCAATCCCTGCAAAAAAATAAAAAAATCCTTTATATTTTTTTAAAAGAACAATTTTACACAATTTTGTAAAATTTTTGTCTGACTTATCTTTTGAACTTTTTGAATAAAGACTTTCAGTAGGTTAGGGAGAAACAAAGGTCACAGAGGTGGACAAGATCCCTTTTCAATTTAATAGATCATCTGTAAATGTGTCCTGGCCAAAAATAAAAATTATGAAGTTTCCAAAGCCAGATTCTTAATCATCTTTTCTCTCATCTCCCTCTATATATTTTTTAGAGTTCAGCTGAGGCCCCACATTGTCCCTGACTAGGAAGATAAAGTGATGACTGCCTCTCTGATCTCTTGGTTCTTTCAGTGCTGTTGTTTCAGCATTTCATTAGATACCTTTTCCCGCTGGTACGACTTGCTCTCTGACGAGATTGTAAACCCTGGGGCAGAGTTGGGGGAAAATAATTTCATCTAATTCTTTTGTATTTTCAGTTCTTAAAGCGAATATTTTGCTCCGTTAAATTGAATATCAAATCTTGATTGTTCCTGGATTTTAGGCTGAGACATTTAGGCAGTGAATAGCTAATAAATATGCCTCAGGTCATGGCAGGAGAAGAGAAATCAACTTTTAGTTGTGTTTACTATGTTCAAGGAATCATGTCAAATGTTTTACATATGGAACAATAATCTTTTCCTTGTTAAAATTTACTTTTAAATAACAGATTATATTTTTCAAAAGCTGTAACATTTAAAAGAGAGGGCATGATGTCTTTAAAAATTCTGTTTGATTGTTACATCTCTGCCAATGATGTTTCCTGAGCACTGTTCTCGGCTCTTTGGGGAATTAGGAAGTGGAAGACCTAATTTTACAAGGATTATAGTCAAATGGAACACATATAAACACATATACAGACAAACACATAAATATAGGTGATACAAACAAAAGACATGTCTCAGTATCAATTATGAATGTTAATATCATCATTCCAATGGATTTACCAAATGTAATATATAAAAACTGCAAGTATTTTGGAAGGCTGAAAAAATGATCATTGGAATTGTGATCTAGGAAAAAAGTATGGACGAATAGTTCGAATTAGATTTACCCAAGGAGGACAAATATTTAAGGACTGACTTTTTAATAAAGTCAATTTTTTAAAACCTAGAGTTTGTACATTTGGACTGTCCCCACTCAGTCTCATTGTCGAAGCTCTTCATTCCTCTAAATAGCCTTTCTCTGGGCACAAGAAATTGCTTTCCAAATTTCATTTTATTCAAAGATTCCTTGCTGAATCCGCCTTATATTTTCTTTAACTTTGCCTGTGCAAACGAAGTGAAATGGAGAAATAAGGCATTCATTTGCAAAATGTAAGGGCCAAAGAAGTTTATATAAATTCCACAAGTGAAAAACAGGGAATTTATGCAAATAGCTAGACACTGCCCCACTTCTCCTATCTACTTTTTGGACGTACACAGTATACACTGCCTAGATTTCTCCTATAAAAGATTTTTTTCAATAGAACCATTGCAGAGAAAAATTTAAAAATAGAAAACAAAAAACTATCAACTAAGAGCACCTACTTACTTGTGAAGTGGTAGTACTATTATCGAATCAGTAATAATAGTAAAATCTTATGAGACACAATGTTCCAAGAACTTTTTTTAGGCCCTTTACATATCTAAATTATTTAATCCTCACAACCGCTTTGTAAATTAGGTACATTTGCTCTGTTTTGCACATGAGAAAGCTGAGGCATAAAGGGTACCCACAGTTACACAGCTAAGAAGTAGTGGATCTCTTAGGACCAGTTTATCTTGCAGTAGTCTCCAAAGTGTTAACCTTTTCAATTTTATGCCATATGACCTTTTTGAAATATTTTTATTCTCAATTATCACAATAAAGTTGTATCAGTAAAAAAATTCTCTTAAAATTGTAATATTTTAAAATTCTGCCTTCATAACTCAAATTCCCTTTCATTTAATCTTTCAAAGCATGAAATTGAATCTTCTCTTGGGGAGAAAAAATCCTTTCTGAAAGACTTCAAAATTGGAAGCATTACTTTTAATGTCAGCAATGATTTAGAAGGCCTGTGGTGACTTTTTAAAATATCCAGACATATGTTCATTCGTTCAGTCAGGTAGTTAACAAATATTGCATGCTTACTAAGTGCTGGCACTATTCTTGACTCTAAGGATTCAGCAGTAAACAAAAGAAAGCGCATGCCCTCATGGGACTCACTTTCAAGTGGGAGGAGAGATTAGAAAATAAAATAGAGTAAAATGGAAAGGAATGGAATGGAATGGAATGGAATGGAATGGAATGGAATGGAACAGGACATCGGATGGTGAGAAGTGCTATAACAATTTTAAAACAGAATAAGGGCATATAGAACAAAGAAAGGGGGGCTGCTCTTTTATTAGGCCAGAAAAGGTTCTTTAAGTAAAGTAATATTGGAGCAGAGTTTTGAATAAAGTAAAGAGGGATCTCAGAGGTGGGGACTGATTTGCCTAGGTTCGAGGATTGTTAGGATGGCTGAATGAAGTAAGGTGAGAATTGCTGCAGAAGATGCTCTCAGTGAGGCAGCAGATGGTCAGATCATGGAGAGACTTGCAGAAAAATTATGTAATGTCCCTAATACTTTGAGAGAGAAAAAAAGCCATCTGAGAGGAATGATAGAAACTGACTTATTTTGTAAAAAGAAATCACTCTGACTCAGAGTGAAATATATAATAGAGAGTTGGGTGAAATAAGAGACTCCAGTTCAAAAGGCTTTTGTATCATCCCACACAGTAAGTGATGGTGGCTTGTACTAGATGTCAGGAGATGACTTGTGAGAAGAGATTTTAAAGTTGTAAACTACATGATTTTATAATATATTAGACGTAGGTTGGGAGGAAAATAGAGGAGTAAAGAACGATTCTATTCTCTTACAAAATGAAATAGAAAGTTTTCTGGTTAGATAAGAAATTGTATGTAAAAGAAGTTGATGAGGGAAGAGAGTAAATCTAGTCTTTTGTTCATGGTTATGGTTAAGAGGAAATATTTTTCATCATATATTATTGATCATTTATATTTCTGATTTTTGTAACCCTTTGCCTGTTCATATCCTTTGCCCAATTTTCTACTGTGTTATCTGTTCTTTTTATTAATTTGTAACATTTCTATATACTAAAGTCATTGATCCCTTTCTGTCACACATAGTTATATATTTTTTTTTTGTCATTTGCTTTTGCACTTGAATTGTGGTATTTCTCACCATACAAATGTCTTAAAATATTTATTTAGTTAAATCTTTCTATTTTTGCTGAGTATTGAAAGGGCTTACTTCACCTATGTATATATGTACTTATATTTTCTTTTTGTAGTTTTAAATTTCATTATTTATGTTTATATTTAATCCATTTGGAGAATTAATTTTATTTTAAATCGTGGATTATGGCTCTAAATTTATTCTTGCCAAGTGGCTAACTGGTTGCCATAACACCTTTATCAAATTGTACATCTTTTCTTTATTGATTTTAAAAGCCAGGTTTACTATATCCTAAATCCTTATTTGTAGTTTTGTCTGTTAAAGAGTTAAAGAAAGAAAATGCTCAGTATGGTTGAGACTGAATGGGCTCTCACAGATTGTTGACAGGAATAAAATTAATAGAAACTTTCTAAAATGTAATTGGAAGTAACATATTTAATTCGGAAATTCTTTCAAAAACTCTTTCAATAATCTGATGGATTCAGGAAAATAGAAATATGATCATATATATTATGGTATAATTAAAAATAGGAGAAAACAGAAAATAATTTAAATGTATAGCCATAGGTTATTACCTGAATAACTCATACATCCATAAAATAGAATTCTACTCAATCATTACAAATGATGGTGTCAACTTATATCGATCAATATGTAGAAAATGATATGTTGCTAAATGTTAAAGGTAGTTTTCCAAAACAACATATCTACTATGATCCCATTTTAAAGATACACATATTACAACATCTGGTCAAGATAGAGGAGTAAGTAAATGCTGTGCTCACTTCTTCTCACAACCACATCAAAATCCTAACTAAACTAGAAAACAACCATTGTTGAGAATTGCCGAAAGTCTAGCTGAACAGAAGTCCTACAACTAGGGACATAGAGAAGAAGCCACCTTGAGACTGGTAGGCAAAGACGTGGATCAGGCTTGTCTCATACTTGCGTGTGGTGGTTAAAAACTGAGAGGGATATCTTGGCTGTAGAGGTCCCTCAGAAAGCGAGGGGTCCCATCCCTACACCAGGCTCCCCAGCCCAGGGTTCCAGTGCCAGGAAGGTAAGTTCCCACAACTTCTGGCTATGAAAAACAGTGGAGATTGTGGCTGAGTGAGACAGTAGGCTGCAGGAGTCCCAGGTCTTTCTTTACAGGGCCCAAGCATGGACTTACTCACTGATAGACTCGCTTGCTCTGAGCTCCAGTGCTGGGGCAGCAGTTTGGAAAGTGGCAGGGACATATGGGAAGAAATTGAGTTTTCTGGCTTTGGGGCAAGGGCAGTTTTCTCCTGGACAGAAGTGCTGACAGATTCTATTATTTCTTTGTTGAGCCCTTCCCACTCCCAGTGTGCAGACACAGGCTGCCATCATACTTGAGTCTCCATCAACCTGAGTAATACTGGTTTCCCCACTCTGGTAATCCCAAGACCCCAACCCACCCAACTTGCAGACACATCCAAGCTGCTTCCAGTGGCTTTTCTGTACAAATGGCTTGTCTTGGATCATGCTGCAAATTTTCCTAAACTCTCTCAAAGGTTCACAAAACCCATACAAGCAGCATCTGGCTTCAGCATGCCACATACCTTTTGCATAGTAGCTTTAAGCCTACTAATAGTGGCAGCCAGCCTCAGTTTTCGGCCTGGCCTCTTGAGGTACCTCTAAGCCCAGCACAGGTGGCAACCATCTGTGAGTTGCTTGGTGGCTCATATCAGGTGGTCCAGACTGCCGCTGAACTGAGCCTGCAGTGAGGCCCCTGTCAGGAGACCCCATGGCTGGCACTTCCAGTAGCTGGCTTCTGACCAAGCTGGAGCACCACCCATCCACTTCCATGGACAGCGCACCCAAAGAGCAGATTCAGCAGGCACCAGAGCCCTGCTTAAGTGAATCCTGCCCTGTAGGGTCAGCCCCTGCACAATAGGTCCTCTACTGTGGTTATGTCCAGTCCTCAAAAACAATCAGCCTGAGGGTCAGTCTCTCCCACTGACATGCAAACTACAATGAAGGCTTAACTACAATAGGAGGGCACATACAACCCATACAAGGGACACACCTAGAGCACCCCCCTCAGGTGACCATGGAGACTGTGCCATTGGGCCCCACAGGATACCTACTACATAAAGCTACTCTACTAAGAGTAGGAGACATAGCAGCTCTATATAGTACATAGAAACAAACACAGGGAGGTAGCCAAAATGGGGAGACAAAGAAACACATCCCAAATGAAAGAACAGAACAAGCTCCCCCCCACCCCCCGAAAAAAGAACTAAACAAAGTAGAGACAAGCAATCTAGCAGATGCGGGGTTCAAAAACTGATTATAAGGTTGTTCAATGAACTTAGGTGAAGAATAGATAAACTCAATGAGAACTTTAACAAAAAATTAGAAAACAAAAAATAGAGATAGAAAATGTAAAAAAGAACCAGTCAGAAATAAAGAATACAATAACTGAAATAAGGAAAACACTAGAGGGAATTGACAGTAGATTAGATGAAGCAGAGGTTTGAATTAGCAATTTAGAAAATAAGGTAGCAGAAAACAACCAACCAGAGCAGCAACAAGAAAAAAAGTCCACAAAATGAGGATATTTTCAGGAGCCTCTGGGACAACATAAAGCAAATCAAGATTCACATCATAGGGGTACAAAAGGGGAAGAGAGAGAGAACAAAAGATTGAAAACCTATTTGAAGAAATAATGATGGAAAACTTCCCTAACCTGATGCAGGAAATAGACATACAAGCCCAGGAAGAGTGGACAGTTTCAAACAAAATGAACCCAAAGAGGCCCACACTAAGACACATCAAAATCAAAATGCCAAAGTTTAAAGACAAAGAGAGAATCTTAAAAGCAGCAAGAGAAAAGCGGTTACCTACAAGGGAGATCCCATAGGACTGTCAGCTGATTTTTCAACAGAAACTTTGCAGGCCAGAGGGATTGGCGCAAAATATTCAAAGTGATAAAAAGCAAAGACCTATAATCAAGATTACTATACCCAGCAAAGCTATCATTTAGAATCCAAAGACAGATAGTTTCACAGACAAGAAAAAGCCAAAGAAGGTTATCACCACTCAACCAGTATTATGAGAAATGTTAGAGGAATTTCTTTGAGAAGAAGAAAAATAAAAAATCAAATATATGAATAATAAAATGGCAATAACTACATGTCTGTCAATAATTACTTTAAATGTAAGTGGAGTAAGTCATATAAATGCCATATGATTTCTTACATGTGGATTCTAATGAACAAAATAAACAAAACAGAAAGAAACTCATAGATACAAAGAACGAGTTGATGGTAGCCAGATGGGAGGGAGATTGAGGGTAGTGGTGAAAAGGGGAAGGGATTAAAAAGTACAAATTTGTAATTTAAAAATACGCATGGGGATGTAAAGTATAGCATAAGACATATAGTCAGTAATATCGTAATAACTATGTATGGTGTCACATGGGTACTAGATATATCGAGGTGATCCTTTCATAAGTTATATAAATGTCTAATCACTATGTTGTACATCTGAAATTAATAAAATATTGTATGCCAACTGTAATTGAAAAATATAATCAAAAAAAGAGAGAAAAAGACATATGTTACATCTATATATATTGAAATTAACCTAGAAAAAATATTCTCCAAAATGTTACTAGTGATTATTTGCTAATAGTAGTAATGCTAAAAGTAGAAATATAGATAATAGTGCTAATGGTAGGATTATGGGTAATTTTTTCTGCTTGCTTTTTTTTGCTTCTGTTTTTTCTATGTAAACATGAATAATTTAAATAATTTTAAAATGCAAAAACTTAAATACATATTGAATGGAGTTTCTAGACACAGTTTCCACATGTGTGTATAGGGGTGGCTACACCCCCACACAACACTAAGCAATTCTCAGACACTGGCAGAATGTCCAAGAATTAAACAATATTCTAACACCATCTACCTGGAGATAACATCAGATTCTACAGATAAAAGGCTTAGTCACACAAGACCACCTTCTGCTTTAGATGCCAGCTACAAACCAAGGCTCTTACCTGTGCTTCTGTCCAATTAGCTATAGGTTGGAAGTTCCCAAGACCCTCTCTCCTCAGGTTTGATTAGTTTGCTAGAAGCTCACAGAACTCAAGAAAAATTATTTACTCACTAGATCACTCAGGAACAGGCAGATGGAAGGAGAGGCATAGGGCAAAGTATGTGGGAAGAAGCCTGCAGTTTCCATGTCCTCTTCAGCGTGCCACTCTCCCAGCGCCTACATGTGTTTACCAGCCCAGACACTCTCTGAATCTCATCCTCTTGAGTTTTTATGGATGCCTCATTACATAGACATGATTGATTAAATCATTGGCCATTGGTGATTGAGTATACCTTCAGCCTCTCTCCTAAACTGGGAGTATGAGAGTTGGGTAGAACTGAAAGTCCCAACCCTCTAATCACTTGGTATATTCTCCTGGAAACCAGCCCCCATCCTTAGGTGCTTTCCAAAAGTCACCTCATTAACATAACAAAAGATTGTGATTACTTGATCCCCAAGGTTTTGGGAGCTGTGAGCCAGGAATTGTGGACAAGGACCAAATATATATGAGAAACATATTTTGATTATCTGAATGATCAAATAGATATTTTCCATAAATCACAGTATCACACATATATTGAAATATGATTTATAGCAATGCAAGAAGCCTTAGACCAGATGTAGTATATATATTGTAAGAGCTAACCTGTGCCACATTTTTTTTGTTGAAGCCTCATGTCCAGAATCTCTGCCTCACATTCATGTATGTGCTTAATGGGAGCCCATAGACTTAGTTCCACTCTGCTTGCCCTCAGGAAAACATGATGGTGTAAGCATTGTCCTACACTGGGTAACTGAGCTCAAAGGACTGTTTTTAATCCCTTACAAAAAGTTTTTCTTTTGGTATGCTCTTGTTATAGCCTGATCCTCCTTGCACTGGAAGGAGAATGTGGCTTCAAATTCTTTTGTATTAAAAAGAACAAGAGTTTTGCTCATTTGAATAGACACTCATTTGTTTTCCAAAGAACTTCATGAGCCACTTTGACTGCTTTCATCTTCTTTCTTTCCACATGTTAGGAAAATAAGGTTCAGAGAATTTACATGATTTTTCCAAGACAGCAGCACAAGTTGTCAAACTCAGCTATTTGTCTTTCCAACCTGAGGCTCTATTTTATTTTATCACATAGACTTCCACACCTGTCATTGAAAGCCATAGCTTTTAAAGAACTAGCAAGAAGGGAAAACCCAAACACTTTTGATTATAAAATATGATTGATAAGAAATTATAAATAATTACTTCACAAAATACTTTCCCACTTTTACTTTTATTTGGTAATAAGAAATAGCAGAAAATAAGAGAAAAGTAAAGGATTCTTTAAAATTCCCCAGACTATTTTCTGAAAGCTACTTCTTGCCCAAAAAGATTTTTTTCAATTACTTGGCAAATAAACATACTGTGAAATCTACTGATTTATATGTATTACAGATGGTGTACTAGAAGGAAAACACTAAATTAGAGGAAAATATATATGACACAATGCTGCAAAGTGTACCACTTATTTAATTCTTCTGGTATTCTTCAAATATAATGAAAATTATCACTATATTTTTAAAATAATAATATGGCTTATATCTTAAAAGTTAAAAAAGGTAAAAATGCTCTAAAATATCTGTAAATCAAATATTTACAGCTAAAATATTTTATAAAAGCATAATTTGGTATAATATTTTTCAAGTTTTGAATGAGCATCCTAGTGCATTAATATCCAACCATGCAGCAATGTCATGCTTTATGAGCATCATTGTCAAAATGTCTAATCAATTTGCTTATATTATAAATCATGCCCTATTCCTATTGGTTTTCTGCACATCTACATTCAACTAATAGACTCAAAGTCCATGTTATGTATGTTAATTTAAAATTCCTTTATATACAACTTCTGCAGAAATAACTGACCAGGAGAGCATTTTGGTCATATTGTTTTCATGTTTGATATCCAACAGCTGCACTCTCTGAGTCAATGCCAAATAGAGATTTTTCTAGTAGGTAACATAACTTTTCATTTAATTGGAACTGGCACGTGCTCTTGTAAATAGTCACATTTCTTTTTTCTTGATTGATTCTTAAATTAGTTGTCAATGCAAGGTCAATAGTGACTCCTCTCAGGCCCTCCAGCTAAAAGAATGGTCAAAAGCCTGCTGAAATGCTAATCAATTTCACATTATTTCATTTGTCTTCATGTTTACAAATTTTCATTGTCATACAGACCCATGGGTCTCCATACAGTTTTTTTAATGAGTTATAAACATTTATTCTCATTAATGTTTTAGAAAATTTGAAAAAAAAAATCACACAGTCATCACAATAACACAACCATTATTTGTGTTTATTCTAGTCTTTTTATTAATGAATTTTTTAAAAGTATCTTATATTTTTTAAAAAAAGTGTCAATCTCTGCCCCACTTTGGCCTTTAGATATTTGTAATTGCAAGAATCATCATCCTTGGTTCATGATAACATTCTCATTAGTGGTTCAAGCATATGCTTATTTGTAACACTGTAAAATCCTTCACAAATTTACCATCTCCCATTGAAAATAATCTGCATTAAACACTATATCCCCCATTTCTCCCTTTTCCTTCACCCACAGAAAGTAGCAATCATTCAAAATTCTTACTTCATATGTAATGTATTCTATATTACATATATTATAAATATATATATATTTATTATATATATTCCTATGTAAATTGTAAATTGTGTTTATATGTGATCCTAAGAAGAATATATTTTGTTTCTGACTTTGTAAAAAGTTTAGTATACTGCATGTAATCTTCTGGAATCTACTTTTCTCATTTAATAATCTTACTACTAAGATTTATTTATAATGTTGTCTATTACTCTGTCATTCATTATGACTCTGCATAATAAACCACTGTGAATATACTACACTTTTGTCATCTCTTCTCACTTGAATGGGCATTCGGATTGCCTTTGTTATAGTCTTCATAACTAGTAGTTTTAGTAGTTTCGTGATATTCTATCAATTTCCTTAATTGGTTCTATTTTTTTTATTTAGTTGCATCTAACGCTTTTCTCTACTGATCAAGGTTGAAGAGAGCACCTTTATACTAATAGATTTTCTACACTATACATTAAACTTATAACTAGAAAGGGAATAATTAGGTTAAAAGGTATGAACAGAATAGATATTTCCAATTTGTATTCTAAAGTATAACTTCATCGGCAATTCTACAATTACTAGATTGCAATAAGCACTGCCTCCATTTTTTGTTGTTAATTTAAGAGATAGTTATGTTTTGCTTTTAGTTCTCACTGACTTCAATCAATCAATTTTAACATATTATAGAACTTCAGATCTGGAAACACCTCTGATCTGGTAATTTTTCATTTGATTAGCATAAAGGTAAGGCATTAAGAGTGAAATAGTAGCTCATAGCCTGGTTTGAAAGTCTAGTATTAAATTCTGAATGGAATATATCGTCAGTGGGCATTGTTTATTCTTAAAAGAGTGATTCTAAATTGCAAATAATGAAGCTGAAGCTTAAAGAAAATAAGTAACTTTCTAAAATTATAGTTAATTTTCCATCACAGTATATTGTTTTCCAACTGATCTAATATAAAATAGATCATCAAAAATTTTCATTTTGAATGATCTTTTCTAAATTCCTGTAGGATTTACAGTCCTGGTCTTATAGTATAGTATTTGAACATGCTCCTATTGTTGTTTTTTATGAGGTATGGTCTTTCATTGCTGATTTTTCTCCCATAAATTTATCCTCACAATGTGCTGCTCAGTGGTAGGCCTAGAGTAGTTTGTTAATACTGACTTGCTGAGCTGACCTCTCAGAAGTTAGAGTCTTTCTCCTTTGGAGATACTTCTTTACCATTCCTCTAAATCAAAGAATTATTAATTATATAGTTTTGATATCTCATTTTCAACACACCCTTTTTCATATTCCCTAAGTTCAATAATATTAATATTAACTACAGTTTGTATCACATTGTGGCTTAATGTTCATGGCTGCGCTTGTATAATTTTAAAAAAATTGTATGCCTTTGGAATGATCACATTAGTTGGCCAATGGAAATAATAATAGGAACTTTTTTTTTTCAGGCTCATACAGGGTGAGAACGCCTGCTGGGCATTCACAACACATAGCTGCTCTTTTTCAATTACCACAACCAGAGACAATTGTTATTCAGCCTGATTTGGCCCTAACTAAGCAAACACATATTTAACACTTGGTCTTGATGACTAATGTTAGCTATTTCAACCATCATAACTATAAATTCCTACCCTTTTGCTCCATGCCTATAATCCTGTAATCTACATTTTAATTGTCTGATAATTACTCTGATCAATTCATTTTGCCCACTTTTATAAACAGTTACCAATCTTTGCAGCCCTGTGTTAAAATGGACCCCTGGATGGGTCATTTATTATGTGTCCAAAAACTGGCCAAGTGTGTAAAATAAATACACATTTTCACCTTTTTCATATTCTTTTGACCTTAGCCTAGGACAATTAGCTTTCCCTAGGTTTTACTAAATAGTCATATGTCCATATATATCCTAGTCTCCTTTTTATCTCCTTCTGATAGAGCAATTTCTTTGGCTATAGAGAGATGAATTTCATAATTCATCAGATAAAAGATTCTCAGCCCCTCTTCCTCCATAACTGAACTACAGCACATAACATTTAGTTAGTAAAAACCTTTGCTATATTAAATACATCTTTTCTTTTTAGCACTAAGTCTATGCATTTCCAGAAACATGGGTTGATTTTTTGTGCACTAAAAGTAGACAATGAGGCCTCTAACACATTCTTCTCAATGGTAAGCTTACTCTGCACTGTAACACATAATGCATTTTCTCAAGGACTTTTCTTCATGTTACAAACAAGGACTGAGGGTATTTGGTAGATGTGGAATATGACTTACAGAAAGCTGAAATAATCAACCTGAGGTCAAATAGTCAGTTCCTTGGCCAGTTTTGTTCAGAACCTTGAACTTATAATTCTGTCTTCAGATTTAACATTACGTAGAATCTATTTTTTTTCATCCAGCTAGGAAAAAAAAACAACGAAACTTTAACAGACACTTGAGAATGAATTGTTACCTCTTATTTATCTTGGTATATAAACTTTCGACTGTCAATGGTAAGCAAGAGAATCTCCAGGGAAAAAATTCAGTTAAGATGAAACACCACCCACAAACACCACAAAAAACAAAAACAAAACAAAACAAAACACAGATTATTTTAAACTGGTAAATTCTGGTAGCTGTGAAATTCTTAATGGATTATATGTGTTAAAGTGTTAATTTTAAAATTAGTTATTTGGATCATGAAACATTTTCCCATTGAAATTATATGTATCTGTTGGTTATGCTCTTCGGAAAGAATGAACAAAAAGCCTATTTAATGCATAATGGACTTAAACAATGATAATAATAGTATTACTTCAACTACATCTCATATTGTTTCCATGCGAGTAAATATCTCAGGCTCCAGACTTTTACACCAGGACCACTTCAAAAGCAGATATGACTGCTTTCCATGCATAAGGAACAGGCCAGTTGATAGAAAAGCTAGAGATGCGAGCAGGTTTCAAAACCAGTATCTTAATTATATATAGGAAAAATGACATTTTGCTATCTGCTTAAAGGATGTCAGACACTCCCCAGGTTCTCTGAATTGAGAAACAATGAGCTGTTAGTCTCCAGCAAGTGGAAATCTGAATGCAGACCATCCCTCATTCCATGTATAGACCTGCATTGTGTGCAAGGAGACAAGAGCCAACATAACCCACAGGAAAGAAGTGTAATTGAGAAGGGAGGAAACATATGGAAGTTTAAGTCTGGGTAAGGAATATCTTAATTTGTAGACACATACCATGAGTAGTCATAGTGAGGAGGAAAGAAAATTGAATGATGAGCCATACTAAACTCATGCCTTTTGTATTTGGGAAAATCTGCTTCGATCCTGATCCCTGGTTTCCACACCTCTGAAAGGAGGATATTAAATTCAATGATTTCTCAGTGGCTTTTCAGCTTTAAAATGCTATCTTGTACTGCAAACATGCATAAACAATACACTTCTAGAGGGGAGGCAGGCAAAAATCTGACATGGCAAAGACCTAATGTTGAAGAATGAGGGTCTGGGAAGAAAGTGACCAGGTAATGGCCAGAACCCAGCAAAAGGAAATAGAGTGGGTAGTAGGACTTGGAACTGAGGTAGAGGTCATGCTTACCTAAAGGCCATGCTTCTTTAAACTGTTTTAAAGGTAGCTTCATGAATAAGCTGGCACCGAGTATCAGAGTATTGAGCCAGGCCACTTTAAACACCTTCTTGTCTCTGGTCAGGATTTAGCCTGAAGAGTATGATGGAAAGAAGGCCTCATGAATCATGAGATGGTGTTGTATGGTAGTAAAGATTTCCAAACTATTCATACCTTCTTTTTTTCCATTGATGAATACCCTTTGGGTTTTGATTTTCCCCTTCCTCCCACCCCATTGAAAATCACTACCATAGTAAGTCATTATTTCTGATGAAAATAAGTCACAATCCTTGGATGTAATGGGAAGAGGCTATGGTTGAGATGTATGGTTATGCTGGGAGAGAAAGAGGAAGTATACAGTGACTGAGACCAGGCAGAAACTAAAATATATATATATATTGAACATCTGATTGCTTTAAGCCAAGTATAATATTAGATTATATAATTTATCTACATGGAGTTAACATTAAATTTATTTAGCTGTTAAATGAAGATGCAAACTATATATATCCAAAAGATTAGAAGTAGCTTATAATAACTATTGATAATAATTTACTGTTCTTATCCATGACCTTGAAATCTATACATATATTGGCATATTATGTAATGAATAATTCTGATGTTTTTCCCTCGGTTCATGTTAACTTTGCAAACAAGGCTTTAGAAAATATTTCGTACACCTCTAAGGTAAGCCGGACAATTATTTATGAGACTTTACTTCATTGTTCCACTTGTCATATTCTTTAGTAGATAGATAATTGTCTACCAATTAAAATCAAGATTTTAGAGAATTAAAGAAAGAACATGACTTGTTGCTAAACAATTGGCAAGAGTAATCATATTATAAAGAAATGGAATCAGTCAATATGAAAAAATCACTTTGATTTTCCTTTTGAATTTAACTATTTGATGAGAAGTTTCTTTTTCCTTTGATAGTGGATAAGTCTCCTTGGCACACTCATGAACTGTGATACTTATGTTTAGGTAGCTGAGCCTTATATATAAAGAAAAAAAAGTTTCAATAACAAGTATAGGAGGTCAAAATTTCACTAAGATCTGAAATATAATCATAGACTTTCAATGTGACAATCATCTTTGTCATTCATGAGTAGGAAAAACATTCAATTGGGTCAAAAATAATTTTTTTCTAAGTAAGCTGTTGGAAATTTGAACTATTGAATCTGACAGAAGCTGTAATATTAAAGAGATATTTGGTGTAGACTATAGAAACAATAAGTTAAATTATGAGATGGGGTTCAGTTATAAAATGAGATATTTAAGCATGACAAATTTAAGAGCAAATATACTTAAATAAAAAAATTACAATAAGTTAGATATGAATTTTCAGTGCAGTGTGACAACCAAAGTATCATATAATTTTGGTATTGGTTCTGCAGAAAGGAGAAAATTAAAATAATATTTATGAAGAATCTAAAATAAGTCTGGTGCTATTGGGTCCTTACATGTTTATTAGTTCCATCTTAATTCTTACAGATCAATATTAATATTGACAATATGGCAGACATAAAAAACTGAAATTATAAGCAATCAAGAAATTTGTCTAAGATCATACAGTTAGTCCTAATTGCACAAAATGCTCCAGATCTATGGTATGCACAAGACAATCCTAAATTGCTCATATATTCTTTTAGGCATCTTACTACTTGAAATATTTAAAGAAATTCATTAGTTGCAAAGATGAAGTTTTCCATCTCTTAAACAGGCTTTTTAGTCAAAACAAGTGCCATGTTTTACCATCTGATTTTGGGCAAGTTGGTCTTCTTATAGATAAGGAGGAAACTGTGCCTCAGTTTCCTCATCTATAAAAAGGGCATAACAATAGAACTTTCCCACAGGATTGTTAAGAGAGTGGAATGACTTAAGGCATGTTAAGTACCTTGAAAAGGAATTTACAAATAGGAAATGCTTAATAAATTATTATCATTACCACTTTGATTTTCTTTCAGCTATTTCATTGGTTTAAAATAATCCTTTTTAGATTATAAATAAGAGAGATGTTCAAATAAGACACTCATTCTATTTGCTCTCGTAAATGTTAAACCTTCAAGAGAAAAGTTAGGACTATTCCTTAAAGTGCTGAAGTATGGTCATTGAGTGATCTGTAAAGTGAGCTCAATCATTCTATTTCAGATCCTCATTAGCCTAGAAAATCAAGATTTTAGAAAGATTTCAAGTAAAATTAGACAGCAAATTATGAAGTATTGTGTGAACACACTGCATATATTGAGTGAAAAGATGATCCAGTAATGTCAGGTTTACCCGATACTGTTAAACAGACCTTGAACATTTAAAAATTATTTTGAAATTGTTTTATTTTAACTTCCTTAATGCCTTAACTGGATGCATATGACAATGTAACTCTAACAGAGAAATTGTTACTTTTCACTTTATTTATGAAAGCACTTTGAAAAGTTGAAAGTCACGTACGATCATAAGTGCTAAACAAGGAAGCAATAGGTTTCTCTGTGCAGTAAATTCTGAACACTATAAACATGCAGACAAATGACAGTAAATATGTGACACGGTTCCTGGAGTCAAACTGGAAAGTAGAAAGCTTCAAATAAGATTATCAGTGTGTTTCTAGAATATCCTTACAAGCAAAGATACCTTAGGATACTTGAGAAAAACGAGACAGCAGTTTCTCATGAATAAATCCTGATCTGTCTGCTCATAGAACAGACATACAACGGAGAACCCAATGGCTCTCATTCTTTGTTTTCCCTCTTGATTTCAACTACTTGTTTCCAATTGTGTACATACAAAAGAATACTGACGCAGATTGGTCAGACTATCCATGAGGGTTTTTTTCTTAATGTTTTCTATAAATGCAGCAAAAATTTGTGAAATGTATTAACTTAAAAAAATTAAAAGTCATGTTCTTTTGACCTTCATTCAACAACAACAACAAAAAGTCTCATATTATGAAGATAATTTAACAAAAGCAATGACTTGGAAGAAGGAAGAATTTTAAATAAAAGAAATGAATTATTTTTCTGCTTTCATGGTATGAGGTAGATGAGAGGCATGAATGTGAGACAACTTTTCAGAATTGATTAAGCACACCTTTAGACAATCTGTGTTGTTAAAAATAGCATTTAGAAATATTGGAGTTGTGGTTCTTAGGGATGGTTACAATGCCAATATTCATTGTATTTAATGATTTAAACATTTCTGAAAAACAATCTTAGTATTTCGTAGAAGAACGTGAGTTATGAAACGTAGAATGAGTAGTTAGATTTAGCGATCTTTCCCACGAGAAAGATAACCAACATTAAAGAAATAACAAAAGCAACAAAATGTAAAAGTCTGCATTAGAAGCAAACAGCTTTGCTCTCTCAGAGATGTTATCACAAGCTCCACCCTACACCACCTCTAGAAAGCTACTCACTTGCTTATCCCATGAGATGAAAAAGCTCTGTAATTCAAAAAATTTGTAAAGGAAACATATAGAACTTGTAGATTGTTTTAACATAATCCTTTCTGGAATGTTCTCACTGATTACTGAGAATAAGCCATCTCCCTTGTTTCATGGAAGAAATCTTCATGTAGCCACTATAGCTCAGCTGAGGGGTGCAGAGATTGTCTCATCATTAAGCCTTTTGCATTGATAAGATGTGTTGCATCCTTTACAACAACCAAGTGCATTCCATTTCACCTCTCTTTCACCCATAGTCCTATACCATTAGTAGTAGTAGCATTGTCCCTATTTTAAAGCGGAAAATCAAGCTTAAATTTAGAGAGGTCAAGAAATTTTTACAAAGAGCCAGAACTGATTTCCAAACCCAGTTTTGCTGACTAGAGTCTGCACACTATAGAAAACTGTCTCTGCTTTATAAAGTTAACATTGGTAAACTTAGAAAGCAACTTGCAAAACTATTATATGTGGAAGCATTTAATGCTATGATTATAACGTTCTACTTGTGTGTGAGTGACACCTAGTAGGAGTCCCTAAAATGCTAGTTCCCTCACAATTTCTCCTTATAACTGATTTAAAATTTGTCTTATTTTAAAGAGAGCAACAGAAGACCGCACATGGAGTCTGTTTAAAGAATGCACTTCATTTTTTGTAAACATATTTACAGTATTGGTATCATTTCAAAGGGAAATGCATTTCTCCTGTTGATGCTTATGGTAATTCTCTCTACAACAACAGCATAGACTGTATAAACATAATGATAATTTTAGAGTGGAAACATATCAATCACAATTTGTACATACAATTTCGGAAGACATCCTGTGTTATACACTGTCTCCAAGGAATGTGTTTGTTCTGCAAGGAAATAAAATGCAGCTCTGCAATAAATGTTACTGAAGATATCACCACCGTGTTCCACCTTGCACTTAAACTCCTTGCGAAACTAGACTTTGACGCATATAAATGTGACAACTCTGAACCATTTGGAATCTTGACCCTTATTCCAAAAGTTTCCTCTTTTATGCAACTAAAACCAGGCTCTCATTTTCTTAGTATAACTTACTCTTAGCATCCGTCCACAAATATTAACTTGGGGTCATGTCAGTTCAGGTTATTAATTTTTTTCCTCCAATTACCCTATTCAAACACTGGAAAATACATAAATTGTAACCTATGTCTAATACCATTCTCAGAGTTCATGTCATGGGACTAACTTATAATGAGATCTTTTTAGCTTCTCCAGTAAAACTAAATCTTGGAAAATATCCAAGATGTATCTGTCTTATATCAAATTCTGCTCTAGAGAATGTGGTGATACAAATGTAGGCAACAGTAAATACCTCTCTAGCTCCAGTAAAACAGTAACTTTAATTAAATAATAATCTGTTGCTTATAATATTTTACAGTTTTTAAAGAGATATTAAATATCTCCTCTTCACAGCAGCCCTGTGTAATAGATAGAATTGATATTATACTCACATTTACCCAGCGGGAAACTAAGAGTCTAAGACAATAAGCAACCTGTCTAAGGTTAGACACCTGGAAAGAATTAATGATAGTGTAAGTCAAAGATTTCTGACTCATTCTAGAGCTCTTCTTACCACACCATTAAGTCTAAGTAGAAAAAGCCAAAGCGAGGTCACTCATAAATTTGTGGGTAAAACATAAGTACATTTACTTTGGGGCTAAATATACAAAGAAATCTTGTAGTCATCCTTGATTTGGCAATTCAGGTTTTTCCTGCAACTGTCAAAATTCCATTCTGCTGAGAGCACATTCTAGAAGAATATTTTTTCAGAATATCAAAACCTTAAAAATTATAAGTAATAAAGGGAAACTTGCCCAACCAGCTATTAAACTATATTATAAAATTAACAATTATTTAAAAATTTGGTAATGGTTCAAGATGAAACAGTTCAAAAACAGACCCATATATATTAAAGAACTTAATATGTTCCCAAGGAAATAGAGGTAGAAGAATTAAATTATTCAGATATTGGTGTTAGAAAAATTATCTATCTTTTTTCTCCATCTCACATCACAGAATGAAATATATTTCAAATGGATTAAAGAATTAAATATATATAAAAATACATCGGTAGGTGTTTAACAAATTGAGGTTGCTGATTATCGTTGCACGAGTTATGTGCTGCACAAGTCAGAGATTGTTTTCATGTGGACTACAGTGTAAATGGTACACCCTCTTGGGTGAGCAATGTTGGTACTTTGTAACCAGTTTTTGGTTGGGGAAGGATTTTTTAAATGAGAAAGTAGTATAAAATCTCATAAAAAGAGATTGATAGAGTTGACCACATAAACACATTTGAATATTATATATCATACATTATAAAATTAAAAGACAAAACAAGAGCTGGTAAAAAAACACTTGCAACATCTATGGCCATGCCACCCTGAACACCCCCGATCTCTTCTGATCTCTGAAGCTAAGCAGGGTCGGGCCTGGTTAGTACTTGGATGGGAGACCACCTAGGAAGACTGGTGCTGTAGGCATTAAAAAAGCAAGCAAACAAACAAAAAAACCACCTGCAACAAATATGATAATCTCATAGTTTATGTATGAAATATGTACATATATGTGATGAAATCAAATTTAACTTTACAAAAACCTCACCCAAATCCCAACAGCACCATTCATTACAGCACCATTCATTACTTGTATAAGTTAGGGTAATGCTAAAAGGTTTAACGAAAGACCCAAAAATGTAAAATAGCTCAACCATAATATAAACAGGCATTCTTAAACTTTTTGTACCAGAGCCACATTAGCTGTCTGGTAACCGATTACTGTTTTTAAATACATAGATAAAATTTCAAAGATTTCAAAAGAAAACAATTATATTCAAATGAAGCCATGAAATATTAAAATAAACTATGATATAATAATGAAATTGTTTATTAAAACACTAAATAACAAAATATAGCAGCAGGTTTAATTACTACCATAATTTCAGTCTTAATGAGTATTAATTAAATTTCAGGTACCTGCAATAATTGTAGTATGATATAAAAAATACCTGTCACAAGTGTTGCTAATGCCACCAGTTGCCCATATTCATAATAGAAGAAAATGCTAAATTGCAGTAAAGACATTAATGAAAGAAATAATTTTTACCATTTCAAGTTCACAGGCCCCCTGTATTCTATCTATGGACACCTTAAAGGTGCATGGGCCTTGAGCGAAGAACTGCTGCAATAGAAATTTATTTCTTGCTCATGTAATGTCCCTGAAAGGGAAGGCAGAGGAGTAGGTTCAGGCATCAGCTGAAGGTGGCCTCATGGAGTGATCCAGGACTAGCTAAAGGAGACTTGCCACATTAAATATGTGTCTTCTAAAGTTTCCATCATTTTTTCCCATCTCAAAAGCCAAAAGGGGAGATGGACACAGAGAGCTAGCTCCATGTGAGAGAATTTTATGGGCCACGCGTGGACATGGTGTACTAGAATGTGAGTAGACATGGTAAAATTAGGACTGTTGTGGAAAAAAATTGTGTAAAAAAACATTCTAGAAAGCAAACCATCAAGATGAATGAAAGGTTTTTAAATTGTTTAAACTTCTCTATCCATGAATTTAATTTCTATGGACTTTTCTTAAGAATATAATAGAAACTGAAGGAAAAGTTAAGCACGAATTTTTCATAGCAGCATTAACTTAAACATAAATACAATTATTTATTAAGTAGAAGAGATATAGATATAAAATAACCAAAATAAATTAACATTGTCAATGAAATTGAGGGACATCCATATGATGTTTATGAGGTTGAGTAAATAATAGCTGAAATTTCTTGAATGTTTATGTATGGTAGGCATTGTGCCAATCATTTTTCATGGCTTAAATCCTCACAACCACCCCATGAGATACCTTTTTGATCCCATTTCAAATGTAAAAAAGCTGAATCTCAGCAAGGCTAAGTGGTTTGCTGAGGGGTTATATAACTATGGTGTCATCTCTGCTGGTTGCTCACCTAAAATCTTTTCTCCTTTCATCCTTAAGAACAGAATTTTGTTTGGGGTTGCAATGTGCTCGGCTAAAAATACTCATCCACCAGACTAACACAATTGAAGATGGTCATGTGCCTAATTCTGACCAATGCAATTTAAGCAGAAATTGCCACTCTAAAGGAAGACTCAACTAGAATGAACCTTTCCAGCTGTTTGGCCTTCATCTTTTCCCTTATCCCAACTGAGCATGTAATGCCTGTTATGTGTAGCAGTCATCTTGTAACAAAGGCTGAAAACCACAAACTAAGAATGGTAGAAGGCTTGACCTTGATGAAGTTCTTGAGACTTCACTAGCCCATGTTTGTCTAAGTCCCTTAACCAGTGAGACTAAGTCACAGAAGTTAAATTTTAATTAATTGCAACCAAACACAGTTCTCTGTGATGCAGCTGGTCGGTGGCAAAATCAAGACTTAATCCCATATCTATTTGACTCAAAAACCTCTTAAGCACAATTACAAACTGATTTTGTGCTTATTCTCTAATGTTAACATCCAAAAGCAGGATACTGTAATTGTATATGTAGTATGATATCAACTATATTAATATGCATAGAAAGAATACTGAAAGAGAAGAAACCAAAATTTTAATGATGGTTATCTCAGGGTGGCAGGATTATGAGGGTTAATTTTTTAAATAATTTTATAAGAAAATTTTATTTTTATAAATGCAATACTTGCTTATTGTGGTGAATTTTCAATTTAAAGGACAGAACAAAGGAAAAAATAAAATGTACTAACTTACAATTTTCCCTACATTTATATTTTAAATTGTATATACAATTTTGTATCCTGCTGTTTTTACTTACTATTATAAGCATTTCTTATTGTTATGAAATATTTTAGAAATACCATGTCAATGGCTGCCTATTATTCTAGGGTGTGAATGAATATGAATTGTTTACATATTTTTCAGTTGTTGAAAATTTTAATTAGTTTCAAATTATTCATTTTTAAAAGAAAATCTTTTGTCTGTTTTCAGTAAAACAGCTTATTTAACATAAATTCTCAGAAGTAAGACTTCTGAGAATCTTTGTTATTCTTATTGTCATGAACTTTTTAATAAGTTCTTCAGAAATATTGGAAAAATACTTGTACCAGGTGTATATAAGAGTTCCCTCATTTAGAGGCCTTGAGAGTGCCCTTTTGCCTTTATTCACCTATAGCTGGTTACTTTCACGCAACTGGTCAAATGATTTCCAGAGAATGTTATTTTATGTTAATTAAAATATCCCTTGCAAAATGACAAAAGAATTACTGACTGAACAAAAACTATCTACAATTTTTACATCAGGGAATCATAGAAAAATGACAGAGCTGAAATATCTCCTACTTCTAGTAGGAATTCTTTGTCAGACATATCATAAGTCATTACCAAGATGACATATAGATGGAACAAGAAGGGGTTAAAAATAGAAACTCAAAAGATGACTACTAAAATAAGATTTACATCCCCTATCATTAACAGCTAAACTTTACCTATATGTATATTTTTCCTTAAAATAGCCAATGATGGTGAAAAAAAAATATGAATATAAATAAATATTTTTACATAGAGCTTATAGTTTCAAAATCTTTTGGTTAATAAGGTGCATGGTCAAAAGCACAGGGAGTGGTTTTTTAAATTAAGTAATTTATATTACTGGTTCTCTTTTTAAGATAGTAATTCCATTAAAAAAATAGAAGGTTTTTAGTGACCCCAAAATAATTTCTTTTCAAAAAAGCCAAGTCCTCGGTCCACAGTACATGTTCAATATATATGTGTTGAAATGAGCTGATTATTTAATATGGCCAATATAGACAATATATATTTCCATTTATGTTATTAACAACTTGACTATTTTTAAATTTTTACTTCAAGTGCAAAGAATTGGATTCATCATAACCTATAGTTTATAATGTGCTCACATCATCAGTGTATATATGTATGGCTTATGTTTTTAGTTATTATTTAATTAATTGTCTAAAATAGTATAATAAACACTTATAAACCTACCACCAAAAACAGAAGTTAGCAACTTAGCAATAATCTTGTATATAATTTCCCCCAACAACCTGTTCCTTTGCCACCCCATGATTTTATTTCCAACAGGATGTCAATAGACTTAATATTTTATCTTATAAACAGTGTCTCCATGTTTTCAAATAAATTTTGAAAACCATTTTCTAATCTTCATAGTAGTTTTCAAGTGAAAACTTTTGTTGCTTCAAATTGAAATGGTATTTAAATTAGATGTCATATTTGATGTCATATTGGACATCTAATTCAAGTAAATAGTTATGAAAATATTAAACAGGTTCCTGTGGCTTGTTAATGCAAACATATCTAAATGATATATCCTTTCAGATTTAGCAAATATAAAGTTTTGAATTTGTAAATGAATTCTCATTAGATCTAAAGCAAGAAAAGACAAAAACACTTAAAACAATAATAGGCTTGTTTTAATTAAGTTCAGAAAATATTTGTTAAGCACATACCAAGTAGGAGGTGTAAAGTTTGGCACTGGTGGTGGTAACTCAAAATTACAAGGATAATGGCTTCTCTCTAAGGAGTGTAAATTCTAAGAGGCAGACTAGAAACAGAACCATACACACATGGAAACTCAACATATCACAGAGGTAGCAGATTAGGTCAGTGGAAAAAAATGGGTTATTCAATATGTGGTGTTGGGATAACTGTTTAATAATTGAATAATAATTGAGATTATTATTTAATAATAAAAATTATTAGAGTCATTTTTATATGTAAAAAACTGCATCTGTATCTCATGCCAATAAAAAAAAATAGAGACGCTTGTTACAAATAAATGTGATTCAAGATAAAATGATACAAATTCTAAATAGTAAAAACAAAGTAAAGGAAAGCAATTATAATTCTGAACTTGGGGTAGTGTTAGAGTTAATGAGAAATGTGTTATCTGGAGTGGGCCTTCAAAGTTGAGCAGAATTAAAATAGGACTAAAAAATGGAAATAGACATATGGGAGAAGTTGTTACAAAAGGTTATTTTCAAGCAAGGTAACCAGTTTGCCCTAGTTTGCTTGGTAGTTTCCAGTTTTAGCACTAAAAGTCCCTTGCCACGAGAAAAGGGCAAATCAGGATGGTTGGTCACCTAGTCATAGAGAACAAAGCTATACCTTCCCTACACACTTCCCAATTTCCTAACTAAAGAAGAAAACAGGCACAGTCCCATAATCTCAGACAATAGGTGTCCACTCTAGGAAACTGAACTCAGCCTTTCCTGCCTCTCTACCACCTTCTCTGAGGAGGGAGGTTTAAAATTTCAAAGTTTCTTGTTCTTCTGTTATCTCCAGGAGCACTTGCCTTTAGGCCTGCTCAGGCCCCAACTCTTCCGCTGCTAAGATGTCAAATTCAGGTCTTTCTCTGATGACTGCCTCTCATTCTCTCACCTCTCTCACTACTTTATTCCTGTTGAGCCTCCTGATATTCTTATCAACACCTTTGGTCCCTCATCCCCCGCCTTATTATCTCAGTCCATCAGCCTAATTCTTGTTTATTGAGTTTACCTACATACTAACATAACATTCCAGTTGAGACAAAGTGCACTGAAATCAGACATTTATCTCTGCCTGTTACTATCACTATGAACTGAAGCAATAGAGTTAACTTCTCTGAACCTGTTTTCTCAGCTGGAAAATGGGAGATAATAATGCCTCATAATTCATAGGGTCCTTGTGGGAGTAAATGAGAGCACTCATAAAATATCATTTTAGAAAAGAGCAAGTTTCAGAATTCTATGTATAGGATTATCACACTTTTGTGTAAAACATACTGAGTGTGTTTTGTGTAGGAATGTTTATAAATGCAATAAGGAGAAAATTAAGCTCTTAACCATGCTTAGCTTTCAGAAAGGGTATGGAAAAGGGGAAAAATTTTAAGTAAATGATCTCCACACTATCTTTGAATTTTATGACTATTACACAGTAAGCTTAGGTTATTTTGAAATTAAAATATAAATAAAATCAGTACAAAAATGAACTAAGACTTCATAGGGGAGAAGAAAAGGAAGGATTTTCCAGCAAAGAGTGGTGTGAGCCACAGAGTAGACAGAGCAAGGCTGGCAGTGAGAGAGATGTGAGTGGCAGGTTTACAAAACATGAGGATGGAGAGACTGCCAGGGCTATATCTGGGAGCCCTTTGAATGCTATCTTCAAAGTAATGGGGAAGCATTGAAGGATAATAAGAATGGGAAAAATAATAGAAGCTGCATTTTAGAAAGATTCTGTATTATAGATTAAGGGGGTGGACAAAATTGGAATTTGAAAAAGGAAATCAGAACCTCTTCCAATAGGCACAAAAAATGGATGACGAGGCCTGGTTTATCAGCTGAGACCAAATAATATCTGTACTTTTTATGTTGTGACTAGTATTAAGAACTAGCATTTATTGAGGTATTTGTTTAGATCTAACACTTCTTTAGCCAAGCTTAAGTTGGCTAAGAATTATAAATGGATATCTCATTTATTTCTCACAACAACTTTGTAAAGTAAGTACTATTAATATTTCTAATATACAAATGAGAAAACAGACTCCGAGAGGTTAAGATATTTGCCCAAGCACCAGTGGGCATGATAGATGATAACTGGTATGGCCAGGATTTGAATTGATTCAGCTTGGTTTTCTAGTTACACTTTCAAACAATTTGTCATAAAGCCTACCCTTAAAGTGTCCTCAGTGTTAAAGACAAAAATTAATGGCCAGAATTAAACAGGCATGGAAGATTTTATTTAAGACTTGCAGTAGGGGAGAGAGACTGAACTCAACTCCACTGAAACAGAAAGCAGAGAGTTTTTAAGTATTGGGGTAAGCCAGTGTAAAAAAAAAAAATGCTGAACGATGTAAAGGAGAAGGTTAATGAATGTAATTAGTCCATCTGTGTTTGTTAATTGTTGCTTATTGAAATTAGGCTTCTACCTTCTGACCAGGACTAGGAGATAGAGGCAATTTTTCCCTTGATATTTACATTTCAAAGGCAAGGTTTCCAGGTCCTTGAGAAAGATATTCTGGGGTATAAAACTGGTAAAGGTCTGAGAGATTTATATCTCAAAGGGGCAGAGAAAGAATTTAAAATTGCAAGTTTTCTAAAGTGAGTGCTCTGTGAAAAGGGAGGTCAAGGACCCAGAGTCAGGAATAAGCCTGTCTAAAGTTTAGTCAAGCTGAGGGAAACACTAAGATCTTTTTGGTCATCATTTGTTCTGAAGTATAGGATGTAATAAAATTCAGTGTGTTGGTCTTAATTCTCCTGAGGAAACCCATGAGAACGGCACGTAAGTCACTGATATGCATAATTCATTTTAAATTATCATATATACATGTATATATTAAAAGTTAATATACCAATATGCTTTGCACATAGTAATGAACCAGATGATTCAATAACAACAAATGTAATAGTCGATATTTATTCAGTATTTATTATGTGCTGTACATTAAGCTAAATTCTTTCTTATATACTCCTAAAAACAATCTTGGGAAGTCACTACAATAATTACCTCCATTTTACGGATGAGGAAACAGGTTCTTAGAAGGTCACACAGCACAGTTTATAAATAGTCTGAGCCCTAAGTAGGACTGCCTACCTAATTTGTGAGACCAGTACAAAACAAAAATGTAGGACCCCTTGTTCAAAAATTATTGAGCTTCAATAGTCTACAATAGAGCATTAAACCAAATGCAGAATGTTTCCAAGCTCAGGGCACTATGTGACTGACTGCACAGGTTGCATGCCCTTAAATTTGTGCTTCCAAACTTTATGCTATATTTTATCTCTCCTGAGTAAGTTACTAAATGGTGAAGTCCCTGGGGGTAGCCAGAATTCTTAACTAGTTATCAATTGACTTCTTTTAATGCCTGGAAGAAAGACACTTACTCATAGACAGGATTTGGATATTTAATCCCACCTGTATCACATATCGTCTCAGTTGGATATCAAAGTATTAGAAGACTTGAAATTCCCTACTGAGTTTCTGTCTGAAAATAGTAAATGCCGGGAACAAAGAAGGTTCTTACAATACAAAGGGGAATTACAGCTAAATACTAGCCTATGTACTGTGGCTCCTTTTACATTATATTCTAATAACAAGTATTACTGCATTCCAATTAGAACTAAACTTGGATGACAAAAAATATTAGCAATGCAAACAAATAAAAGGTTTTTGTTTTTTTTTATCTCATCATTAAATAAAGGGAAAGATATATGATAGTAGAGGCCACTACCAAGAAAGGGGTATATTCATACTGAATAAAAAAGCTTCTTCACACTGAAGCACATCATGGTTGAGGAGCATTAAATGAAGATGCTTTCTAGAATATAATTTTATTATTCCTAGATGTGAGTGCTATCCAAAGTGACTATTATTATCACTACATAATGCATAATTGGGACTTAGGCAATGACAGTGAGTAGCAGATTCAGCTTTCATTATAAAGGAGGTTAGTTTTCACTGTGAAAGCCCATTTTGCTTTTTGATAGAGATGGAACCAAAATGAAGCAAAACAGAGACCAAATATGGTATTCAACATGAACAGAGGTAAAGGTTATGCATATTTTTTTTCATTTATATATTTCTAAGATCAGCTCCTTGAAACATTCATATAAACTCTATAACTAAAAATTTGTCATTGGGGATAGACAAGAGAGTATTATCAGTGACATACATTCACTGACATTTGGCATTTTGCATCATTTTTTAAAAAGTAACTGGTCTTCCTTCTGAATGTATTAACAAATGCTAAGATTTCTTCGTATTATGATTCTTGGCTTAAGTATAAATACTTTTCTTCAAAAACAAGCAATTTTCTTATGTCCTATAGTTTTTCAAATTTTATTAAATGAGTTTATTAAAATATAGTTGACATACAATAAACTGTATATATTGAAAGTGTAGAATATAAGTTTTGAAATGTGTATTCTCCCATGAAAATATCACCAAAACCAAGTGAATATATTCATCACTTCTCAAAATTTCTTTGTGCTCCTTGGTAATCTCTCATTTCCCCATGTCCAACCCCACCCCTACCTGGTTCTCCAGGCAACCATTGATCTGCTTTCTGCATATAATCATGCACCGCATAACATTTTCATCAATGATGAACCACATATATGACAGTGGTCTCATAAGATTATAATGGAGCTGAAAATTTTCTATAGCCTAGTGATATTGTAGCACATGACTTCAGAGGATTTGCCAAGGATGAGGAGGTTGTAAAAATCGACACAGTTGTGGTTGAGATGACAAACAACTTTAACCTGGGTGCGGATGAGTATGACATTGAGGAGCATCTAGAGGTGGGCTCTGAGGAATTGACTAACTGAGGAGTTGTTGTAACTGGAACAGGAATGCATAGCTGAAGAAGCAAGAGCAAAGGAAACTGTAGGAGAAGGAAAAAGAAGAACCTTCAAGAAAATTCACAGTGAAAAGATTAGCAGAAGCTTTCAAAGGCCTCAACAAGGTCTTTAAAAAGTTTGAAAACATGAAACTTCCCCCAAAAAGTTTTTATTAATAGAGAAGAATATGGTGTATTATCTGCTTATGAACAAGTCTATTATGAAAAAAAGAAATAAAGCAAGTAAACCACCATGGACATATTTCTGAAAAGAGTGACACCTCTTCAAGAGCCTCAGGCAGGTCTCTCAGGAGGTATTCCAGAAGAAGACATTGTTATCACAGAAGATGACAGCTCTACTCATGCCCCCTAAAACCTGATGTGACAAGATGTGGAGGTGGACAACAGTGATATATATTAATGATCCTCACCCTGTGTAGGCCTAGACTGTGTGTGTTTGTGCCTTAGTTTTTAACAAAAAAAGTTTAAAAAGCAAAAATAAAAATAAAATCTTTTTAAATAGAAAAAAAGGTCATAGAATAAGGATATAGAGAAAAAATATTTTTGTACAGCTGTATAATGTGTTTATGTTTTAAGCTATCTTATTATAAAAGAGTTGAAAGGCCAAAAAATTTTAAAGTTTATAAAAGTTTATGAATAAAAAAGGTACAGTAAGCTAAGCTTAATTTATTATTAACGAAAAATATATATTTTTAATTTTATTTTATTATTAGTTTCAAGTATATAGTACATTGGTTAGACATTTATATAGTTTATAAAAAAGATCTCCCTAATTGTCCTTTCTCTTCTCTGGCCCTCCACCTAGCCATTACATTAATGCTAACTTCATTCCCTATGCCATACTCCACAACCCCGTGACCACCTCTCAACTA
>NW_011888792.1:6762407-6763069 GCF_000151845.1 Pteropus vampyrus | reverse complement strand
CTACTAATGTGTACTTCTTTAACCCTTCACCCCTTTCTCCCATCCCCCAACCACCCTCTGCTCTGGATGTCACCAAATTGCCTTCTGTATTTGTGAGTCTGTTTTTAATTAATTTGTTCTTTTTGTTCCTTAGATTCCACATATAAGTGAAATCATATGGTATTTATTTTTGTCTGTCTTATTTCATTCAGCCTTATAACCTCACACCTGTCAGAATGGCTATAATCAATAAATCAGAGAACAACAAATGTTGGCTAGGATGTGGAGAAATGGGAATTCTCATACACTGTTCGTGGAATTGCAAAATTGGTACAGCCACTGTGGAAAACAGTCTGGAGGTTTCTCAAAAAATTAAAAATGGATATACCTGTTGACTCGGCAATTTCTCTTCTGGGTATTTGTCCAAAGAAAACAAAAACAATAATTCGTAAAGATCTATGCACCCCTATGTTCATGGCAGCACAATTTACAATAGCCAAGATATGAAAGCAACCTATAAGTCCGTCAACAGACGACTGGATAAAGAAGTTATGGTTCATATACACAACGGAATATTATTCAGCCATTAAAAAAAAGAAGAAAAAAATCATTTATAAATTGAATATAGCCTAAGTATATAGTGTTTATAAAGCCTACAGTAGTACACAGTAATGTCCTAAGCC
>NW_011888792.1:6743984-6762357 GCF_000151845.1 Pteropus vampyrus | reverse complement strand
AAAAAAAAGAAGAAAAAAATCATTTATAAATTGAATATAGCCTAAGTATATAGTGTTTATAAAGCCTACAGTAGTACACAGTAATGTCCTAAGCCTTTACATTTACTCACCACTCATTGACTCACCCAGAGCAACTTCTAGTCTTGCAAGCTCCATTCATGGCAAGTGCCCTTTACAGGTGTACTCTTTTTTTAATCTTTTATATCATATTTTGACTGTACCTTTTCTACATATATAAATACGCAGATACTTAACCAATGTGCTACAGTTGCCTACAGTATTCAGTATAGTAACATGCTCTATAGTTTTGTAGCCCAGGAGCAATAGGCTATACCATGTAGTCTAGGTGTATAGTGGGCTATACCATCTAGGTCTGTGTAAGTGCACTCTGATGTTCGCACAACAAAATTGCCTAACAGTGCATTTCTCATAACATATGCCTGTTGCTAAAAGACACGTGGCTGTATTTTTTAGAATTGTGAATAAGTGAAATCATACTGTATGTACTCTTTTCACTAAGCATAATAATTTTGAGATTCATCCACATTGTAGCGTGCATCAATAATTCATTTATTTTAAATGCTTAATATTATTCTATTGTATGGATATACCACATTTGTTTATCTGTTCACCTGCGGATGGCCATTTGTCTTGTTTTTGGTTTGGGGCTGTTACAAATAAATCTGCTATGAACATTAGCATTAAAATCTCTGATAGACAGGTATATTTACACACTGAGTAAATATTTAGAGTGGAATAAATGAGTCATTTGATACAAGTATATTTAAAATTTTAAGATACTGCCAAACTATTTACCAAAGTGGTCCAACCATTTTATATTCCAACCAGCAGTATAAGAGAGTTCTTGTTTCATATCCTTGCCAACACTTGTAGTAAATGCAGTTTATATCTCATATAAATGCTAACATCTTAATATTTACATCAAATATTCTTTGATAAAGAAGATATAAAGCACAATTCATTTGAAGAGGTTGGAAGGCAGAGGCGAGTATTTCAAAGGTATCTGAAGAAATCTGTCAGCTTTCTGTTAATTTTTCTTATTATTATCAGTAACCACAATAAAAATAATCATCCCAAATTTTAAATAGATATTATTTAATACTAGAACTATAGCTACTATTTATGTAAGAATATAAAAGTTATAAATAAGTCCATCAGAACTATAGATGAAGGTGAAAAGAGAAACATATTAGAGAAAGTACTTCGCAGGAAATAGGACTGTAAATTGCATGGTTCTAATCCATCAGCTGAGAGAGAAGTAGCTATGTGATAAGGACATTTGTGCTTAGATTAGGATAGCGTTTTTTCTCTTAAATGTATTTGTATTGGATTCAAAACAATCTAGACTTCTAGAGTACCTAGAGCCACTGGCTAGACCAATAATCTTGATTCAGCTTCTATCAGAAAACAGAGTGTGCTTTAGCCAAGATTATAAAGTAAATATTAGATCTCATTTCAAAACTTGCAGGAGATAAGGGTAGTACTCCCTGGGGTCAGAAACTATCTAGAGTAGTTTAGTCTTACTGGTCGACCTGAGAAACACATGAATCGGCTAATGAGTAGCTCCTAGGATGGCATTCACAATCCAACTCCTGTTCAGCCCTGACTGCTCTGCAAGGCAACTGAAGATGAACAGTGTATCTGATAGCCTAGCTTAAATTAGGAAGTTCAGGTTTTATCTTGGCAAAAACTGTTATTGCTGATGCTATTTGATCATGCTTCATTTTTAGAAGGTTCTTACACTGAGATTTTTAATGAGAATTGAGTTAAACTCTGAGTGCTTCCAAATGATCTGTTATTTTATTTATTAGATCCTTTTAAGTTTTTAATTTCTAAAATTACAAAGAATGCTTACATAAGAACTGTCATGTAAACAATAAACCAGGGATTTTACACAATGGCACCTTAAATATTATCACCTCCTTGCGGCTACAGCAGTCTAGCCACAATTGTTTCACTGACAATCATCTATCTATTTATCATCTATCCATTACCAATTGATTTATCTCTCACTGTGATCTATCTCAAATCAGCCACTTGATAGATGTACCCAGTGGAATTAATAAATACCATTAAATCCTAGTTTTGTTGACTGTAGAAGAAATGGAGTACACTAATCAAACCCAGTGGAAAAATTAGTGGATGTGGTTTATCTATGTGGTGCAATAGTCTTGTGTGTAAAATACCAATCTCTCTTTGTGTGTCTACTGTCACAATCTATTGACAACATGCTTAATCACTGAGTTCTTTGCATTTGGAAAGCTTCATCCCTTTTTTTTGGTATTTTTTAAACTATATCTTACTTCTGCTTTTCAAGCCATTCATGAAGCTGTCAATCTTCTGATACATGCTTCTTTCTCTGAATGTCTACATTTCTGATGGTACTCCATAACATAAAAATAAAATACAGCTAGCATCCTGCTCTAAGAGAGTACTTTCAACTTAACCAATCCAGTTTTATAAATTTTTAAGTTGTCAATTTTTTTGTTTCCTTACTATAATTAAAATTGCCAGTTGCCAGGGGACTAGAAAAAGTCAGAGGCAAAATAAAAACAAAAGCATTCAACATGTGTGATTTAGAATCCAAATGATTTACACCGTTCACAAAATATGATCATCGTAAAAATTACCATTGTTTTTGATTAGACACTTAGAAGAATTACTAGGCACCAATAAGAATTCTTTATAAAGCAGTCTGCGAGCCCTTTTATTATCTGACAGGTCATTCGGTTGAGAGACCAACACTTTTAAAGAAAGCTGTGATTTTCAGCATGAAATGAGAACATTTTATTCATTACCTCTCTTTGTTAATGTCCCTCTGGATTTCATCTGCTCTGTATGTTGACTTTGAAAAAAGAACTGCTCACCACACCCCCTATGTCAGCAAATCTCAATTCTACTCACCAAGTATTTTCTAAATTTGGCCTCTTTTCACTTCTCACCACCATTCCCCTAGTCCAGTCTACATTATTTCTCATCTGGATTGCCTTTGTCAACTGTTACCTGGTCTCTCAGTTTCCACTTAGGCTCTTAAATACTCTATCCTTTACCCTGTAGCCAGAAGAACAATTTAATATGTAAATCTGACAATGCATTGCCCTGCTTAAAACTTTCCAGTCATTTATCTTTACCCTTGGTGTAAAAAATAAATTCTTAACTTTCACTTTCTAAGTCTTGAAGATGTTCTCTCTGCTTCCCTCTGAGTGCTCCTCCCCTACCACTCTGCCACACTCACAGCCTTCTAGCCACACTGGCCTTCTGGTTGTTTCTGGGATAAAGCTAAACCATTTCTAACTCTGGTCCTGGAATCCATTTTCCAGATCTTTGTGTTGCTGGCTTTACTATTTCCACATCAAAAAATAGTTCTCATCCCATCTTTCTCTCTCCTTCCATCCTGCTCTAATTTCTTTCTAGAACTTTTAATTGTCATTATCTAGAATTATATTATACATTTGCATACTTGTTTATAGTCTGCTTTCCAAATTAGAATAGCTTTTCATAGTGCAATCTTTGCCTTATTCACTCCAGCCTATCCACCTCTCACCTCCCTTCTAGCTTAGATTAATGCTCGCTAGATAGTGGGTGCTCAAGAAATATCTGCTGAATGGAAGAATAAAGAGCAACATGTTGAATAACATTACTACATTTGTCACTGAGATCTCCTATAAAAACACTCTTCTAAAACTGCTCTTATAAATTGCAGTGAAAGGTGAAACTTCTATGCCTTATTAGAAAACATATATCCTATATGAAGTGCTCATAAAACACCTTTTTTAAAACAAAGAAACTTTAAATATTCCAGTAAAATCAAAATACCATATTTTATTCACTACACAAGGATGCCTGGGTCATACAATCACTTAGTTGATAATATTTCAGTATCCTGTTAGTCTGAGCATGGCAGTTAAAATAACATAAAGAGAAAGTGCTCTTGTCTGCAAGGGTAATTGCACTGAATAGAGAAGATATTCATAAACAATGGAAATTATAAAATTTGTGGTATAGATGATACATAATAAGAATTTAGAAAATGATGAAACTGAAATCAAAGCAAATGTAGAAGAAATCATAACACAGGAGTAGCTTATCTTGAACATCATTGAGTAAGGGGTTCTTGTCTGGTTTATCTTTCTGAATGTTAAAACCTGTTTTTAATGGTCAACCAGTTTCTCTGGTTAGACATCTTTTGTTAAAATACCTCAAAGCAGTCTTTCAACAGAGACCTTTATAAACCTAAACTGGTAAAGTGTGTGCAAGGTATGGTTGACAAAATCAAGTCCACATTTGGAGTAACAATTTAATATGTGTATAAATTCATGTTTGTATTAGAATTTATGTCTTTTCTCTATATATGTGGGTATCTGTCAGGTTCAGAAAGAACTATATAATTTTAAGAACCAGAAAGAACTTCATTAAGGTGAATAAGTGACTTTATTTTTCATTTAGAAGAAATTTGGAGGCAAGCTTTCCTGAACTATGGGCACTCTAAGATTTCACCAGAGAACCAGGCTCCTTCAGTTTTTCCACTCTACCTTTTTAGAATATCGTTTCTATCTTCAAGTTGTCTGGTGGTCTGAAAATGGCTGCTTCAGCACCAGCCACCATATCCATGTTCTGTATAGCAGGAAGGAGGAAGGAGCAAGTCAAGAGGGATACATATCTCTCGGTTGAAGAATAGTTCTGGAAGCCTTGTCAATTGACTTTTGCTTACATTTTATTGGACATCTGTATTTTATAGGTAGAGTGGTAGAGCACATTGACATCCTGATACAGAGAAAGTTTTAATGGATCAAACCAGCCATAACATTCCCTTAAGCCAAAACCTAATTCAGAGTAAGGTCATACCACTCTTCAATTTGTAAAGGCAGAGAGACTCTCTACCACTATACAAATATTATCAAACTACCAAAAATATGCATAAATAACTAAAGTTTGAGTTTTGTGAGGAAGAAATTATATGTTTTTTATTTACTGCTATATCTCTGACATCTATTATAGTGCCATATATTAATAAATTATGCAATCCTAATAAATTAATATAGAAATAAATGTCTGATAAAATATTGGTCTATAATTGGGTTGTAGCTAGGCAGAGTATCTCTGCTGCTATTCTGGCATGGTCCATTTCCTCTTTAATTATCTGTTTCTTATCATCTGTGTCCCTTATCAGGCTGATCCAATCCAATTCATGTCAACTGTTTGCTTGTCCATGTGAAACTTGATAGGCTAATAACATATTGTTCAATGTTTTAGTTTTAAAAGTTCAGAGTATTCACCAATTGTAATTCTGTATAACAAGCTATTTCTATTTCTATTTTCTAATGCACAGATATAGGCAAATACTGCAATTTCAGGCTAAGCTTTCAAATTTTGTAAGCAAGTCTACTACTATGGAAATTTTTAAAAGTCCTTTTCTTTGATGCAGTTGGTTTAGCAGGAAAAGAATTCCACTTCTTGTACCTAATAGTCTTGGGATTCAAGCTTCCTTCTTATGTCAGTTACCAACCAGCAGCAAAGGTTAAAAACAGTCTGCTTTCTACACAACAATAGTTTTCTGTTTTTATGCTCATCTGTTTTAGATTAAAGAAAAAGCACCTAAATATCTTTCTTGAAAGTTATCTTCCCCCACCCCCGTTTTGTTTCTGAGTTGTATGCTTTCAATTGAGATGGGTATAATACTTACACTTGTGAGGAATTTCCTCTTATATTCTATACATTTCTCTTTTTAAAATTTTTAAAGACAACTGATTTATATATGTAATGATAAATTTTAAGACCTGAATGAAGCTTATAATGGCTCAACAGATATGCTGAAACATTGCAATATTTTCTGATAGCATTATAACCGCAGAAACTAGACATTCACACACACAATGACTTTGAATCTTTTCATGTCATGAATTCAGAAGCAAGAAAATAATGGAGAAACTGAGAAAAAGGTCACTAAGAGTGGAAATAAATATGAGAAAGAGCAAATGTAAAGAAGGTGAGAAATAATGAGACCCATGTAAAGCAGGTGCCTAAGGCCTTAGGCATAGAGGTAGGAATCAGAAAGCAAAGAAACATAACAGATATGTTCTGCTAAGAACAAATTAAAAGAAGCTCAGCAACATAGCCACCTACTCTATCTCAGAATTTGCTTTCGATGTTATTCGTTGACCAAAGGAAAGTCTGTTTCAACTAAAAGTCTAGCATAAAGAAATGGATTTAAAAAATGGAAGGAATTGTTTTACCAATTGTCAGATTGGGATACACCTTAAGTTTGATGTTTTGATGATCCTGAAATCTTGAATTAAACTAATGGCGAAAGTTATCAGATAGGCGTATTGTCTATAACTAATATATTTCAATGTAGTATATGAGTTGGTTCCAGAAATAAAATTCAGTAAAATGTAAGTTCCATAGGGGCAGATATTTCTATTTCTGCCTAACTTCAGCACCTAAAGGATACCTGGCACATAGTTTGCATTCAATAAATATTTGGTAAGTGAATGAATAGAACTAGCAAGGAAAAAGTGGCTCAGTCCATGATTAAAAGCAAAATATGCATTATATGTAGTGTTTCCATGGTGTTAAAATAATCAATTATCTGCCTTAGTTGAGAAAAATATAAGCCATAATAACTAGAAATAAAGTCTAGAATTCAGAATTCCAATCACATCTATCATATTTACTATAGAAATAACCTAATTTTATTTATTACACACCAGAAAGCATTTGAAAATCTCTTGTATAACATTTATCACATAAGAACTCATAAGTTTCTCTTCTCATTTCTATTTTCTTTTTAAAAGGCAAAATGAATTTTTAAACTCTAATTTAAAAATAACTGTATTTATGGTATGTAGAGCTACCGATATTAAAATGGGTTCCACATGATAAAATAGAAAATATTTAGGCTTTCACATTAGACTAACTCAAATCTCAGCTTGTAAGGGGTGTGGCCTTGGCAAATTGCTTGGCCTTTCTGAACATGAACATCCTCAACTATAAATTGTAGATGATATCAGTTCTTACATTCCAGTGTGATTGTGAGGATAAAATGAGATAACATATGTGAAATTTTTAATATTGTATCAACACATAGTAGATCTTCAATAAATGTTCTTTAATTGCATCTTGTGGCAAGAGCAGTATGAACTCAGCAAATCTCACATAATATTTCACCTCATCTGTTTTTAAAGCCATAGAAAATATATGCAGTTGTTGGAATGCAATGATGTGATGTTATATCACATTGTTTAACTAACAGTAACAGCGTAATTTTCTGAATTATATTAGAAAGGAGGAATTTGGAAGGCTAAAGCCACAAATTTGACCCAGACTACATAGTATTTCTCTAATAGGCAAATATAAAATCATCTGAGAAATTCAGCACTATTTTACACGGTCACATGGCAAAAGATGGTCAAATAGTGACAATAGAAAAATCGTGTGGGGTAAATCATTTCATTGCTGAGAATTTTCTCAAGGCATTTGACTTTTTAGAGAACATATGACCTATCAGATTCATTCGACCAGTCAATGACTGCTTTATTTCAAGTCAATCAAAAGTGACATATTTATAGTGCCAGAATTATGCTTAAAAAATATTAGACATTTTATATTGAGTCATTCATGTTTTCCCTGCTATGTATTTGCATTAGCAAATTGATTAAATAAATTACACACAAATATTTAACAAAAAAATTTCAGAGAATGAATGGTTCAATGAAACATTTCTGTTAATTTGACACTTTGCACTTAACCCATTTTTTATTGTAGACCAAAAAAAAAAGGAGAGAGAGTAATAAAATATTCATTAACTGCACTGAAACCCATTTATAGCAGATGGTCTCTGGAGGGTAAATTTCAAAACATTTGATAGAGAGCACTGTGCAAAATATGCAGTTGTCCTGACACAGCAACTAGTGTGAAGAACAGCAAATGCAATTAATAATAGTAAGGGAGAAGATCATACATTGTGAATCACAATTTAGCTACCTTTTGTCATTTAGACTATGAAAAGGAGAGTCACATTTGCTATTGTTTACCATAAATAGGTAAAGCACAAGATATGTCCATTATCTCATCAAATATTATGATAATTCCTAAAAATTTTTAACAAATCTCCTTTAAACATTCTTTAAGTTCTTAGAGGTTTAAAACATTTAGAAGCATATGGCCATGGTAAGCACCACAGGTATTGCAGGATGGAAGAAAGCAAAGGAAGGAAGAAAATTATGTATATGTAGATGGATAAATGGAAGGGTGAATGTGTGGGTGGATAGATAAGTAAAGACAAATGAATAGCTCAATAATTAAAAATATCAGAAACAAAATGATAAACATTCTAATCAGGCTAGACAAAAAAATACACCAAATGTAAGTAGATAATATCTTAGGATAAAGTGAACAATTTCTGATTTGCCCAATTGCCTTCTTGTTCAGAGGAATATAACAATTACCCAGATTTTTCAAACTAAAACTTTGTGTATGCTATTGACTTCCACTATAAAAAATAGTTTGAAATTATATTGTTGTTCTTTCAAAAATTTGTAAAAATATATTTTAAAAATTATTTTAAGTCAATTCTTAATAGTGAAGTTTGGCAAAGTCTTTTCTAATGGCTAATGCATGTTAAGTTAGTAATTCTTTTGAAATTTTTAATTGTGGTCAAAACACACAAAATTGATCATCTTTACTATTTTAAGTGTACAATTCAGTAGTGTTAAGTATATTCACTGTTATGCAACAGATCTAGAATTTCATCATTTAATTGACATGCTATATCCATTCAACAAAAACTCCCCTATTTCTCCCATCCTGCAGCTGCTAGTAACTACCATTTTATTTCCTATATCTATGAATGTGACTATTTTAGATGCCTCTTATAAATGGAATCATATAGTATTTGCCTTTTCATAACTGGCTTATTTCACTTAATGTGAATCCTCAAAGTTCATCCATGCTGCATCTCTTTAAGATATGAATGTTATAGGAACAAAATATGACTATATATATGTATATATATGTGTATGTATATATGTGTGTATATATATATGCATTCATTCATTGATAGGTATTTGGACTGCTTCCACCTCTTGGCAATTGGGAATAATGCCGCTATGATCATAGATGTACCATTACCTCTTCAAGACCCTGCTTTCAGTCTTTTAGGTAGAATTTCTAGATCATGTGGTCGTTTTAATTTTAATTTCTCGAGGAACTGCTATATAGTTTTCCATAGTGGTTGTACCATTTCACAATCCTACCAGCAGTGCACAAGAGTTCCAATTTCTCCACATCCTCACCAACCTTTGTTATTGTCTGTTTTTTTTGTTTGTTTGTTTTTGTCATATTGGCCACTCTAATGAATGTGAAGTGGTAGCTCATGGTGGTTTTGATTTGCCTATCTCTAATTATTAGTGATGTTAAAAATTTCTTTATTAGTTTGTTGGCCATTTGTATATCATCTTTAGAGAAGTGTCTATTCAAGTTCTTTGTCCATTTTTCCCCTTGACTCAGTAGTTTTATTTCTAGATATTTTTACTACAGACTTATGACAATACACAAAGACATCATAACAACTCACCTTCTCCACTTTTGTACCTAAGCAGCTGACTGTAGCTGGAGAAAGGCATACTATCAGGTAGACAGGTTTCACTTTAAATATGATCCCATACCTCAAATGTGCTCTTTGTGCTACCAGTAATCCTAGAATGTTTCTCCAGCTTCTTCATCAAGTTTGCTTTTCTATTCTCTGAGATGACTTTCATGCACTTCATTTCTGCTCAAATCCTCTATTCCATCCACTTCCCTTCTTCTCAGCCAATGACCTTGACTTGTCCTTTAAGCAATACAGAAAACCATGATTCAGGAGCTCCTTTTCTTCCCATCAACAAACCTATGCATGGTTGTCTCTGTTCCCTACTCTTCCTATATAAGCTGGAAATGCTGTATCACCTAAAGGTTAGTCACTGTCGTCTCTCATCCTGTTTCTCTCCTGCATTGTCAATCTTCCTACTTTCACCTGGCTTTAAATAAATTGACAAATTTATATTTTCAGTCCAAACATCCCCTTTGTGCTCCAGACTTGTGATTAATCTGCATACTTGATACTCCACTTGGATGTCTTACAAGCATCTCAGATTTAACATGTTCAAAGTGCACATTTGACTTATCCCATCCATTTTTTAATTGGGTTATTTTATTGTTTTTGTTGAGTTGTAAGAGTTCTTTTTATATTCTGGCCATTAACTTCTTATCAGATATGTGATTTGCAAATATTTTATCCCATTCCATAGGTTGCTTTTCAATTAGTTGATTGTGTCTATTTCTGTTTTCTTGTCTGTGCTTTTGGTATTCTACCCAAGAAATTATTCCCATTTCAAATGTCATGAAGCTTTTCCTCTGTTTTCTTCTTGGAGTTTTATAGTTTTGGGATTTACATTTACAATTTTAATCCATTTTAAGTTAATTTTTGTAAGATAAGGGTCCATTTCATTTTTTTGTATGTGAATATTGCAATATTCTTTTCTCTCTCTCCCCCCCCTTACACTCTCTTCTATGCATTTACATAAAAAAAAAATTTTATTTTAAAAAAAGTCATCACCTGTATTTCTCCATATTTTTCTTCTTATATTTACATCTATTGTTTGGAATGTTACAGTCACCCTCAATCGAAATTATTGTGGTACAACAATCAAAGATTAACATAAAGGTGGAGAATAAACAGAAGAAGTAGATGAATACTTGCAACAAGATTCTGTTTGTGATAACAGAAAGAACAAAAGGATAGAAGACGTTCAATGTTGGATTTATAAAATATGAATACTGGTAACATAATGTTGCATTGTGCATGTGAAAGCATGATAACTCTTTCCAAGTGAGTCCTTATGTAATTGCAAGATCTATTATGAGATTTGAGTCTATTCCCAACTTGTTCCATTATGTCATACAAATCTGCTATCAGGTAAAAATCCTATCAGGTTGCACAAAAATATTGAAAGTTAATTATAAGTAAAAACCCTCAAGATCTTGATGTTACTGTTTTTAAAATATCATTTATTGTCTCCAATGTATCAAGAAACAACCACTATTGAAACTTTATTCTCTACTCTGTGTGAAATCAAATTCTCTCCAGGGTACTTTATATGACTTATTAAAATAGTCTGTTGGCAGGCAAAATTTTTCTCACTGTGACCAGAAGACTTTAAAATTGGTGGCAAAGGAATTTGGGTATTCTCAGAAAAAAAAATCACTGAGTTGAATATCTGAAGTTAAGTTTAATGGTCTAATTTCATGTGAAAATATAGGTGCAAGCTCAGACATATTTTTATACAAGTATCTGGAAACTGGATATTGACAGACCTTGATATAAGTAGAAAATTACTCCTGAAATCATGTTAAAAGCAAATGTAAAATTGATCACATTGGAATAAAAATAATCATGACTAAAAATATTTCAGTCAATAATGCATGATTTGCATCGAAAAAAATATTTTCTACATCTTAGATTACTTGTATTTAGTATTAATCTTTATAGAATTATTTTCTTCTTTCCAAGTTTACATTACATTTTTTGAGCAGATAAGTTAACCAAAGACTTTATTAACTAAAGTAGGTCAAATCAGTATTCTGTGAATCAAAAAAGTATAAGGGGGCTATAACTGGTAACAAAATTCTAATGTTATAGCTGTCAGTCTAGGTTACTATATTCACAAGACTTGATCATTTTGTAAAATGATCATTTAAAATATTTTCTTCAAAAAGTTCTTATTTTCTTTTCGGATTTTATTTAAGGGCATTTGTATGAAACCTCAAACATTTTCAGTATGTAGCTTTGATTTATCATGTTACCAGGCTGAGAGAAGAAAGAATGTAAAGGTGCATAACCAATTCATCTTAGGGCAGTTTACAATAGGTAAATAAACACTCAAGCAAGAAAATAAAAAACCAACTCTTCACACAGATAAGATTTTTGGGGGTGTCTGTTTATTAATTGAGAATTTAACTTTATTTAATATTAAAATTCCAGAGGTGTGGCTTTGAGTTTGCTAAGAAAGTGCTTTCAAAGTAAGCAGACTAAAATACTGATGCACTTTTTTCTTTAACTCTGCCTGATTTTGAGATAATTTTATATGAGTGATCCACTCGCAAAATAAAGAATGTAATAAATCTCAACTAGATTTAACAAACTTCTATATGAGACTAAAATGATCAAGTGTTGTATTGTGAACTTCTCACATTTTTCTCAGCAATTAATGCAATCATATTTAATTCTAAGCACAACATATTCTAAATACTATTTTGCAGATTGAGTTCTCTCTGTCAAAGTAAAATGATAGACTTGCTTAATAAATCTTTAAAAAACTTTAAAAAGTTACCAAAAAATCAGGAGTTGCAAGATGAGAGTCATTCCAAGTAGATTTCTTCAAAAGCTCAAGTCTACTCATAGCCATATGACAGAGTGTTGTAATTATTCAAGACAAAGGGTTTCTACACAACAAAGTTCACCAAATAATAACTAACATTGCACTTCATTTTATGTTTATGTGAGTGTTTCATCAGCTTCTAAACATAGAGAAACTTTTTTAGAACCGTAGACTTTTAAAGCTGAAACAAAGCTTAGAGATATCTCTAAGGAATTCAAGTCTTTAAAAACAGAAACTAATAAAATAAAGAATAAGGAAACAATATAGATAACAAGAAAAACCCAAAGCTGCTTATTTGAAAGTACTGTAAGAATGACCAAGGGAAAAAATAGAAAATCACAAATAAATAAAATACGAAATGAAAAAGAGAACACATTACACATGTAGTAGATATTTTATATCTCATAAGAAATAACTTATTGCCCATAAGTTGAGCAATAAATAACTTTATGTTAGTGAAGTTCAAAACCTAGATAAAAAGAACAACTTTCTAGAAAAAAATATAAATGATCTAAATGCATACAGTAAGAAATAACCCAATGGATCACTACCACATAAGAAACTGAATCAAGAGAAAAAATACAAACAAACAAAAAACCCAAAGATGTCTGGCCCAGATATAGTTATAGGTAATTTATACAAAACTCAAATAAATAGATAATTCATGTAAAATCTGTGTCAGAGGTAAAAAAAAAAAAAAAAAAAGGAAAAAGCTGCCCAACACATTTTTTAACACGAATATAATTTTGATACTAAAGCTTGACAAAAAGTATAACAATTTTTAACTAGGCTCACTTATAATTAGAAATGCAAAGACACTATATAAAACACTATTTGAATCCGGCGTAGTTTATTCAAGGTTCATCATTAAAAATCTATCATTTAATGCACTATGCTAACAAATAAAAAAAGACTACATGGTAATTCTAAAAGAACCTCCCTTATTAAAAATTTCTCCTACAGGTCTTTCTTTTTTAAGCACTCATCTCAGGTGGATTCTTAATCCGTCATATACATTTTCCATAAATACTATGATAGAAGACTAGAAATGTTTTCTCTCAAAAATAATTACAAATATTATTTATTTGTATTTTAATTTTAATTACAGATATTTTTGCTCTCCTCGTCAGTAAGGTCAGAATGCCACTGGGTCTATGATACCTAGAAAATTTTAAACAAGGTCTAAACTAAAAATTTAATGAAAACGTGTACTACCTAAGTCTAAGGCATCTTTAGTTGATATTGGCTGACAACCTAAATATGGTAAGGATCATATTTTAAGAGTAACTGTACAAATTTAAGTTACCCAATAACTTTACATAACCTCACTATTAAAATATTGAGTGTGCAAATTCTAACTAATGAAGTTGAACAATCAGAGTAGCAGAGAGGAATCCTAATCAGAGCAAGAGAGCTCAAAAGTAAGCCACTCCAACATCTCTCTGCCTCGTCCTCCTCTATACTAAGAAACTTAACTGGCTAACTTACACACAATGTAATTAAAAAAGACTTAATCTATATAGAGTTAAATATCAAATCAGGAAAATGAAAAGAAAGTTTCAAGTATATTTGCAAATTCAAATGATTGGGTTCCTGGGTTGTGAGTGACACTGGATGGAGGGATTTGTATAAGGGATCATGTCATACACTTGCACCATCAATTAGATTAAGAATTCTTAAGAGATGTACTAGCTTCATTGAAACCATTCAGTCTTTTATAAAGATGCATGAATTTGCTAGGTGATCCATACAAGGTAATTGATATCTTTTGCCTTAGGGAGATATTCAGTTTCCAAACTTTTATACAGGCAAATGTTCCTCAAATTTAAGGCTTTGCCTCATATAGATCAATTTAGATTTTATTTTATATAGACCAAAGCACTAGTTGGTTGCAATTTTCCTTAATTACCCGTGGATTTAGCAATGATATATATACAGCCTTAATTGCTTAAGTCCCTCAGCAACAATTTTTTTGACAAGGTAATCAGAAGATTAAAATGAGGATGCAAATACTACAGATAATAATATCTGAATATTTATTTTTTATCTACTAAATATAAGGTGATCCGATGTTAAAGAAAAATGTCTTTTAAATGAAAATATAAACGTCTATGTTGTGTCCCACTGCTTTTCTTTTTCAATGTCTAAGAATAGAAAAGCACTACATGAAATATGACTATCTTTGCAAGATGTAAATTATTTTTCTTGTTTAAGAATGTAATAATGCTTTATAATTTTAATTCTATTTAAGCGATAATTTCTTTCCAAAATTTAAATAAATGCTTTGTTTTTTTAAACTAGGTTTATACAAGATGACTCCTTCCCTTCTAGGATGAATTTCTTACTGAAATGGAAAGTAAATTCTGTGGTCATTCATTAGCTTCGCTGTTTCCAACTTTATTTAAAATATGTGTTCTTTAAAAGAGCCTCAATGATTGCCAAAAATAATATAAATGGCAAAGGCATAAAGGAACTCTCAGTTTATCACATTAAATTGGATATTTCACAATAGCTCCATCAAAAAGAGTTAGGTGAGAATTTTTCATTTTCAAAATCACACACACCTAAAATAGAATTATAAACATTCTTTCATAGATTTAAAGAAGGATAGGACTCTCTTCTGAAATTATAACTATTCATTTCTTGTTTATAAAATAATTTGGATTTTTTTTGAAAAATAAAAAATAAATATTGAAGAAATGTAAGTTTAGCTGATTTCATATGGAAAGTATTCAATAGAATGAGCATCACATGAACGAGAATCTTTGGTTAAATAGTTCCAATTCTATAATCTTATATAGTATGGAAAAATTGCTTGGTGTTTATTACAGCTGTAAACATTTAATGGCTGATAATTAAACAGCATCGGTACTGAATCTTGCAAGATTTAATTAAACATAGCACACTGCAAATGTGAGATTTAAATTACTATTTATAATTACATGTAAAACACAATTGCTGAAATGAGTACATGGAATTCTGAGAGAAATTCGAAATTTCATCACATTTTAAATAATTTTTGCTTTGAATTTTTTATTCCATTTTTATTATGAAGTGTTTGGTTAACAGATAAAATAATAAATATATCAAATGTGCTCATGAAAGTTGGTTCTGAGTGAAGGAATATTGTCTCAGAAATATTTCTTTAGTATATTTGATTTAAAAATATAGAAAAAAAAAAGGAAAGGAAAAAGAAGAAAATAAAATAGAAATAGACCCTCGCCTAACTACAAATAAATCAAATAAAGGAAAATGAAAACTAGCCCATCACTATCATTAAATGTATAAAGAACTAGGAAAGAAAACGAAAAGGATTTCATTTTTCTTCAGTTTCAGTATTATGTGAAACTGGTATTTAAATATTATTTACAAAGAGTCAGTGAAAAATATTAGTGTAGTATTGATTTAGAGTAAACTTTCAAATTTTTATATGGAAAACCTACTACCTACTGAGAAACTTTTATCCTTCTTTATTCATTATTGAAGATGCCTTTGGTATTTTAATCCATACAACATATAGGAAATACAGCGAACATGGAGAATTTTATAGTTGATTACACAGATTAACTGATTACACATATCATTCAATATACCTTTCATAACAGTAATTGTTCAACATCTTATTTGTGATATATTTCTCTACGGAGTTGAAAAACAAAAATGGAATGTGCCAAAGACTAAATTCAATTTACTCCATTCTCCAATCCTGTATGTCTGTAATATTTTAAGATCACAAATGTTTACAATGAGAATCTTGTCAGTGAGGACTCTGAGACCAGAAATACAAATGGCTAGTGTTCAAGTGACTAACAAAGAATGGTGCGAACCTCCATATTCCTTAGCTCTACAAGCATAAAGAAAGGCACAATTTAGTTTTTGTAAATTATAGGAGTGAATTACACCCTGATATCAAAATTAATTACCTGGTCATTCTTGATTAACACTTCTCTTGCCACTATTGTATTGCAAAGAACTACGAAATCTGTAGGTGGGCTGAGAGAAAAATATAAATTATATATTCAACAAGAAATAATTTGTCATATCATATGTACTTATATGCATATATAGTACTATAATTGTCCATGACATTAATTTTTTTTTAAAATCCAACTGACCAGGTAATATTAAATATTTTTAAAGTAATTGAAATCGTTACTTATAATTTAGGAGAGAACTATTCCTTTTATTAACAGACTAAATCACTGTTTTATAATAGTTTGGAATGACTTTCCTTATTCAATAAAACTATGTGGATTCAGTTGTAGGAAGAACAAAACATTTGCTTTCATTAACAAATTCATATTATGGCAGAATTAAGTACAGAGAGTAAAACAATGGCTAGTTACATTTCTTATAGACTAGAAAAAAAATTTTTCCTTTCCTTAATCCCCTGATTTTTCAGCCTTGGCAGTTGCAAAATAAATCAAATAGCTATTAAAAAATAATAAAAATAGATGAAACAGTCTCAAAGTTATCGATTCAAAGAGAAGATTCTGATAAAGACAAATAGATGGATCCTAGCAGTGGAGCTGTCCAGGGCTCCATATGCATGTGACAGTTTCTTATTTACATGTCGCTCATGTTTATGCATGTTCAGAAGAATACAGCTGGTACCCCATTCTCCAGAAATTAGACACTGGTCAAGTCTACAAACAGTAGCCACATTTGAGCTTGTAATGTACTTATCATGAAAAGCTAGAAGCTCTAATGTTAGGGAGGGGGAAAAGCAGCACAATATGCTTTAAAAAGATAACAGACATTTTTCAAAAAACAAATATCGTATATTCAATTCAGCCCCTTTAGGTGCTTTTATGTTATAGGAATTCTGCTGGTGATGAAAACAGCATTCAGCCAATCAAATGGCGGTACCCTAGTGCCATCCAAAGTAGAAGCCTAGTGTTTAAAATAACCCTGATGAATTATTCATAGATCTGATGTTTATGCAAATTATAGAATCATGCACCCACCTGACCACCAAGGGAAGAAAAAAAAAAACACGGAAAAAAACCCCACCATGCTTTTAGCATTCTCTAGAACCTATGTAATCAAATGATAATATTCTTTCATTAAATGCATCAAGGAATTACAATCCTTACCTGGTTAGTTTGTAGGGCCTTCAGATTTTCTGGATGAAATAACTGACTGTGCGTGCAACCAATAATACTGAACTGAAAAGCTGATTAAGGGCACTTACTTAATGCAAAGCCACTCACTGAATATTCATATGATGCCTGTGTTTATGCAAATTAAAGCAAAAGAAAGCCCACGGGGATTGGTTGCCATAGTCCACAAATACTGTGTACAGCAGAAAATATAGAGAGTAGTGACAAATAAATCTTGAAATTCATAGCTTTGGAGCAACAAAGAAGAAATAGTAAAATATTAAAAGCCTAGGTGAATTACAGTTTTAAAGTGCTTTATTTAATCATATTACTCTAGGACTATTGATTATTTCTACCATGTAATGATCTATAATCATCTTAATGCCAAAAGATACCATCACTTGTGTTTTTCAGCTTTATTTATCCTGCAGTCATTTATATGAACAAATCCCTTAGAAGCATAAAGTAGTGAAGAATAAATAATTATAATAAAAATATAATCCAGTATACTAATAATAAAACCTATGGCCATGTGTGGCCCTTTCATGTAGTAAACCTTCAGTAGTAAAATCTTCCGAGAGAGTGAAATGCCAATGGATGACCTCCAACATTAGGTTGAGCTCTTTGCTTTCTTAATACTGATGTATATATCTGCTTCATTCGAAATGGAGATTATTTTATATTAGAATAGATACTGTGAATCTTTTAGCCAAGAAGATTCGAGCACATACAGTTGTAAATTCCAAAAATTTTTACTTTTGGAGCCCAAATGCAATAATATTCTTTGAAATGCATGCTAATATGTAGCATCCTAATCATAAAAAAAATGTGTAT
>NW_011888792.1:6711666-6743934 GCF_000151845.1 Pteropus vampyrus | reverse complement strand
AGTGACAAATAAATCTTGAAATTCATAGCTTTGGAGCAACAAAGAAGAAATAGTAAAATATTAAAAGCCTAGGTGAATTACAGTTTTAAAGTGCTTTATTTAATCATATTACTCTAGGACTATTGATTATTTCTACCATGTAATGATCTATAATCATCTTAATGCCAAAAGATACCATCACTTGTGTTTTTCAGCTTTATTTATCCTGCAGTCATTTATATGAACAAATCCCTTAGAAGCATAAAGTAGTGAAGAATAAATAATTATAATAAAAATATAATCCAGTATACTAATAATAAAACCTATGGCCATGTGTGGCCCTTTCATGTAGTAAACCTTCAGTAGTAAAATCTTCCGAGAGAGTGAAATGCCAATGGATGACCTCCAACATTAGGTTGAGCTCTTTGCTTTCTTAATACTGATGTATATATCTGCTTCATTCGAAATGGAGATTATTTTATATTAGAATAGATACTGTGAATCTTTTAGCCAAGAAGATTCGAGCACATACAGTTGTAAATTCCAAAAATTTTTACTTTTGGAGCCCAAATGCAATAATATTCTTTGAAATGCATGCTAATATGTAGCATCCTAATCATAAAAAAAATGTGTATGTACATGTGAATCGATTACAGGCATTAACAAGATTCATAATATTTAAATGATACAATGCATGTCTGGCATGAAATGATTTACATTGTCAAAGATATTCTCCACTTTTTACTTTTTAATAAGTAAGAGGTGGAGATGGCTAAAAGTCCTGGAATGCATCTAATAGTTTTGTTTGCTTTTTTTCTCTGTTTTCTGGAACATAGTTTCCAAATTTCAAAAATAAGAAAACAATGTTTGTCATGGCAGTTACCACTGACTGAAAAGCATTTATCATTTCCGATATTTTAAAAATAATTCTCACATTGTCATTTCACAGTCATTCTGGTCTCCCCAATGTAACATAATGAATTTTCAAATATTTAAGCATCTCTACAAAGCTGGCTACACTTACCATGAATGCTATGAAGACTAGATACAATGTTTATTACCTTGATTTAGGTGCTCTCACAAGTCTAAATTTAGTCATCAAATTGTATTTATTAAATATGTGCAGTTTTTTGTATATCAGACCTCAAGAAAACCAGAGGAAAAAAAGACTAGATCCAATTCTTGAACATTTTCCTAGAGGCATTTAGAAAGAAAGAAACTTCTTTGTGGCACCTCATGGTTGCCTAATTATAGCTTTTATGGCTTCAGATAATTTCAGATATTTTAAAGTTGCTCATTGGCTTTCAATGAGAGTAATCCTCATAAATGTACATTTATCTACATCCACATATATTTTCTATAACAGATATTGTATGTACATATTGATTCTAATTAATGTCTCCTTAAAATTCCCTTTTCAAGTTTCCGAATAGACTTTGAAAATACAATGTGATTGACATATCAAGTATTTAGAACAAAATTGGTAAAATTTTTGAAGTTATGAATTTCTATTATTGTTTATTGGTTACTTATTTCATTCAGTCTATTAGTTATTATATTCACACATATCTTTTCCAAAATACAGAATAAAAATTAATAGGTAAATAGCAGTACACCTGTCTAGAAATCATGCAATTCTTTTTCTTCTACTGATTTGCGATTGTATTACTCGGAGGGTGGACCGGTAATTTCTTAAAATTTTTAATTAAATAGTCCTAAATTTAAAACTTCTAAGAAATAATATTTAGTTAACCAGCAACAGTCACCTTTTACTAAGTTCCCCCATCTCCATAAAAAAATTTTTTGAAAAAAAAAGTGGACATAATCTCCTGCTCTTTCTCTAAAGAACATTTCTTCATGTTGCTTAATTCCCTCTAGAAACATTTTTTTGATAAAATATACTCCAATAGTTAATGGTGATGATAATAATAATAGTTATTCTTATTGTTTGATTTTGTTTTGGGGGGTTGCTTTTTTTTATTGTTTTGTTTTGTTTTCATGTTTCTCACTGCCTCTGATCAGGTTTTTATTCAAAATTAGCTGTCCAAAGTGATTTGACTTTTACGGAATAAACTAATTTCAGTTTACGCCACAGGCTTCTTTTCTTCTGTGGTGGGTTTCTTTTCCATGGATTTCTTCTCAGCTGCGGTTTCTTGGCAGCTGCAGCCTTTTTTCCCCACCACAGACTTCTTGCCTGGAACTCCCTTCTTATCTGATTTGGCTTCTGCTGCTCTATTTACCTGGATCTTGTGATTCTGGCCTGGGGAAGAATGGTGTTCCGGCGTGGTCTTCGTGTGTGGGTTTAGCTTCAATCTAATTCTCAGGTTCAGTGGATTTCCTCTGTAGGACTCTATGATAAATCTTCTTGCCTGGTGCTCAGAGGGCTCTTTGGATCTCTGGGCTTTTCACGATTCTACTAAGGTCTGTATTGAGCCTCTTGTGCATGGGAAAGTTGTAGTTACTTTGAGAGAGGCAGCTTTACGCCAAGTGCCATACAGATCATCTAACTTGCTGAAAGCACTTTCAGTCCAAATGCCGAGATGGCCCACGTGCCCACCAGGAGGAAGTTTCAAAATGTTCAGTTTGCTTACATTAAGCAGAGTAATCCCTGGGATATTTCCAAAGGCTTTGATGATGCCATTGTCCTCATTGTAGATGATGAAAAGTCCCCTGAACTGGATAGGACAACCGTTCCTCATTATGCCTTTGCCAGCTCTCATTCGCTGAGGCATAGACCTTTTTAATATCATTCCAGGCCTTAAGTGTCAAAATAGCCTCCTTGGTCTTCTTGTAGCCTTCAACTTTATCTTCAACCACCAAAGGAAGTTTAGGAACTTCCTCAATAAAATGACCTTTAGACATGCCCAGTGCTGGTGAGGCCGAGGCAGCCAGGGCAGAGCAAATCACAGATCACTTCTGTGTTGTGTTCACTCTGTAGTGCCAACGGCGCCAGGTTTGGGTTGATGCAAACATGCGGCCCCGCGACACATAGCGCCAAGAGCATCCCAGCCAAAACAATGAATCCTGCCGTCTCGAACTCTGGGAATTCGAGCCACTGCTCTGCCAGTGTCCCATGACTCAGCGCTGATTTGACGACCTGCTAATTCACTGACAGCATAGGGCTCTCTATTGTTTTTGCGTAAGTTGGTGTGAACAAAGTTCACAACATCTGGTCGAATGGGAGCCTCGAACACAGCTGGCACAGTGACATTTTTGCCAGATGATTCCTTCTTTCGGAGTACACCGATATCAGTGGACGAGCACACGCCACGGCGGGAGAGGAGAGGACCACGCCCTTTTCCTGTGCCTCCCACAGGAAAAGGTTGATTTTGTTTTCAATGTAACTACCGTCATTGAAAGGCCTGGAAGAAATGCTAAGATCACAAAACCAATCAACAACACGACAATGCATTTTCATATTAGTAAATTCAGATTTTTTAAAAATATCAAATTTTTCCAACTTTCAAACTAAAATTTAAACACATTTTTACCAGGATCAGTTATGGCTCATTTAAGTTGCATTGGTTATGCTTTGGTTTCAAGAAAGCTAAGGCTTACTTCAGAAAGATATTTACATTTTCAAAGAAAGTACATTTTACACACACACACACACACACACACACACACACACACACACACCCCTCAAATGAACTGTCAGAGTAAGATGTAAATGAATGTTACTAATGTCATCCTCTGTCTGATTCCTGATGCCATTAGTGGGATTTTTCTCTCTTTTTCGCAGATTGGATCTCTTAATTTCTGGCCCTTGTACAAGTGTAGGGTATTTCTGACAACTTTAAAATATTTATAAACCAAATCCAAACTGCCCTAGGCCATGGTGACCTCAGACCTCTTATCCTGTATCTATTCAGAGTTCCGTAGAAAACCAAAACAGTCTATTTTGTATGAAATAACACAACATTTTTGAGACAGAATTAACTGATTTAAATGATGAATTCATAATATCTAGTTTCAGAATTCATCCAATTGTCTACTCTGTAGTGACCATGAAATCCTAAAGGACTATTTATATATCCTTATAAAGGTTTCGTAAAGAGATAAAGTTCAGCTTATTTGCCATTTATGTTAGAAATCAACTCTCTCTTTAGAAGCCAACTCACTGGGGTTGGTATAATCAATCCAAAGAATGTGAATAAATATATAGCAGTAACTAAAACTCGATCAGTAAATTAGCCAGGTGAAATTAGTAGTCCATTGACTCAGATTTGTCCAGGGGCTGGCTCCCCTTCCACCAAAAAATAAAATAAAAAAATACTATAAAATAAAAAAAACAAACAAATAAATAAACAAAATTTATTTGGTCTATAAATGTTTTTAAATTAAAGTAGTTTCCAAGGTTTAAAATTACAAGATTTTACAAGAAAACCAGAAAATCAAAAAGTGCATCACTCCAGGCTGGCCAAGTAACAAACCCCTGGAGCTAGATAGGAGTGCTCCCTCTAAGCAGATCCCGGTTCTCTCTCTGCAGAGAGTTCTCACCAGAGTGCTTTGCTCTTTTATGCTATCCCTGGAGGCATCTGAATTTGCGTCCTGAGGCATTTGATTTGGAATCATGAAATCTGGTGTAGCAATGAATTTTGAGACTGTTTTCAATCTGCTATACATGTCTGATTTTTATATTTTTTATTTAATAGGTGTATGTTTATAAATTTACTGTTCAAGAAGTAATTCATAGTGAAAAGTAATTTGTGCAAAGGATAGATTGCCATTAGGTAGCTAGGCTGTTTCCATGTGTACATTTTGACAATTCTGCTTATATCAGATATTATCCTTCTGTTTTTTATAACTATATTAACAAAAGTATCTCTAATAGAAAAGTAAAATAAAACATCAATATTCGCATGTTACAGGTTATTTATCTATAGCAAACTTAAATACACACACACACACACACACACGCCTTTTTTGGTAATAACTTCAAATAGAGAGAGAATCCCTGGGTTCTTTTCTCTTTTCTCCTTTCTTCAGTTTTTGAAATGTTCCAGGGCCTATCTGGTTTCACCAGGGATAACATTCCTCATGGTCCTCCTCATAATGTTCATAATTTGTACTTGATACTATGCCTCTCTAACTTGGCAAGGGTGTGGGGGGAAAGGAAAAAAATGTTCTTGGACTGTTTGGAGAATTCCCTCATCTTCTGCTCCAGATGGCCCTAGCACAAAAACCAGATTATGATGACGTGGGTCCCTATGAACTCTTTGGCAAGAAAACTAGTCCAATCATAAAAGGAAATTGTTCTCTTTATTTGTAATGGAGAAACAATCTATTCACTCTACAATCTCACCTACAATAACTAATAACTTTTAGGTTATGGTTGCAATTTACCTAAAGCAGCATTTCTCTCCTGTTTGAGTCCTGAGTAAACTTTGCTCACGTACCACTCTTTAGTAAGACTGTTTGGTGGTTTGTTTGTTTGTTTGTTTAAAAATGCAATATCTTTACATAGAAAAAATATTTTAAATCAACTCAAGGAAGCTTAACTGCTTCTTGGACATTATGGTTTTGTTATACATAAAGATGGGACGCTTGTGCATAGATACCTAGGTCTTCTCTACTCCAAATTGAAAAGTGAACAAAATGTTTCTTCCTCTTTCTCCCTCTCCCCTCTGCTTAGTATGCATGGACCCCTCATCATGCTCACTGCATTCAGATCTCCTGGGCAATATGCCTTGCTCTTGATTTTATTTTTCCCTACATCTCAAAATTTCTTCTACTGCTTGCCCTTTTTAAGGGCTCTGACATCTGGTTTGTTCATTGAAATTAACTTAATACATTTGTTTGAGTAATTTAATAGATTATAAAAGGGCCAGTGGCAGATACAGTTTGGTTCAAATAATCTTTCAAATCGCTCTATATATGCAAGTATCTGCCAAAACAATATTGGTTCTAGTGGCACCTATTTTAAGCTCTAAAAGCAAGTAAGGAGGTAATGTAAGCATAAATTCATTGGGGGGAAAAAAAATTTACAAATATAGTACAGATCTCATTTTAGTGAGAGAATGGGGAATCACTAATTGATACCTTGATTTAACTTATGGTTCAATGCTATTGTAGGTACTATGGTTGCAGCCTGGAGTCTCAGTTTCTAAGGTGACTTCTGAACTTGACATATTTCAGAGCATAGACTGTCATATTTGTCAAGCTCTATCCACTATGCTTGGCACAGTGCAGCTTCTAATCTGCTTCCTATCACTGTGAAATAGTGAAAAATATTTCTTTTTATATACAAAATTCTATATAACTTAATATAAGTGAAATACAGTCTTTATGTCCGTTTCATTTACTTAGTGTGAATGTTTGAGATTTATCCATGTTGTTGCAGGTATCAGTAGTTTACTACTTTTTAGTGCTGAATAGCATTTCATTGTATATATCACCATTTGTTTATTCATTCACCAATAACTAGACATTTGATTGTTTCCAGTTTCAGCTATTAAAAATAAATTTTCTATAAACATTTGCATACAAGTCTTTATGTGGACATATGCATTAATTTTTCTCAGTTAAACACGAATAGAGGTGGTAAGCAATGTAACAGTGTATATTTAACTTTATAAGAAACTCCCAAACTGCCTTCTAACCTAACTGTGGAAAATAGACGTTAAGGTGGCCTCCATGATCCTTTCCTTCTGGTGTTCATGCTCTTTTATAACTTCCACTATTGAGTGTGGACAAGACTTATGACTTACTGCTAATGAATAGAATATGACAAATGGAAGAGATGTCATTCCCATCAACACATTACCTTGTATAAGACTCTGTATTGCTAGTAGACTCATGCTTTATCTCCCTTGCTAATTTTGAAGAAACAAGCTACCACGGATTCTATAGCAACACATAAATTAACTGCCAAAAACCCAAGGGAGTTGGAAAAGGGCCCAAGCCTCAAATGAGAACTGAGCCCTGGCCACACACTGATGCAGTCTTGTGAGACCCTAAAAAGAAGACACTAATAAGCCATAGCCCAGACTTATGACCTATAGAAACGGTAAAATAATTCATGTGTTATTTTTAACCATTGTCTGTGGTAATTTGTCACACAGCCATAGTAGATTAGTACAGTAGCTGTATCACTTTGTATTCCCACCATCAATGTGCATTCCAGTTGCTCCACATCCTTGATTGGATATTGTCGATCTTTTCCATTTTAACCATTCCAATCTACTTTACAAAAACTTTATCGATTTCTATAAAAAAGCCTGCTTAGATTTTAATTAGGATGGCAACAGATTTACAGATGAATTTAGGAAGAATTGACATCCTAACAATATTGAGTATTCTGATGAATGAGCCTGGTCTATCTCTCCATTTATTTAAATCTTCTTTAATTTCTCAAAACAGTCTTTGCAGTTTTCATTATTCAAGTCAGTCACCTGGATACATCATGTTAAATTTATCCCTAAATCATTCCGACTTTTAATGCTAGTTTCAATGATATTTAAATTTTTAAATTTATAAACAGTTTATTTCCTGGTACATACAAATAAAAATGATTTTTGTACATTGACCTGGTACTCTGCTACCTTGTAGGCTTTAGATTTTATCTGTGGCTTCCTTGCACTTTCAACATTTGTTTGGGTGGGCTTAGGGTAGCCTTCACTCTAGGGATAGTTTAGCCCTACGTGGCTCTTTCACAGTTTCCATTGAATTCCCTGAGTGAACATTAAGAACGATCCCGTCTGTGAGCCTAGGAAAGTGTTCAGCTTAAAGACCCCGATCTCTCTTTGCTCCCATGCATGCAAAGACTCAAGAGAACTCTTATGCAGAATTTTGAAGCTTTTTTCCTGAAGACCTCCTCTTCTCTGGAACTCTGGTTTGCAACTCCCAGGTGCCTTAGCCTACCTGAACTCCAATCTCTGTGTTGTCAATTCACCAAGAATCCAATTCTGCCCTCCATGTTTTACAGTGTGAATGTGCCTCCAGGCAGAAAGCCAGGCAATTATAGAGTTTACCCATTTTCGTTTCACTTAATGTTCCTAAACTGCCTTTTGTCTAATATTTTAAAATAGTTCTTTTAGACATTTAATCTAGTTTCAGGCAGAAATGTAAATCTAATCCCTGTTACTATATTATGGCAAGAAGTGTACATCTCTGCTTTGTGTCTTAAACTTTAAATTCTCCAATTTGATCTTTTTCTCTTTTTTTTTTTTTCACATTACTCATAATTTCTGGTCAACCCGATACTATTTTTTGCATGCTAACAGAATTGACAAAATACGACCACACTGAAAATTGATGAGTATGCAGCTATTAGGCATTTCTTTCAGATATCAACAAATAAAATAGACCAAAAAATAAGTAAAGTTATGGAGAATTTTAATAATACATTTAATAGCTTTAATTTTATTTATAGAGAACTTCCTACCAACAACAGAAAATATACATTCTTTTAAAACACACACGAAACATTAAAAAGATAACCATTTGGCCTCAACATAATCTCAATTATTCCAAAAAGCATAATCCATACAGATTATAATTCTAGTAATAATGTAATAAATTTTGTAATGAACAATAATAAATAGCTAAAAACATACATTCGTCTGGAATTTGAACATGTGCTTTGAAATAACTCTTGTGTTAAAGAAGCCCTCAAAAAACAATTACAGATAATAATAGAGTTGTTTCACATAGAAATTTAACTTCTGCAGATTCAAATATGCTTACTTATATGAGAAAAAAGAATGAGAGTTATAAATAACAATATAAATAATGTGGTCGATTCTGACTGCCATTCCTTTCAAAGAGCAGATGCATGTGAGAAGGGAGAATGTTCTGCTGCTTCAGCTCCACTGCTCTTCATGATGTGAATATTACACCCTATTGAATAGAGTACATGTTTTAAAGAAACATTAAGGTACCTTCCACTGTTGGTAATGACAGACCAGGTAATTAGAACCAAATCACCTAGTGAAGCCAACCAGAGGATTTACCATAAAGTTAATAAAGTTTAGTTTTCAAGGCTCCTTGCTTCCATGTTTCCTCTCAAGGTCCTGTACTTAATTTTGTATTCTTTTTCTTAAAGAGTGACCCACAAATTGTATAAGTTTCAAGCTCCACAAAACATAGTAGCCAACCAAAAAAATATTAAAGTTCAAAATGGTAGCGACAGTGTCTGGAGAGTACAGAAATCCAAGTACACCTGGTCTTCAGTGCTCCTTCTGTGAAGGAGACATTTTCAGGTCTAGAAAAAACTTTGAGAAGCTGAGGAGAGGAGTACTTTTGACAATGTCTTCAATATAGAGCAATAAAAGCTGGAGTCCAGGGTTTGACAAGAGAGGGTGGTCCTGGCAAACAACCTTAAGGGCCACATGTTAGTTGTAAGAACAGACAGAAAGTAATGCAACCTTTGAAAGCACTGCAGCAAGCTGTAAGTCACCTGAGTTGCACAGAAATCCTCAGACTTTGAAATTTACTTAAGGTCATCTGTTTTGCTTGTGTCCCAAACGCTTGACAAAAGTGAGAAGAAATTATCTTTGAAGGAAGATAACTTCATTTTAGACTTCAAATTATTTCTACAAATTATTTTTCAAATAGAACATCTCATACACAGCCAAAGATGAGGGGAAAAGACAATATAAGCAACAATCAACACAATAGATGACGAAATAGATTTATCAGCACACTAGTAAATGAAATTACCAGATACAAACTGTAAAATAACTATGCTTACTATGGTCTTGGAATTAAAAGCATAATCTCCAAGTGTCAGCTGAGAACTAGAAATTATTAAAAGTGACATAGCCTATGTTTTTAAAAACTAGAAATTGTAGAGCTCACAGTGCACACAGGAAAATAAGAACCCCCTGGATAGTACTATAGCAAATAAGACACACACATGGAGAGAAGTGGAGAAATGAGAGAAAGATCAAAACGAGCTGCCTTCTTCAGGGCAGATCACTTTCTGGCCTATACAGATCTTGTTGAGGACAAAATGGTCTTCAAGTCCATTTGTTATTATGACAATCTTATAGAGAAGTCGACTCTTACTCTCTTACTCCCAATCCTAATTTGGGTTTACAAAAGCACTCTGCCATGTAATATCAAGGATTTACCCTTGGTCTAGTCAGCTATGATTAGAGGAGATCTGCATTTTGAGATCTACCCAAAACACAAAGGTGAGGGCATGCATGCTGTAATTGGAAATACAGGACCTGAAGACTCTCAGACTCTTACTCTAAGATTTTTTTCATGACTGCAATTTTGCCTTAAATTTCATTATATAATTAGAAATTTCAAAGGATATTTCACTATCTTTTTAAAAATTTTCCAGAATGTCACCCTTTTTATGAAATACTAAATATGTTCATTGTTGGCGGGTTTTCTGTTTTCTTACTTAAAGAAAGAACTCCATGTCATATAACTAAGAGACTTTTATTTTGTAGCCTCATTCCCCCTCTATCTAACCATTAAGTATTTCCTTAAGGTTTTACCCTACACTCACTCCGCAGGCAACCTCTTCCATGATGAGAGCTTCAAAAACTACCTATATGCAGTAATCCCACATATAATCACTAGTCGAGATCACTCCTCTTATTTTTGAAATATTTAAATTATCCATCTCAAAGTAATTTAAGATGTTAATGACAGAGGAAAACAGTGTATGTGGAAAGCCTCTGAATGAACTTCACAATTTTTCTGTAAATCTAAAAATTTTTAGCTTTTCAGTTTTAAAATAAACTTTATGAAAAATATTGACAACCAAATTTAAGAATTCAATAGATAAAATGGAAAAACAGGTGGTAAAGGAACTAATAATGTTTATTCAGTGCCAGAAAATGAGTATCATCCTATACAGAGTTGTAAGAAAAAAGTAATCTGATCTAAGTATTTTATGCTCACCCAAGTTATCATCTAAATTAAAGACAAAAAAATCCTTGATTCTCCTGGAAAACAAAAGTGAGAAAACAAAATCTAGCTTTAAAAAATTTTTTTAATTTTACATTCAGGAAAAAAATACTTTATTATTGATCTATTCTTGCATAAAAATATCACCCCAAAACTTTCAGCTTAGAACAAACATGTATAATGTAACAATTTCTGTGGGTCAAGAATTTGGAGGTGGCTTAACTGAGAGGTTCTGACCCAGCATTTCTCATGAGTCAAGATGTTGGTCAGGGCTCAGTCATGTGAAAGCTTGACTCTGGCTGGGGGGGTCTGCTGGAGGGTAATTCACCGGCTGTTGGCAATGGACTCAGTTTCTTGCTACTATTCCCAGGAGGCCCCAATTTTTCATCAAGTAGATATTTTCCAAGGGCTGCTCGGAAGCATCAAGAATGAGTGGTCTAAGAGAGAGAGAGAGAAACACAGAAGCCCCAGTGCGTTAAAGGCCTAATCTCAGATGTTACTTGTCAAGGAGTGGGGTTGAGGAGGGAGGATAAGGTGAGTTAATTTCACCTCTTATTGGAAGAAATATGAAAAAAATTGTGGACATATTTTAAAATCTCTGGTGGAAACAAGTACCAAAGTATTAATTTACTTATATTTAAAATTAGGGAGTTCATCAATATCTAAGAATTTTTAATTTAGTTAAAATTTTACTTTAATTCCTAATGAATTTGTAGTCTTCTTTCCCCTCAAAGTATATTTTAGAAACTAACATATCTCATGATAAAAAAAACTTTATGTGAAGTTAACAATTATTTCAGTTTAATTTCATTTTCTTTTTCTTCTGTTACATTCAAATAAAATTAATTTAATATAACATGTATGAAATTTATGAAATTATTTCTATATATCTCTACAGTCCTTTATTTTTCCATCTACAGATGTGAATAGAGAAATGTCTATAATGCTATTTACCTAGTAATTTATTCTATTTCTAGGTGATGCAATGTTTTTTTTGACTTTCTAATTTTCATTGCTCTGTTTTACTTGAGCAAACTTCTGACCCTGTGGGTTTACTTTCTCAGAGTTTACATAATCTCCAGTCCAAAGGCTTTATGCCAGGTACTGACATCAGAAAATGCCTTGTAATGAATAGGACAAACAGAGACTTACGGACATTGACAATGGACTAATGGTTACCAGAGGCGGGGAGAGGGTGGAGGTAGGTGGTGGTGGGGGGAATTTAAATCATTTCTTCAATTAAAAAAACTCAAGGACCCACTAGATTTGTAATAATATGTCAAGAAATGATTTGTAACATGATGTATCTGAATTATTGTAATAATATGTTGGATTATTAATAACATTATTAAATAAGATATAAAATTTTTTTTAAATGCCTTATAAGATTTTGCTTAAAGAGACAGGACCAATCAGACAACATTCCTGGTGTGAGGAGGGTGCAAATTAGCAAAGATAAAACTATATTAGCTTTCTCCAGGGTGATATCTGACCATCCCCAGAAAAAGAACACTTCATGTGATTTCCCACAACATCTTCTTGCTCTAGCCCTTCTTTTGAATTAAAATTCATGTAGGCAGAATAAATATGAAGCTTACTGTTATTATCTGACTATTCATGACCCTGGTTTTATTTTATTTATTTTCTTTTGTTTTACTTTTTTGTTCTCTTGATTCCCAATACCAGCTTCATTCTCCAACCCCTCTATCTATCCTAAAATAAATCTTAATCAGGGTTAAAACTTTAAAAACATCCTGTAGATATCAGTTGGATAACATTTTAATTAAGCATCTTACATCTTTTTAAAATGAAATTTGCATATATTTTCTTCTCTTGCACTTTAATAATTCTGTTTTGATATTAAGGCTGCATTAATACAGCTTATTTTTCTATTCTTAGAAACACCTTGCTTGAAATATTGATTATTAATTCTGAAAACTTTGCCTCAGTTGTCGTTGTAGTATACACTTGATGAGATCTGTGAAGAAGAGGTAGGTGTGAATCCTCCCTGTGTCTCCTAAACATTCTACATCCTCACATTAGCCCACATTTCGCATCTCCCAATTTGTTAACATTTTTAGCTGAATTCTTCTTATCAGATTGTGTGGTGTCAAGGTAAATAAGCGTTCATGTCCTTTCTCTCCTTGGAAGTTTCTATCTTTCCTTAGATTTCAAGTTAGTTACCCTAAGACCTAATCTGTCTGTTGCATTCACAAGTTGTGATTTTGTAGTTATTTGATTTTTTGTTGTTGTTGTAAGGGTAGGAGTGGTGCACTTTCCAGCTCTCTTCATCCTTAACAGAAACCAGAAGTCCACTCTTCTGTTCTGATTGCTTCTCAAGTCAAAGTCAAGTTCTAGGTTCAAATGTAAATACCCTGAAGGAATCTATAGTATGCAATATAGGTTCCACTTTTATATTTGACCTTATTTGTATGTCTATATTTATTATATTGCATGATATATATATTTTTATAATCCTCAAATTCTTTATGAAATTGGTGATCAATAAACAAAGAGATACATAGAAAGGTCTATCTGCTTTTCCATTCTTTCCTCTTTTAAAGAGAATTCCAGCTTTCCCACTCAGTTTCTTCTCTTGTTTTTTGAGGGGTGGTATCCCTTGTCAACACTTTTATTTGAAATAAAAAAAACAAGAAGAAAGGAAAAGGGAAGAGAGACAGGAGTCATACAAACTAAAACTAGGGTAAGAGTTTCTGATAATTATTAAAGACAAAACATGGAAGCATCTTAGATATGTGAAGAAAGAAAGAGCAAGAGAAAGAATTTATTAACACCATTGTGGAACACGTATTTCTGCATGGTATATAAAGTAGACAAATAGATTATTTTAAAATTTCTTTTTGGCTGTGGAATTTTTTTTATCTGAGAGGGGGTGATGCATGTCATGTCATGGCTTTATCATATTGTCCAAATAAATAGCTAAATAACCTAAGATTTCTTTCATCTTTAAGATGCATTGTTCTAAATACATAATGTTCCCTCCCATTAAGTGACATATCTGCTGCAATAGAAGTGATTTTTTAAAACATGTGCTTTGGAGATTTCCCTTATTTCTAAAAACTACTCTAATAATGATTAAATGAAAGGATATATGCACTGTTACACAGAGATTCCTTCTCTAGTAATCTAACCCACAAAAGCAATAGTATAATATCAGTAAAAAGATATTTATTTCATTATTTTGTCTAAAACAAAAACCTAGAAACAATCTAATGTTCGGTAAAAGAGAAAGGCTGAATAAATTATGATGTGTCATATAAAGTGAATATTATATAAGAATTAAACAGAACGTGCTATATTTATATATTAATTTAGAAATTTGTGTCTATCGTATTCTTACTAGAAAAAGCAACACAGTGAGTATTAAGTATAGCATATTTTATTTTTCTAAAACTATGCAAATATATATTAGCAGATATATATGCATGAATATCGAAAAATAGGAACTAATACCAAATTTAAAATGGCAATTATTTCTAGAAGTTGCAACTGAAGAAAGGAAGAAACAAAGAGGAGGTAGACATGCCCTTTATTCATGTATTTTTTAATGGACCTATTTTCTATCTACCTTCAGCCTGTGGAGAAAGTCTTACATCTCTTAGCTTTAAATACATACTATCTATACACTGACATTTCCAGATTTATATGTCTTCAGCCCTAAACCTTCCCTGAACTTCAGATTTATATACCTAACTACTTGTATAATACCTTTATTTGAGAACTTAATAGCAATACAAAATTGAGCCTCTGGTCTTCATCTTTCCTTCACCAGCCGTCTCCTGGCTCCCCTCCCCTACAAAAAATAACCAACCCTGTTCCAACCACTTTAGACCCATGAAAAGAGTAGTCATGGTGTTAGCCTGGAAACTATGCATGGGACCAATAGCATGGGCTTCTCATGGGGGCTGAATATCTGACTTGTCGGGAATGAAGTCTGATGTTAATTGCTCAATGTGTTATCAATCAGCCATTTGGTGGCAACCTAATTTAATCAAGCTATGTCTTCCCTGGAGTGCATTTATGTATTAGGGTAAACTAAGGCATAACTAATACTTCAAAACTGCCCCTGAATGAGGCTGAAGCTGCCCTTCGGAAGCCTAAAGGAGCATCTATTTAGCTTCAACCCTTTCTCTGTCTTGCTTTCATCACTCTTATTGGTTTCTCCTGGGAGCACTTTCTTAATAAATCACTTGCACAGGAAATCTTGGGTTAGGATCTGCTTCTGGGATTTCAGCTTGGGACTCTTATTACCACTGGCAAGCCTGTTGCTCTTCCACTGGCCCCATCTCCTCAGGGTATACTTACTGCCTTCAGCGTGAAGCTCCAGCACTAGCAGCACAGGAATCCCGGTAAGTGTCTGAAATTACTACCTAGTACTAATTAATACTAAATTATGACCTCTACCTAATACTGTATAATTCATTAACACGTAGAGCTGCAAATATCCCTATGAAGACAACCTTGTGCCTTAGAATATTTCCTCCAAATCCAGTAGTGACTTATAGGAAGTTTTATTTTTAAAGGTCACATTAATTTCTCCTGACGTGTTAGGTGCAAAGCATCTGAAACTCATACATGGGGCCCTTACTAATATGCAACTTAAAAAAGAAATTTTTAATTTTTAAAAATAGTTAATTTTAAAAAGTACCGTGCTAAATGTTTCTGATACTGTTGACCTACCAGCAACCAAAATATAGGTATGAAGATTTTACCATCTGAAAATAAATGTTAGCAATGAATAATTGCTCTGGTTTTTAAGACTGTTTTAAATAATTACCACATATCACTCTGTTGTACCTTATTTGCTAAAAGAACATTCACATTTTATTTTTCTTAATTCGAACCTTGGTTTAAGAAAAAGCATACTTGGGAATGGAACTAGGATAACTTTGGATTCACTTTCTCAGCTAAACTGATTTTTTCATGTTTTAATTACTCCCTAATTTTTCTATTATTGCTGCATGTCCTAAAATAAATTTTCCATCTGTTCTTTCCATGTTTGATTGTCATGTTGGTTCCCTTTGAAACCGCTAAACAAGCAGCTTTTTTAATCGTAGTTTGTGTCTGTGATGCATTTCAATGCTTCCTCTGCATATAGAAAATGCACTTGCTTGTTAAAAATACAGATAGATTGAATATAACTAGATAATTCCATTTGTGGATGTAGATTGTACCCTGCAGCAGTTTTATTCCCACATTTAGAAAATTCTGGTGAAATGAACAATTTCTGGGAAAAGTGATTAAAAGGGAATAGCAAACATCTGTGCATGTTTCCTCCAAATTTTTCTCCAACTTTTCTCAGGCTCTCAAAAGTTTTCAGTTCAATTTAAAAAGGAATAGTGCATGTTTGTGAAGGAAAAAAAAGATAAACCAAAAACATAACAACATATTCTATAATCAAACACCTTTCTTAAAAAATAAGGAAACATGTTGCTACATGAATGTTTTATACTTCTGAATAACAAATTTACATTAAGGTGTTCAGAATAACAAGGAGTTCGGAATTTTACAAGTATATAATATTAAATGATAGTTAAAAGTATAAAATTAAGATTTTTTTACTATTATACTAAAAAATACATATATAATAATAAAGGAATACATATTTTTCAATAAGAAATTGAAAAATTCAATTTTTCAATTGAAAAATTGAATTTTACTAATAGGAAAATCCTATAGCTTGACTCTATGACTTAAGGAAGGCCATGGTCCATTGATTGTTAAGCTACTATTTTCACCATTCAAAATGTATTATGAATATAAAGTAGAACCAACTCTACTTTTAGGAGAGAAAACTAGTAAATTTGGAGAGAAGATGATTTGGCCACATACTATAGAAGGCTTAAAAATATCAGTATCTTTTAGTGTAGTAAGTTCATTACAAGCAAGTTTTTCTAAGAAAATGATCAGAAGTTCATACAAATACATGTTCAATGATATTCATTTCAATGTTATTTCTGATGGTACACAGTGTAAATAAATCATTTGACTGAAGGAAATTAAAAATTAGTATATGTCTATGAATGGATAATAATTTAGCAGTCAAAAACATTTTAGGGGAACATCTGATCTCTTATAAATGTTCACAAAATAAAAAAATGAAGTTATAAAATAATATATAATTATAATTTATTAATATAAATGCAGAAAAATTATGGCCAGATTATACAAAAAATGTTAACAGTGGTTTTCTTTGCTATGAATTTACTGGTAATTTTTGTTCTTTACATGTATGTATTTTCCAAATTTCTCCCATAATATTACTTTTTAACTGAAGGAAAACTACAAAAATTATACTTTAAGCTTTTTATGTTGTAATGCTAAACCACTACTTTATACGTATATCAAGGAGATGATTGAAGACTAGCTTAATCAATAGGATTGGTGTGGAAAGAAAAGTGCAAGCATGTGACTTTAAGTTAGAGTGAAATATGCTGGGAAGAAGTCAGGAGTTCTTAGTATTGTTTAATTTTTAGAGTAGTTTTTCACATGAAGAGGCTGAGAAACTGTTACCTTTTCACCTCTAATTTTAAACAGAAATGCGTGTGTGCAACCTGAATCTATGGGATGATATTTCTGTACTCCAGTCCTGTCAATCCCTCACCTTTCCAGAACACTAAACCAATAAAGTGAATTATTTTCAAGAATAACGAAACAGAGAAAATGTGATCCACAAATTGACTTCTTTGTTCTGCCAATTGACTAAGTGACACTTAGTCATCTCTAAGTGCCTGGAGAAAATAAAAGGCATTTCTTTTCTGAAGCTGATGAACAATTAGGCAATTGTAAAGCATTGAACGACAAAGTGGAGAATGCAGGGTAATATTGTTTTATGCATCTTCCCTCCCTTTCTCTTTTTATTTTTATTTTTGGAAAAGAAATGCTCGAGGCAGATATTTTAGTCTCTCTCCTGCTATCTAGCTTTTAAAATAATGATGAACATTTGTATGGCTAACGTAGAAGAATACACGCCATGGTTCAAATACAGAGTTGTTTTCTGAGTTTACCAGCACATTGTTAAGGGGGGAAAATGCTTCCAGGGTTCTTAACTTTGTTCAAAGTTCAGAAAGTCTCGTAAGTCCTTTCAAATTTTATTCTCTGCAAGAACAAGTTTTTTGCATTGGGGATGAAAGTACACTGCTGTTCGCAATATTAATTATCTTTCAAACTCAGCTGAAGATAGTTACAGGGAATCCTCTCTAAAACTACGAAGGCTTTGAAAGATGTCAATTTTAAAGGATTGTCTTTGGTTCCTAAAAATAAGATAGATCTTTTTTTTTTATCAAGTTATTACTAACAAAAGCTATATTATGTGGAATCATATAAAGCCATGTACTTGTTTTACATCATCCCTCAATTGATACATTCACATGTATAAGTATGTATACATATTTATATTTGATGACAATTATTAAGAGTAAACTACTGTGTAAAGCAACATAACTAAACTCTGCAATGACCACCCCCCTCCCCGACTGTTATAAACACAAATGCTGGAAAAAAATATAATAAACAAGTAGACCCACTATAAATGCTCTTTTGCCACAAAGGGACCGACCAAACTCAAAGAATAGTAGTAAACATTTGGCAGTTCACAAAGTATTAGATACTGAATACAAGTTAAAGCGAATAGGGCTGTGTTATGAAAATCTTAGGAACATAGAAGGTATGTCCTTAAGTCTGAATCATAATGGAAGGTTTTTAAAAAGTACAATTTAAGAATAATAACAGAATAAAAACAGAAAATTTTAACAATCCTAAAAGAGCAGAGGCAAAAGAAGCAAATATAGAACATAGTATATGCAAAACTCAATATAATAGAAATAAGTTCAAATAACAGTAATCACAATAAATTATAAACTTAATCGACAGAAGACATTCTCAAAAATAAGCCCAGATGATATTGGAATAAAAGATCTTTCCAAAAATGGAAAGGATCATAGAACCAATTCAAGTATTTTTGACAAAAAAAGGAGAGACATTTCCAAGTGGAAAGGACCCATAAAAATGGAGCAGTATACACATATACCAAATTATATTGTCATGAAATTTTTGAACACTGGGGGAAAAGAAAAGTTTCCAAAGGAGAGGAAAATATATTTCATACAACAAATGAAGAAAGCAGACCTCTGAATAGTAGCACTGGAGGCTAATGGAGGTTCTGCTTACAAAATGGGAGAAAATATTTATAAATTATATATCTGATAAAGAGTTAATATCTAGAATAGATAAAGAACTCCTACAATTCAACAACAAAAAAATAACACCATTAAAAAATGGGCAGAGGACTTGAATAGATATTTCTTCAAAGATGGTATATAAATGGCTAACAAGCATGGGAAAAGATGCTCAATATCACTAATTATTAGAGAAATGCAAATCAAAACCACAGTGAGCTATCACCTCATACCTAGTAGATGTCTGCTGCCAAAAAAAAGCAGAAATTAACAAGTACTAGTGAAAATGTGGAGGAAATAGAACCCTTGTGTGCTGTTAGTAGAAATGTAAAATGGTACAGCTACTATGGTAACAGTTTGGAGTTTCCTCAAAAAATTAAAATAGAATTACCATATGATTCAGTCATTCCCCTCATGAGTGTATATATCCAAAACTGAACTGAAAACAAAGTCTCAAAGAGTTATTTACACACCCATGTTTATGACAGCATTTTTTACTATAGCCAAGAGGTGAAAACAATACAATTTCATTGGTAAATGAATGGATTAAAAAATGTGGTATATCATTCAGCTATAAAAAGAAGAAAAGATAATAAGTGAAATAAACCAGTCACAAAAAAGATAAATACTGTGTGATTCCACTTATATGACTAGAGTAATCAAGCATAGAAATAAGTAGAATGATGGTTTCCAGAAGCTGGAAGGAGGGGGAAATGGGGAGTTGTTATTCAATGGGTATAGACTTTCAGTTTTGCAAGATTTAAAAGTTCTGAAGATCCATTGCACAACAATATGAATATACTTAACACTACTAAACTATACATTTAATGATTAAGATGGTGAATTGGACATTTTATGGGTTTATTTTACCACAATTTTTTTAAATTATTCTTTTAAAAATGGAAGTTCTGTTCAAGGTAGAAAAAGTATACTCTACCCTAGCTCTACAAATTAATACAACTAAAATCCTTGGACATAATGCATGGCACAGCTGACAACAAAAAATAAATGATAATATCACTGAAAGTACCACTGAACTAGCAGTGAGTTAAAAGATTTTTTTCCCTTTTGTATTTCCTGGCTTGGATGCAAATGTAGCCCGAAACTCAATACATCACATCAGATACAGGCAGAAAGAGCTCCAAGAGAAGCTCTTTATTTACGTTATGAGAATTGGAAAAATGGACCCCTCTGTGTCAAAAAGAATGAGCAAATAACATATTTTTAATTTCCATGCTATTTTTTTTTTCCGTTCTCTACTGTCTTAGCCCCTAAGCTGTCCCACAGTAGCAGTAGTAGAAACAGCAGTGGCAGCTGGGCAGATAGATGCCTGAAACTTCAAGGGAGAGAACACATCTCTGATCAGAAGTCCTGTGGTTGCAAGAGCATAGGAAGAATCCCCATTGCTTTCCTCCCTTTTTATCATTTTGCCCTGGAGGCATGCACATTAATGGGAAGTGCAGGACAAAACCAGGAAGCAAAAACTCCAACAGAGAACCAGGAAGAGAAGCCTTCTGAGAACTGGAAAGTCTTGGAGAGATTGTAGAGAGGAGGGAGCTCAAGGAAGCAATCCTATAAAGTTGTGTGTGGACTCCGCTCACTCCTGATCTGTGTGTGCATGGATATTACTCTTAATCACATGGATATTACTCATAATCTCACAGCAAAGGCTTTGAGAATGAAACTGCAATTTAGTCATGCCCCAGGTTCTAGACTGACCCCTGTGCGGTGCACATGTGAGAATGGCACCTCAAAGACTTTGAAAACCGAGTCTTTAAAAATTGCCTACTAAAGAAAACAAATAATGAAAAATCAACATTTTCTATAGGATTTAAACAAGATCCAGAGTCTCATTCAAAAAGGCAAGGATACAATACAAAGATATTGGAATTATCAAATACTTTAAAGCAGCTATTAAAACCGTGTTCTAGGAAGTAAAGGTAAACATTCTTAAAATATATAGAAAAATCAAAAGTCTTAACAGAGATAGTACATATTAAAAAATGGAAATTTTAGAACTAAAAAATAAAAATAAATTGTCCTGGATGGGCTCAAGAGCATAATGAAAATAAGAGGGGAAAGATCAATGAACTTAAAGATAGATCAATAGAAATTATCCAGTCCAAGAGATAGAAAGAAAAAGATTGTAAAACTTGAAGAATCAAAGATCAGTGGCACAATTTTTTACAAAGGTCTAATATTTATTTAATTGTATTTCCAGATATAAAGGAAAAAAGTGCAGAACAAAATATTTCAAAGTATAATGGCTGAAACTTACCAAATTTGGTGAAAAATGTAAACTTAGACTTTTAGAATGCCCACAGACACCAAAGATGATACAGACAGAGAAATATATTTCAATATACATCATAAGCAAACTACTGAAAACTAAAGAGAAAGTATCATGAAAGTAGCCATAGAAAAATGAAATATTACTAAATTTAACTGCAAATTTTGTATCATAATACATGAAAGACTGAAAGAAACAGCAATGTTTTAAAGCAGGAGTCCCCAGCTCCCAGTCCACAGACCGGTCGGTCATTGGCCTGTTAGTAACCAGGCCGCACAATAGGAGGTGAGAGACAGGCTAGTGAGGGAAGCTTAATCTGTATTTGCAGCCACTCCCCTGCGCTAGCATCACTACCTCAGCTCCACATCAGATCATCAGGCATTAGATTCTCATAGGAGCACCCTGGTGCCTGGTGCCAAAAAAGTTGAGGACTGCTGTTTTAAAGCACTGAAAGATAAAACTATAAACCCATAATTCTATATTTTGTGAAAATATTATTCAAGAATAAAGGTAAAAAGACATTCTCGGATGAATTAAAAACTAAGAATTTTTTGCAAGCAAATATAATCCAAAAGAATTGCTTTAAAAGCGTAATTAAAAATTAAACAACACATTTCTATATAATCCGAAGTTCAAAGAGGAAGTCTCAAGAAAAACTAGAAAACATTCTGAACTATACAAATATGAAAATACATAAAAATTTGTGGGATGCAATTGAAACAGTGATTAGATGAAAAATTATAGCATTAAATGATTTCTATTAGAAAAGAAAAAAGGACTCAAGCCCAAATCTAAGCTTCACTTTAAGAAACAAATAAAACAAAAAGCTGAAAGTAAGGAGGAAACAAAATGGATTCAAGCAGAAATCAGTGAAATTGAAAGAAGAAAAACAAAAATAATAAAAGTAATAGCTGATTCTTTGGAAGGATCAATAAAACAAATACACTTCAATCTATACTAATAAAGGCAGAAAGAGAGACTAAAACCAAAAGACAGATGCAGGATAGAGGAGGACACAAAGTATCAAAATCAGGAAAGAAAGGATATCACCACAGACACTAAAGACATAAAAAGAATTATAAGAGAATACTATGAACAGATCCACGCTTGTAAATTTGACAACTTATGTGGTTATGGTTAACCAATTCCTTGAAAGCCACAAACTAGGAATACTTGCATATAAAAATAAATGATTTGAATTGTCATATCTTTTATAGTAATTTAAGGGGGAGAGGAGGAGCTCCTTCAGGCCCGAATGATTTCACTAGAAAATTGTACTTAAAAAAGAAATAACACCGATTTTACACATTTGCTTCCAGAAAATACAAGAGGTGTGAGAACTTCTCAAATCACTTGATGAAGGCCAAAACCAGACAAAAACAGGCAAGAAAGCATAACTACAGACAAATATCCTTCACAAATATAAACACACAAAATTTTAACAAAATATTTGTAAATGGAATTCAGCAATGTGTAAGAAGAAAGATACATCATGACCAAATGGAATTTCTCATTCAATATTTGAAAAACAGTGATTTAGTTTATTATATTAATAGACTAAGAATAAAAACCACATGTTCACATTTAATTGATGCATACAAGGCATTTGATAAAAATGCAACACCTAATCATAATAAAACACAGCAAACTAGGGGTAGAAGGTAACTTTCCTAACCTGACTAAGGCATCTACAAATAAGTCAACAGCTAACATCATACTTAGTGGTTAAAAACTGACCACAGTCTCCCTAAAATTAGGAACAAGGCCTTGATGTCCAGTCTCATCACTCTTATTCAACATTGAACAGCAAGTATTATCCAGTGCAGTATGACAAGAAAAACAAATAAAAGTAATAGAGACTAAAAGAAAAGAAACAAAACAGTTTCTATTTACTGACAACATGGTTGCTTACTCTGAAGATTTTAAGGTATTTACAAAAAAATCTAGAACCAATAAGTTCAAAAAAAAAAAAAAGATGAGACATGCCATGTTTATGGATTACATTGAGAAGACTCAACATAATTAGGATTAAATTCTCCCCAAATTGATTTATGGATATAACCCAATTTTAATTGAAACCTCAGTAGAAATGTTTGTAGTTATAGATAAGTTGATTCTAAAATGTACATGGGAAAGATAAGTAATTAAATAACTAAAACAATTTTGAAAATAAATGAGTCTGGAAGGTGTGAATAAATTAAATAACACCCTAAGTAGTCAGTTCAGTTCAACAAAGATGTGATGAGAGATGATACCATATCAAACAGTTTGGTAAAAAATGAACAGTATTTTGTAGTCTACCAACTAATTGAGAATAGTGACAACGAAGTTTTAGTTATTTATTTCAATGTAACGTCAATGCAGCTTTCCCTAGCTACTGATCTAAAATTGCAACTTTCTCCTTCCAAAAAATTTTCTACCTCATTTCTTGGTTTACACTCTGAATCATTATCTAATATACAATGTTTGCTTATTTATCTTGATTGTCTCTTCCTCTAGGATTTATGTTCTATGAGGTTGGAAATTTTTATCTGATTTGCTTACTGGCACCCAGAACAGTGTCTAAAATAGAGTAGGTGTTTATAAATTCTTGAATAAATAAATAAACAAAGCTAAACTTATTGGTACATAGTTTTCAAAAACATAAAATTTACATGTGGTATTGCATATGTATAGTATGCATATATAATTCCATTACATTTGCCATACATACAGTACAAAATTCTTACTGAAGTGTAAGTGCATCCAAGTTATGCTTCTATGGCAAAAATTTTATTTTCTCTGTATTATTGAAATGTTTTTGTGGTTTTTTTTTTTTTGGTAGCTATCAATATATCAATAGAGTTATTTGTGAAATAAAATAAGCAATAGAATGTGTGAGAGAATGATTGTATTATTGGTCCATTTCTTTACCCTTCCATAATTCAACACCCTCTGCCATGTTAATTTGAAGCCCCTTCTACCACTCAATACTGAGCTTAACCATGTGACTTTCTTTGGCCATTTAATGTTAACAGATGTGACACAAGCCATGGCTTCTCTGCCTTTGCTATGAGACCATAACTGGGCAAGTCTTAAAAGAACAAAACATGAGAAAAAAAGCTGAGTCATCCTACTTGTCCCAGCTGTGGCCATCATAGATCAGTCAAGTCAGACAACCCAAATATTTGAGTGACAGCAATTATGATCAGTCTCCTAACCAACCAGCTCACATATGTGGCAATAAATGATTATTATTGTAGGTTCTGTGATTGTTATACAACATTACTATGGCTATAAAAGACAGGTAGAGAATGGTTTACAATGTTGGCAAGATATATCTTATGCTTTAGAGATTTTGTTCAAAATAACAGCATATTTTGGGACACAGTAATTCAGACAACATTTTAAGGTAAAATTCTAGTATTTCTAAAGAAAATAGAAGTCTTGTAGACAGTTAAGTTTTAAAATGAGAAACTACTGATTTTAAACACCTTTCTCAAGCAAGCTCTTAAGATGGCTAGATGTTACTTGTGTAAATTAACTCTCAAATAGTCTTATTACTAATTACCTGGAAAAATATTGATTTTCCTGGTCTGGTTTCAAGTATAATCTTTTGTTTTGAGGAATATTACAGTTAGGTTAAATATTTTATTTGATATTGGTAAGACATAAAAATTTCAAATAAGCAAAGAAGGTCGATTTCTTTTGCTGAATTATATTACCAATTTATGAATCCCATTCTTCAGTAAAATCACAGAAAAAAGCTTATGTGATGATCAAAGATTTTGATAGAATAACTATGATATCGATACAAATTTGATTATGTATCTTAGTGTAAGTGGTGTTGCTCAACTGTGCATGCTGAAGTATTATAAACCTCTACATTTTAGCTTTAGAGAACAGATTTTCATGTAGTTACTAATGTCAGCCCCATGATCAAAGATCAAAACCAAAGTAATACCTAAATGAACAAACTGGTCACAGTTTAAACTTACACCAGCATGAAAACTCTTAAGAAATTTGGTTGGATCTGAATTTGACGAGATGATTCTACAGACTTTGGGAAAATTTAGGATCTATTATATTTACAACTTTCTCAGTGTGTAATACTGCAAGTATATTTTATAGTCCATTCCATGTTATATCAGCTAAAGGTAGATAAAATAAGTTTTTTACTTAGTTTCTGACATTTTTGTTTTCATTTAACTGGGTCTTATAGAATAACTGTGTTATGAAATTACATAACACAATTATGTAATACAGTATTTTGTAGCTTAGAAATATGCAATCTCTCAGAATTTTGAAGCACTTAACACAAAAAGTATTGTATGATATTTATATTTAAATTACTTTGGCTAAAATACATAAATAGTAAATATTATTTTTATTCAAATAGAATGAGATCCATAGTGTTACAGAATAGTAGGTGGAAAGGAAATACATATTGAACTTTAAGGCTACATTGCCTTAATACTTTGTGTTTGAAATTATCTAGTTTCCCCACCCCCTTCCACCCCCCAGTTACGCACATACAAGCTTCTCTATAATTCTTTACAACATGCTCACACTTATTGAAAAAAATTGTAAGTTTCATGAAAAATACATGACATTTTCATATACGTGCAATTGTGAAAGTTGTAACATGGTGCATTATTTTCCACTAGCACTATAATTAACATAGATTGGCAGGTCAAAGATTATTTAAATGTAGAAAACACTACATAATATAGACTACTTGGGTAAATAGTGACTAAAAATCATGAATTTTTAGCAACCCCTGCAGCAATATGTTGGAAACAAATTCTGTGTTTAACCGTTTAAATTCTACTTAAAGAGACAGAGAAGTAAAAATACCTGTCCTGGTTTTTTAATTTAATAATGCCAGTAACAGGGCTTTATAGAAAAAATCTTTGATTCTTACTAGATTAGTTGGGACTTTGGTATAAGACAATCTAGGATTCTATAATTTGGGAGAGAAAAAACACATTCATATTGATTTCACATACATAAGCCAACTTGCACAAACCAAATCTGAGCAGAAAAAGATCATAGGAACACCACGACTGTATGAAAACTATGATTAAGATATACAATATTTGTGCACAAGTTATAGTCCAAGAAATTCTGTTGTTATAACAAAGGATAAAGCTGGGTCCAGACTCTTTAGATGCTCAGAAATCATTACGAACTAAAGTGCATGAGAAGAGAAAGTCTTTTCTTATCTCTCAGTTCATCTCCAGCTAATGCTATTTGACATACTTGATGAAGTGCTACAGTATATTATGGCAAATAGCATAGAATAATTATAGTAGTGCTAGTATTTATTCTATCTTAATGAGACTACCTGTTTACGACATGCAGGCTTGGTCTGGTTGTCTTTATTTCCTCAGTTGGCTTTGCCACATTTAAGTGGAAAGCCCAGTTGGTCACAGTAGAGCTATAATTGAAAGGAGTAAGTAAAAAGACAACAATTATCTTGAATCATTTTAACCCCTTTTAGAAAATAAGTAGAGTGACAGACATATTCACTAAGGACTTTACACGTATGTAAATACATTAGTGTCACATGCTAATGATAACACATAGAAAGTATAAAGTAGAACTAATAATACTGTTTGTGATTTTGTATATGTCTCTATTTCTTTCATATAATTGTACTTTACATAAAATATCTTTGGCAAATAAGCTTCTACATGTCACGTGAGTATATTTACATCTATATTCTCCATTTACATCAGAGAAAGACTTTCTACACATCAAAAAGCTGGATAACATTCCCCTCCTTTTACTAGGTTGGGTATTGTGAATGCATTGCATAAGCAATTTACATTAGTTCAAGATCTCTTTTTATAAACTGTTGATTTGCTAATGCCCCCTACTAAAAGAAAACATTTTGCTGGCAAAATTGTAATTCCTCTTGACCTTTTCTAGGTCTACTTGACACATGATAGTATTGTTGACAGGCAACTCATTTACGAGTAGTATAATCAAGTGCATTATGGGACTTCTTTTAAAGCACTGATGGTCTATCTGTGTTGCCAGCCTCTCTAATGAGGGAGAAGCTGCATTATTCTAAGCTTCAAACACACTCATCACAGTAGGACTCTGTGGCATGTGTAAGTGTGCGTAAATGTGTGCATGTGTATATGCATTTGCACCTGGACATGCACACAAGCCCATGCATTAAGCTGAATTTATTGAGTTTTGATTGACAGTTGAACCCAATTTAGGGATTCTACTCTACTGACTCTTTTTAAACAGGAACCTGCCAGGGGCGGGGAAAATAACTGTGATGCTGATGGTGCCCAAGTTTACACGAGAATGAAGAAAAGAAATGAGGGTGGAAAATACCTTTCTGTTAATCTGAAATGTATTTATAGTTTCTATTCTATCCTCAAAAAAAGATGAAATGTGAGATGACAGAATATATACAGGTTTACAGAACTTTCTTCTAATGTTTTTTCTTTACTGTTGTTGATTTTTGTTTTTCTTTTTTTATTTTCCTTTCTCTCTTTCCCTCCCTCTCTCCCATCCTTCCTCTCTTTTTTCCTTCTTCCCTCTCTCAATCTGTTTTGTTTTTGTTTTGAGAGTCAGAACTCTGAAGTAGGAAGTAAAAAATTTGGAAGGACCATCACATATGCACCACATTCTAAAACATTAATACATTTTGATGTTTGGATCTGTGACAAATCGGCATAATTCACATTTCAAAGTCAACCTTAACATCCCATTCTGGACCAAATCTTAGTGTTCCTGAGCTTAATTATATTAGTTGCAGAGATTGTCTTAACATGTAATTTCAAGTGTCTTTCTGTGCCAATTACCTGGTGGCTGTGATTTGAGCTACTTCCAGGACACTTTGAGGACAACAATGTTGCCTGTATCTAGTGATCCTACAGTTATATTTTTTAAATTTCTAATTCACCTTCTCTATGACTGAGTGCAGAGGATTTTACCATACATCAGCACTGGATCATGATACCAAACAATCTCACAGATATGTTAACTTATCCTTGTCTACTTTGCTAGCAAGTCTTATTTAAAAATATTTTTCCTCTGATGATTTCACCCACTTACAACTTGGAAATATTTAAGTTTACATACTTTTATTCTCATTTTAAGCTTTCTTGATAAGTTCTGATTTCAAAGTCTCAATTTTAAAAAACAGTCCAAAAGAAAAAGGACAGGATGTGTTCTTATCCAAGACCTAGCTTTCTGCATGCCATTGCCCAGAAGGAAAAGATACAGTGTAGATTGATTATTAATATTTTAATATTAAATTCTCAAATGTCCAAAATTACAAGAAAATATATAGATTAATAATACAATTTTCATATTAACTACCCTAATATTCTGGTAAATAATTTGTAGCTAAATACTTATAGTTAGCTAAGTACTTACAGTGTTTATTACTAATCATACACATAAGAAAAAGATAAGAATAGAAAATCTGCAAAATATTAAAAGTGAGAAATTACACAATTCAGGAAATATCTAATAGAAATATAATGCAAGCCATATATAATTTTTAATTTTCTAGTAGCTACATTTTAAAAGTAAAAAAAGATGTTAATTTTAGTGACATATTTTGTGTGATCCAATAGATTAAAAATAATTTCAACATGTAATAAATATAAAAATCTTAATGAGATATTTTGCATGCTTTTTCATACTGTCTTTTTCAAAATCCATTGTATATTTTACACTTACAGCATATATCAATTTCAAATTTTAATTAGAAACACTTTATTTACACTTTGTAAAATATAAAGTCAAAATAGTTGATTCACATACCAAAGTTGTCCCAAATATATTTAAAATTTTCAAACAACTAAAATGAGTACCATAAGAAATCATTTCCTCTAATATTTTCATTCACATTACAAAACTGGTTCATCTTTTGTAAAATAATTAATTTGTTAATCTTTGATTCAAAACATCAGTTGCAGAACTATGTGTTCAAGTTAACTTAATTCTCCATCTATTATGCCAATTATTAACATCAAATTCGAAGGGGTCTTGCAAATATGAAGCAACTCTATTGATATCCACAAAAAAGTTCTTTAGAACATTTTCTTATAATTTTTTGCACCCAATTTTCATAATACTATAAACTACAATTAAAATAATCTTCATATTGATTATTTTTTAATGTGTAAATCATTATTATTGATTTGCATTATGAAAACTTTCTATTTCTGCATTTTGTACCTGCCTAGTTAGATCATAGGTAAGCTTGGAACTTCAAATTTCCAAGAAAATCTTTACTTTGATTTATCAGCCAATCTTTTCAAAACAGTTAATCTTTATAAAATTCTTCCCAGATTTAACCAATGAGCACTGACAAAGAACACAGGATCAGTAGATTGTCTTTTTTTTTTTTTAACAGTTCCATAAATGGGTGATATCATAGCATTTACACATATGTACTAAGCAATTCTAAAAGTCCTATTCAAAACACCTTTCATAGACTCTGCTTCAGAAATCTGAGCATTAATGTTTTCAGTAAGTCGAATGAAATGAGTAAGAGGCATGAAACAATAAGAGAAATAATAATCTTTTGTTATAAAATTCAGATAAATGTGGATTTTTGACCTAACATCTGGAACATTGTCTATCATGGTAGAAACTTTTTTTAAATATCTAGCTCAAATTATTCTTTAATAGATATGATTAAAAAAATATTTATGCCATGAGTTTGATTATTTTCATTATAAGAACATTTCTTCATCTCTTCATTTAAAAATTGTGTATGCATGCATGCGTGTGCAAGAGTATCAGTTTGTAGCTAGCCAAAGTTATAAGCTTATATCCTGTTAAAAATTATTTTTAAAATATATTATGAGCATTTTATTCCAATTTCAGATGATTTATTTCACCAATTCTCTTTCGATTATTAAGAGGAAATTTCTTACCAAATTCACTGAGTTTTGACAAAAATGCCTTTTAATCATACAATTTTATTGTGTTTAGCATTTTTGTATACAACAAACTACTTTTTCATTTTGCTCTAATGACACAAGTGTAATTGCCAAAATTTGTGATATAATTTCTTCCAGTCTCATTTTTTTCTTTACCGTTCTGGTGGTAGTACTATTTATTGTTCTTTGTTCTTCCATTATTTCAGTCACTTCTGTGTCAGTAGTATGCTTTCATTTAAATTTTTAAGTTTCTATTTATTAAAATTAAATTAATAACAAATAGTTAAATTTAATTAACAATTCTAATTCTAAATTAGAATCTCCTAATGCTTAAGGTGCTCTTTAGCCAAAAGGTAGGTGTATTTGGAAGCTGTATTCTTTCGGGCTTTAGTGACAACCAAAAAAAAAAAAAGAAAGAAGAATTGAAGACATTAATTCAGAATCCAAAGGCACCTAATTTACATTTACTAAGTACTATTGGTAGTGAGTAATTCCTATTCATTAAATGGTATTTAAAAAAAAAAAAGAGAAAAAAAAGAAAGCATGACTTCAGATATCAACTATCTGCCTGGGTTAGAAGACAACTGTGATCATCTTTTATTCTCTAAATAACCATTTTAATGTTGCAGTGCAGTGGTCCTCTGGTTTAAAATTTGAAACCCTTGTTTTAATAGTCTAACAAGATAAATTGTAGTGAAAATTCATACTTTGTTTAGAGGGCTGATATTTTCAGCTCTATTCTTCTTTTTACCTTGGCACATTGTGTCACCTAGGTTCGCAGTGCATGTCATCCAGTCAAAATCCCTGTATTGTCCTCTTTTTGTGAAAGTCCCCAAATTTGACATAATACAATTCTCAGCCCAAACACAGGGATGCATAGGCTCAGAAGAATTTCAGGAGTGATTCGAAGAAGGAAATGGAGAACATTAAACTTTAGAAAGTATATTGAGAGTTAAAACGAACTTGGTGAAAATGTCACCTCTCTACCCTCTATATGTCTCCAGACTTACAATTTTAGCTCCTTCAATCCTGTTCTTTATCAGTGTCAGGAGCACAAAATCCATGATGCCATCAGTAGGAAGAGCAAGCTGTGCTGTCCCTGAGCTCAGGCCCGAACAAGAGATGAGAAATCATCATTTCTGACCTAAACTTTTTACCAGTAGTGCTCATGTGTGCAACAGGAAGCAGCATCAATTTGCAGAAGTAATACTGGCTTATAACACATACTGTCTTTGTCTGATAAACATGGGAAATGTAATAATGTGGTACCTGAGAATGAAAAGATAGAATGCTTAAACTTCTTAGGACATAAATTTGATTTTGACAGGAGCAAAATGTGAATTTATTCGAAGGGAACTCAGTGCATCCAGATTAGGTCAGTTGGATTATCTTTCATTGGACTACCAATTGGATTTATTGAGGAGAAATCTTAGATGAAGTTCAAAAGTTTTCTCCACAATAACTTGTGCTAAAAATATAAAAATTGGATAGATAGCATCTCAACTGCCAAAAGGCAGGTCATTTAATTGTTTATATTATTTTCTTAATGTAAAGCAGAGCTTAGGATCCAACATGGTAAAGAATATAAATTTTAAAGGAAGAGTAAAAGCAATGATAATAAAAATAGCTAATGTTATTGAATGATAGCACTGTCCTGGGGGCTTTTTATGTATTATATCATGTGATTCTCACAACCAACCTGTGGGACTGGTCTTTTTATTCTCCCTACTTTAAAACAGTGAAAGTCAATTTAAGTAATTTTCCCCAAGGTCAGAACTTTGCCTCCCAGCCCCTATACTTTATAGGCAGAAGATTTATACTTATAAATCATTGAATAATAGAGTCATGCAAGTTTAAAAATTTAGAGAAAAAAAGAAAAATCTACCTAACAAGGCAAAAAAACATTTGTTTACCTTTTTCTACTATATATTATTCTTAATATTTCAGTATATTAATGCCCTTTACTGTTTGAAGATAACTATAATTTTTCTCAAGCAAAAAGTTTCTAAATCAATTAGCATTATCGGGT
>NW_011888792.1:6677682-6710156 GCF_000151845.1 Pteropus vampyrus | reverse complement strand
ATTTTAATGTTGCAGTGCAGTGGTCCTCTGGTTTAAAATTTGAAACCCTTGTTTTAATAGTCTAACAAGATAAATTGTAGTGAAAATTCATACTTTGTTTAGAGGGCTGATATTTTCAGCTCTATTCTTCTTTTTACCTTGGCACATTGTGTCACCTAGGTTCGCAGTGCATGTCATCCAGTCAAAATCCCTGTATTGTCCTCTTTTTGTGAAAGTCCCCAAATTTGACATAATACAATTCTCAGCCCAAACACAGGGATGCATAGGCTCAGAAGAATTTCAGGAGTGATTCGAAGAAGGAAATGGAGAACATTAAACTTTAGAAAGTATATTGAGAGTTAAAACGAACTTGGTGAAAATGTCACCTCTCTACCCTCTATATGTCTCCAGACTTACAATTTTAGCTCCTTCAATCCTGTTCTTTATCAGTGTCAGGAGCACAAAATCCATGATGCCATCAGTAGGAAGAGCAAGCTGTGCTGTCCCTGAGCTCAGGCCCGAACAAGAGATGAGAAATCATCATTTCTGACCTAAACTTTTTACCAGTAGTGCTCATGTGTGCAACAGGAAGCAGCATCAATTTGCAGAAGTAATACTGGCTTATAACACATACTGTCTTTGTCTGATAAACATGGGAAATGTAATAATGTGGTACCTGAGAATGAAAAGATAGAATGCTTAAACTTCTTAGGACATAAATTTGATTTTGACAGGAGCAAAATGTGAATTTATTCGAAGGGAACTCAGTGCATCCAGATTAGGTCAGTTGGATTATCTTTCATTGGACTACCAATTGGATTTATTGAGGAGAAATCTTAGATGAAGTTCAAAAGTTTTCTCCACAATAACTTGTGCTAAAAATATAAAAATTGGATAGATAGCATCTCAACTGCCAAAAGGCAGGTCATTTAATTGTTTATATTATTTTCTTAATGTAAAGCAGAGCTTAGGATCCAACATGGTAAAGAATATAAATTTTAAAGGAAGAGTAAAAGCAATGATAATAAAAATAGCTAATGTTATTGAATGATAGCACTGTCCTGGGAGCTTTTTATGTATTATATCATGTGATTCTCACAACCAACCTGTGGGACTGGTCTTTTTATTCTCCCTACTTTAAAACAGTGAAAGTCAATTTAAGTAATTTTCCCCAAGGTCAGAACTTTGCCTCCCAGCCCCTATACTTTATAGGCAGAAGATTTATACTTATAAATCATTGAATAATAGAGTCATGCAAGTTTAAAAATTTAGAGAAAAAAAGAAAAATCTACCTAACAAGGCAAAAAAACATTTGTTTACCTTTTTCTACTATATATTATTCTTAATATTTCAGTATATTAATGCCCTTTACTGTTTGAAGATAACTATAATTTTTCTCAAGCAAAAAGTTTCTAAATCAATTAGCATTATCGGGTATACTTCAAGCATTGTGCTCCATATTGAGGATACAAATATCTCATTCCCTCCTCCTTTAAGTAGCATATAATCTAGAGGAAGAGACAGCTTCACAAACAAAGATGTCTAACACAATGCAGCAAATACAAGGAGGACTAAAAGAGGAAGACATTAACTCACCTGAGGTGAGGAGATATTGTTTTAGAGAAGCACCAAAGAGATTTACACATTTGGGAGAAATTCTGTGAGACTAAGGTTTGGAATGTGTGGGAAGGAAAATAATAAAAGTTTATTAGAAGTAAAACACACAGTGGTCTTGAATGTAACTACTCTGTTTTGTAAGATATAATCTACATTAGGAAAATATTGAGTGGGAAAATACTGATAAAAAAATGTTTAAGGTGAAGAAAAACATTCTAAAATTTTAGAAAATATTCCATAGGACTTTATATTATACATTTTGAAAAAAAGCAAGTGATAAAATGTGACATTAAGTCAAAATTTCTCCTGTGAATTGCAATTTATATTTAGCTTTACAAATTGGATGAACTAGAATAATTTGTAAAATTAACATTCAAAGCAACAGAGAAGAGATGCATTTATATTCTGCCATATGCCATCTGAGCTCCATTTTTTGAAAGATGGACAAGCTTCGTGCACTGCTCAACTTTTTTTTCCAATTAATTACCCAATTACTTCACAAATTATATACTTGCTGCACGTTGTGCTATTTTGAGATACTCTATTTAAACCTATTTTCTTTCTTGTATGTTGAAAAACTCTCTATACGATTTCATGGGGCTGAACGCCCCCTATTGCAAAATTTTAATTCAATTCACGAAATTCATCTTGAAATATATTGTATATTTAGCATTTTTACAGATTCTGTTGGTTTGCAATGTGCTAATAATCCACAGATTGCTCACTCTCACATGCTGTCTTACACACACACACACACACACACACACACACACAGACCTAAAATAATAGTCAATTTTCCAAATAAACTTGCTGATCCAATATGAAGTATACTGTAGTTACATATAACTATATATTTTAATATAGAATTCTTATATTATTTAATAATCATTAATATAATTGTTAATATATATTTTAATAATTCTTCTCTAAAGGAATCAACCTTTTCTTACCATGAGAATAGACTTGAGTCTTTCCTTTTTACTAAATATCTAAAACAAGGTAATAGAATCATTACTGAAATAACATTTTTATCTTGGTACAGAAACATATAAATGAATTTACAAATCGATTTACTATTTAAATGCATTCCTATTGAAAGATAATTAGTGAGCCTACTATATGTCTAACTAACAGTTCTCAGTTTGTGTCTGTGTCACCACATAAAAATGCACTCCTGACACAGCAGTGAAATTATACAAAATTCAATCTGTGTAATTTGAAATACAAAGCAAACATAAACTGAAGTTTTTTTTTTAATTTACCTAGAAGGCCTGCACTTTATGAAATAATTTAAAATAATATTGCTCTAAATGGCAACCTTTATTTCTTTACATCATTCATACATTTTAAAGAATAATCTTATGTAAACTGGAGCAGACTATTTTCAATTCTTTTAGAAATGTGGTAAATACATATGTGTAAGAATAACTGAACCAAAACAGAAGAGAATAAGCAAAGTTAGTAACCTGGAGTCAAACTTTCAGGCAAGAAAACGGAAAATCATATGTATACTTATAATCTTTTCTCAGTCCTAAAATGTTATTAACTGCAAGATAACTTCAAGTATGACAGTTGTTTGAAAACAAGGTGCAATACCACATTAAATGTGCATTAATTGCTTGACCTATCCAAATATCAGAAATATTAAAATATGATAATAGAATTGAAGAAATTTAGTTTATACATACCTAGGAACACTCTCTCTGTGTAAATTGCATATTTGCACACACGTGTATGTATGTGTAAGTATGTGTGTCTATGTGCCTATAAATACTCATAGAGGGAAAGACAGGAAGAAGAAAGATTGATTGCTAGCTGGCCTGGGTGCATACAAACTTGCCTGCTTCTCGAAATCTCTTCCACAGTTTAGCTGCAAATGCCTCAGGCATTCAGCTGCAGAGTGCAAAAAGAGACAAATATCCACCCACACATCAATACCCTATTTAGTAGTTTAAAATACTTGTAATCTAAAACATAGTTCTTTAAAAACTAAATACAGCTGAAAATCAGTTACTTGACACAAAGGAAGAAAGAGGTACCAACTACAGCACTTTTTAGTGGAAATAGATATGCACTCTAGGCAAGATCTGTTGAAGGGGACGGGTCAAGCTTTGAAGGTTTGATTCTCTCCCTATGCTGCTTTTTAACTTTTCATAGTAGTTAGTAAGCTCTTATGTTTTGTGTTCTTGGTGCTTTAGCATCCTTTAAAAACATTTAGTTACCTAGTACAAAAAGAGCGAAAGAAATGGTGACTTAACAAGGAAAATCACTTGAGCTACATTTCTTTTGTTTGACAGCCCTGTTCGATATTAGTTAAATGTATAGATTTCCCTTCCCAAAATACACTGCTAATACTTTCAAAGCTTGGGATAGGGATGTTTAATGTAGAGTAGGAAGATCATCCATTTACTCAATGAGCTTCACAAAGTCTCATGAAAAATTTACCCTGTAAATCCAAAGGAATAATTAACAGCTTACATAATTTATCCAGATACTCCCTGTAGGCTGCATCAGGTTTGGTTACATGCACATACAACTGCTTTATTTATTTTTATTTTTTATTTTATTAGTTTCAGGAATACAGTACATTGGTTAGACATTTATGTAATTTATAAAACAATCGCCCTAATCGCTCTTTCTCTCCTCTGGCTCTCCACCTAGCCATTACATTAATGCTGACTGCATTCCTTATGCCATGCTCCCCAACCCTGTGACCATCTATAAACTACTAATTTGTACTTCTTTAACCCTTATTTTTGAGGAGAAACAAAATATTAAGCACAGAGGTTCAGTATCCAGAGAGAAGGTTCATGCTGAGCCTCGTGAAGCCTTGAAGCCCATTTGGTTTTGATGTAGTCATTAGAATTTAGTTCATGCCAAAAGTGCAAAAATAAAACTATTTCCATAAAGAACATTTTTAAAATTGTAATACAACAAAGGAAGTTTATAAAAAATAAACTCCCAAATATAAAGATGAGGGAAAGTAAATACCTCTTGTTATATTTTTATGTGTATGAACACTACCCCTAAATATTATAAACTTCTATAGAAGAGCTCTCTCTTCTGATTTTTGTATCCTGAGTCTAATCCACTCTAAGCACACAGAGTAGGCACTTAATAAATTGTTGATGATTTATTTTTTCCATTCAATTTATTGAGTTGCTAGTATGTTCTGTGAATTGCAACTAGGGTACAAAGATGAAACAAATGTAGATTCTATTTTCAAGGAGCTATCAATCTAAAAATGCATAAGATATATAAAATATATGTGAATATAAGATTATTTATATAAAATAATACAACTGAAAAGAGGACAGTATTAGAGTCAAAGTACAAACAAAATTCACTTGGAAGCTTAAGGAATTCAGCAAAGGGAAAAGGCTTTTTGGAGGTGAATCTAATAGTGGTAGTAGAAAAAAATTGAGTCAGCGATGTAGTATTATTTTAGAAACAAAGATGATTAGAAAAAGAATTTGGCATGAAGGGAATTAGGTTCTCTGGGATATAGAAATGCTTAAAATTGTTTTGAGAAGGTGTTTTCTTTGTGTTCATCTATGCAATATTGTCTAATAAGTCTATGCCTTTTCCTAGCAAAACTATATACACATATGTAAATTCTTATTTGTCCATTCATTTAATAAACATTTGTCTAGTGATAACTAGTGAACTAAAAGCACAATAAGGTATTAAAAATAAATGAGACAATCCATGTTTTCAAGGAGCTTACTATTTATTAAGCATGTATATATACAAGCAGTCGTCATTAAGGTAGAATTTGCTAACTATAAACATCTTCAGTTGTTGTGTTTGGCTCATTCGACAGTTTTTTTTCTACCAGAAAATAGACCTATTCATAGCTTACTAATTTTATCAAGTTAAAAAACAGATGATTCTTGCCTTAAGAACATAATGGGTTTCTATCACAAGCAAAACCCTTGTAAGTCAATTCCTTGATGTTATCAAGTTAGGGTTTTATTCCTGAAAAAAAAAAAAAAATTAATGTCATAAAATATACTAAAGTTATTTATGAAAATAGATTAAAATAAAACAAATATATTTGATATACATCTATTAACTATATGTAGAAAAGACTGCATAATATAAAAGCCACATTGCAAATATTCCTTTGGTAGTAAATTTCTTAATTGACAGTATGGCAATTTTAATTACAATAAGAGAGATGATAAAAGCAGAATGGCATATGTTAAGATATTATTAAGTCTGAGCTTTCCCATAGAATAAAATACACTTAGAAAATTTTATGGATTATGTTTTTTTATTCTGTTTTAGAAGGCACTTTAATTTCTTAAATTGGCTCATTTCATCATTTATATGAACTATTTGGTAAAATTTTGTGTTTGAGTCTTTATATTTGAGATGTTTCTCTAAATTCTAGATAAATAGGCAACTTTAAAGACTTTTAATAATAATAAACAGAATCTACAAGATTGACTAGAATAAAATGTAAAATCCAGAGATGATCTTTGCTGAAATATATAAATTTGGTGATTAGAGGAAAACAAACAAGTGAAGAGAGAAGAATAAGTGTGCATAATTAGAGACCTCATTATTGACAATAAGTTAAATATCACATTATTGCCTGAACAAAGATAATCATAGTTTGTGTATTTCCAAATTTTTCTACTTTACATATCCTTAATTAAAACTTAGAACTAAGACTTATTAATGTCATTTTTTCCTCTGCATTTGTACAGCAAATGACATTGTTCTCTTGTATCACAAGTGTATGCTTATACATTGCAGGCATTTTTTCTGCACTCACAGCCATAATCTATTCATCTCAAGGTGTACCCTGACCAACACTGGGTACTCTTTACGAAGGATGTAATTCCTGAGAAAGGCTCTTTTCCTCTTTGATGCTATTATATCACTGGCTTGGTTATTAATCTGCTAAAGTGATCATGTCCTACTTCAGATATCTTCCTATCCACATGCAAATGAATCACATAAGAAACTACATTCATGTACTTGATTATTGGGTTTATTTCATTGTTATTTTTAAAAGAATATTGACATCCGAATATGTAAATCGAGACTATAAATGAAAATCTGTCATTGTATTCTGCATTTTCTTACATTCTCTGGTATTTCTCCTAAACTGTTTCATACCTGACTAGTTGCATGATTTTAGCCCCCATTAAAATAGGTCTGACACTTCAACAAAAAAATAAATTGTCTCGGAAATTGGGCCTACTAAAATTCTACAGTGCCATCCTGAAGCCAGTAGTGGCACTACAGAAGGCCTGTAAAGAACAAAAAATAAAAACATGTTAAACATGATGTTTTATTTGTTGTGACACATCTAACATTTTTAAGCTCCAGAAGTTGGCTTTATGTAGTTTTATCAGGTTATAACCTATAAAACCAAGGTTGGCACAAACTAGCTTTATGTCACTTAGATTTCCTTAAGAACTGAAATTTCTCAGTGACACAAGTATAGTCATCTTTGTTGTAATCAGCATTCTTTTCTGTATGTTGGTATTTACAAGGCAATTTAGCAAGTGAATAAAACACTTTCATCCTCTAGAAGTTATCTGTTCTAAAAAGCAATCTGTAACAGATATGTCTTTTCCCACACATTACATATTGATAAGGGAAATAGTGGGTTTTGCTTCTAACAATAACAGGAAAAAAGGCAAAATTAATGCAGGAATTCAAAGGAAAAGAAAAGAAATTCATTGTCCTTAAAAACCGCCCTCCTTCCACAGTATCCATTACTGCTGCCATCAGTAAAAACATCCCCCCAGATCTTCAAATGGCTCCCTAGAGCCTATAATCAAGTCACTACAGCATGTGAGCATTTTTATGTGAGTGTACAAACATTTCATTACAATCTTCATACACAGAAGATTTGAGCTCTTAGAACGAGTCAGTTCAATTAAACAGAATTATCGACTCCAACTTGAGTTTTGACACAGATGAAGCATGCAAATATGTCAAGGTTTCAAACCTGAGGCATATAGGTAAAGAGACTTAGTCAAACAAACCACTTGCTCTGGAGGGGCAAGACTAGATTCTAGAACAACTCCTTAGTCAAACAAACCACTTGCTCTGGAGGGGCAAGACTAGATTCTAGATCTCCTTAGTCAAACAAACCACTTGCTCTGGAGGGGCAAGACTAGATTCTAGAACAACTCATCATACTGACTCAGGGATAAGATGCAGCAGGCAGTAATAGAGAATAGCCTATGGTAGTCTGGGTCTGTCCTTTCCAACAGGGAAAGCTGGGTGGGGACGATGGCTGAGATATGAAAATCGGACATATGACACATTTGTAAAAAGTCCCTTCTGTACTATTGTGGTTAGTATTCCATGTGGAGCAGGTAAGAGAAACAGGGGGTGGGGATGGGACAAGCACCTGAAAATAAATAATAGACGACCTGAAAATTTGCTTGCAAAAGGGAATCTGGTTGTACCTTGAGGGTAGTCACTCTACAAAGATTCCAAATGTGCTCTATTTAACAAGAAAAATGGCCTGCATTTCAACTAAGTTGAATTCAAAGTAGAAAAGCTGTAGCCGAAAGTTGTATTATACTTTCCTGTGCTTTGCAAGTCTATTAGGTTTTGAATAATTCTTATACTGTTAATTATCTTCTATGCCTACCATTACTACTGAAAACTTTTATAACGATTTGGGAGACTGTTCAGTAAAGTAATTGTTCATCCTCAACAGGCTAGTCTTGCAATGCATTTCTGAATACATATTGTAAAATGTCTATTCTCATATCCCACAGCTCATCATTGTCATGTCAAACAGCCTTTTTTCTACTAAAGTCTTCACTGTAGAAACACAGTACCAATTAATTGATTATAGTTGTCCAAATCTGTCCAAAAATAAACTTATTATTTTAAATTATAAAGAAAGCCCAAGTCTGATTTAAAGGGGTATACATATAGATATAAATTTTCTTTGAACTGCAATCAACCAGTTTTTTTTAAACTGTATAATTGAAAGGAATTAACACTTAATCCTCATGCCCTACCACACATTATTTTCAGTATAGATGTAGAACAGATACATGATGTTGGGTTGAACAGATGTGGAGATTTGTAACACCATCACCTGAAAATAAACTGACTTAGATTCAAAGTGCATACTCAAAAATACCCTGGCATTTTGGCTATCACAATACTAGCCCATGTAGTTAACTCAAGGCAAAGCCATTCCAGTCTAATACCATTTTTAAAGTTTATATATTAATGTGTTTTTAAATGCTGATATCAATGTGAAATTTTCTGATATTCCAAAAGACCATATCTTGGGGGAATATAATCTTAGGAATACATTATAACATCTATGAAACTTTCAATTTAATTGTGCTTCAAAAACTCAGCTCCCATGTGTATATTTTAAGTTCACTCCTCTCTAACACATTCATTCTTATGTTGGTCTATCGCTTGTTTTTGTCTTTTCTAGTGCTAATAAAACTTAAGTTTTGTTTAAAGAAACAAACACTGTTTAATAAACTACTTACCATATCTAATTAATAGCTCACATGAAGAAGTAACACATTATTTTGTACTTAAAACATTGTCTATGCCAGTTGATGTGTGTGTCTGCTTTTTCAATGAACATATAAATGAAAGAGTTCTCTCTCTTCCTTTTTATTTTTTATTTTTTGGTGATATTTGGATATTTGAAATCTTGCCAGTTTCCCCGACATTGTACAGACACTCTATCATCTTCAGGTTAATCACAGCATTACATAGTAAGAAAAGAAAAAGTAGAGCTGAGGGGGAAAAAAAAGGCCAATTCGAACTGAAAAGAACAGATTAATTGGGTTGGGTCGGAATAGAATAAAATCATAGCAATTCTCTAGAAGCATTTAAAACTATTCTAATGACTTACTAGGATGAAACATTTATATTCAAGAAGTTCTTGTAGGGGCTCAGGTACTAAGGAATGGTCTAAGAAAGGATTGTGGATTCTGATGCTGATTCGAATCAATATTATGATTCTCAGCAAGTAGTTTGGCTTTACTGGGCTTTACTTTCTCAACAAAATTTATCTAAAAAACAAGATTTTATTTATGAGAATGTTACAAATAAGATACAGACTAAAAAGCATTCACTAAAAAAGCAGGATAGGAACTGGTATCCTAAGTATGTTATATATTACTCTCTAATGTGGATGTTATATGCATTTCCAACAGTGTTAATATTATAATCAATTTATTACAGTCAGTGAGCCCTTCTATGTGAGTGTACACATATTCAATATGATTCTTCTAGTCTTTCATCACCTGAGTAAGAAATTTAATTTTCAATTACATCAGATGGAATATTTTAAAGTAACTAATGCTTGTGATACAAACAAAATATTCTTTAGAAACCAGCTTGAGTTTAAATACAATAATTACACAGAAAAGAATGTAATAAATTTGCCTCCTAAAGAAATCAGTGTTTTCAAGTGTGGCCAAAAATATAAATTAGGATTTGCTTTTTTTATTCAGTACTACGTTGCTTATATTTCTTTTCTGTGTCTTTAAGTTTTATTCATATGAAATTCTGGTGTCAGCATTATCTCATCTTTTATTTACCCTGAAGAGCATTCTAGAAGATGAAAAAAGTAAAGCCCTAAAATTCCTGCAATTCCATTTATTTTAACTTGCAGTTACATAAAATGAAATAAACAATAATTACAAGAACAAATTCCATTTGAATGGGAATCAAAATAGATATTTAAAAATTAGAATAGAAATGTTATAAAATATAATAAAAATAAAATTATAATACTGTAGTTTTTAAAAGGCAAGAAATAAGATGCAAAGTGTTCAACTTGTAATTTTTCTTCAATTTTTAATTTTAATGACTTAATTGCATAAACAGTACGTAATCAAGATAATAAAACTTTTAAAAATATAGTATATTAATGAGATCTCAAATACTTAGCTATGTTAAGGGCCCTAAAGAAAAAAGCTTTCATTCTTCTGTAAAAGTTACTATTTATGTCTAAATAAAACTTATTATAGATTAAAATATGACCCAGTAGCAGAGATGGTGGTGAAATGAGTCCTTACTATATTCTAAATTTGACTATTCTTAAATTATACTTTCCTTTTTCACCTCCCAAGTTAATTGCTGTTTTTTCCCTTATATCCCATGTTAAAAAGCTCACTAATTACTTCTTCACATCACCTAAGAAATGTATAACTTATTTACATGAACTTATTTTTTTTTAATTAAAGGAAAATCAAAGAAAGCCCCTTGGAGTTAACATAAATAGAAATGAATACAAATTTTTTTAACTACATCAAATTATCTTGCATTTTCAACCAAAACAATATTGGTACCCAGTAAATGTAAATAAAATGATAACTTTAACTGCCAGTAAATATCTCCATAAACATGATTTACATTTTTACAGTTTGAATAACTTGTAAAAGAAACTTCAGAAGTACGAAAGACGGTCTATGGCATTTTGAGTCTAGAGAGTTTGGGGGAAAGGAGTTACCAAGATGGGGACATCAGACTTTATGATCCCAGAAAGCGTATCAAAAGCACATGTCATAAACAGCCAAATTAACAACTCTAGTGTTCCTCACTTCCCTTACTAGCCTGTGATAAAGGTTGCTGTTCCTAAATTGTTTCCTAACTATAAGTAACAGTGAATCCATTTCACTGTTAGGAGGTTCCTACCCTACCCCACCTCCTCTTAGTTTATAGTATATAGTGTATACAGTGGAGACCACCACTTCTTAAACACATCTCTAGGCATCCTCTGCATAGCAGTCCCCTGAATACATCAACAATAAAGAGACATTTCAGTCTGTCCCGGCAAATCACTGATGGGGCAAATGCTATCTGCATGTCTAGATACAAAACTAATTGTATATTTATTGATGGTACAGTATTGATTTATCCCTGGGAAATGTTAAAACTATTTTAAAATTGTATATCACCTTCCATCCCATATTATAATAGACAATTTAATATTTATATCTTTTCTAGATTAAGAATGCATACAGTCTTTTTGGGTTTTAAAAAAATACTGTATCTGGAAGAAACAGAACACTTTTGTTTTAAAAAAAGATGCAATTAAATGTTAACCAGTCATACCCACTACTTTAAAAGACACCTGAAGAAATGTTAGCTCTAAAGAATTGAAATATTTACTGGCTTTATAACTAATAAATTTTCCTAAATGCATGTGCCTGCATGCTTTCGTAAAGGAGGTAGTGTAGATAATCTTTGATGGCTTTTTTTTTCTTTAAGATCCTCAGGGCCACTGTTCTCATAAAGAATGACAAAATGATACACCAGGTTTATTCAACTTCTAAGGCAAAGAACCTTGGCCTCTTCTCAGGAGAGTAATACTTTTAATGACTCCAGAGACAAGGTTGTTATTCGGAAATCAACAAACACAGCTTGAATTGACAGTGGCTTCTTCGTGTTTTACCTTTTAATGTGAACTAATACTTTCTCCAATTTCTCATTTTTTCCTACCTACAAATAAACCAATATAAGGAGTGAGCTATAATATCCATCCTACTCACTTTTCTATTCGATATGGCAGCACTGACGTCCCAGGTCCCTAGACTAATCCTTTATTTGGGAATAGAGCTTTTTTTTTTTTTCCCAGAGTAAATAAAAACAGAAATTTCATCTTAATAAGGCAAGTATCCCCCTCTGCTGCAATTTCAGCTACTAGCAAACAATGATTCTGTGCATCAATTTAGTTTTCTTAGAAAGGAAAATAATGCAGGTTTTTTTGCATCGTATGGAGTGGAGATCACTAATATACCACTTCTTAGGCAAATTCATCTATAAATGAATGAACAAAGATACATGTACTGCATAATATTATACTCTGTAGAAAGATTTAGAAATAGAAAACTTAGATACATCCAGAAAATAATTTCAAAACTGGAAAGCCAATAATCTAATAGGCTTTTGAAATAATGTTTAAACAATACAACTTTAGCAATGTAGAGACATGTTAGCACAGCAATTTAAACTGCTATTATTCTTTCATGCTCATATTTCTTCTTAGGCAGTCTTAAGTCTAGACAACTCAAAAGAAGCAATTTTAAGAAAAAAAAAATGTCGATGTAGAGAAACTAAGTTACTACCATGGCACATAACTGAAGCAGAACGAATGAAAAAAATAATTTTGATTTTTTTTTCCTCCCTAGGGAATAATGTTGCCTTCACCTTTAAATAAACATTATCTACTCATTTTTGCATAAGTTACTATAGTGGAAAAAGTTGATGAATTTAAGAAAAAAAGTTTGCCCACATTAGGAAATAATAATAAAAACAATATGTACTCTAGATTTCATTCTGAATTCCCTGTGAATAAGTCAATAAACTGTATACAGCATAGTTTCTAATGATGAGGGCCACAGACCATATGAATTAGAATCACCTGGAGTTATTGTTAATAATTCAGATTTCTAGACTCCATCTCAGATGCAATCATCTGAATTATAGGGACTCTGCCTTTTAATACAGTTGCTAGATATTCTCTGTAGCTTTAGAATCATTTATACAGTATTATTACTAGTTTTACACTTAAATATCAACATTATAAGCCAGTATAAGAGCAGTAAATTAGCACAAATATTTAATACCTCAAAGCTATAAGATAAAATAGTAATGAGAATGTGGTGGGTGGGGGCAGGGGGGGGAGGGCTAGGGGAAGTTCAACCACAGAGACTTGACTTATAGAACAATGATAACAAAAGTATGTTTGTCTTGCTTTCTGAGTGTCAGAAATTAAGATAGGAACTTCAGATGCAATGATCCATAGCTCCTGGTTCCTACCCTTCGATGAGAGAGCAACTCAGAGCCTGGGGCAATAAATATTGTTTTTTCTGTATTTTGTATACCATCAAGTTTTTTCAAACTCCCAATCATAATATAATTATATTGAATCCCTTTTTAATCTTGAGACTTTTCTCTGAGAAGAGATGAGTCTTTAATCATTCTGTTTCAGACTAGATTGGTTGTCATCTGGCTGGCCGAAATAGCTTTGTCCTTCCCTGCTTTTTTGACTCGAAGCTGCTTTTTCCTAAAGCCCTTGATGTCCTCTTTTTTTTTTTTTTTTTTTTGATTTACTCCCTGTTTTCCTGATATACATCCCTGAATACCTTACTAATAAGTTGTACATAGGAAGAAATTTTTCTGAGTCCTTGCTTATCTGAAATCACTTTATTCTGTCCTCACTTTTGATAGGTAGTATGATTGGGATACAATCTTAGGTTGAAATTTTCTTTGAATTTTGAAAGTTAATTGTAGTCTTCTAGTATTCAATATTACCGATAAAATATTTAATATTAATTGGACTCTTTTTTCTTTATAGTTGATTTTGTTCTATTTTAGAACCAGAGCAATACATGGTGTGAAACCTCTTGGAAATCTGACTTGTTTTCCATGAAGTGTGGAGTTACAAAATCTGGTGACTTAGTCTCACCTAGAAAACAGCTGAACAAAGAGAACTCTAGTGGCTGCAACTTGATCACTCAGACTTTGGTGGGGCAAAAACAGTGTTCTTTCCTTGTTCTTGTTTTTTTTCCCCCCCATGGGCTAAGTAAATACCACAGAGAGTAACTCAGTTAGAGATGACTTGAGAGGTCACTGTTTAACGAGATTATGTCTGGTACAAGGCCACATCATCAGAAAGGAGATGGCATCTTCTGCCAGGGCAGAAGCTGTGAAATCTGAGGTCAGCCACAGAGAGAAAACTTATGTCAGGGAATTGTAAGGGGGAAGACTCCCAGCTCCAATAAGGTAGAGGTGGGGTATGGGTACATTTAAAGACATAGAAGTACCTCATAAAAGAGATAGCATTTAGACAGCTGCCAGAAAGTAAACCTTATAGCCCAGAAAGAGTTATTAATAGCATAGGTCAATAAACAAACATTGTATTTCTCTTTACCACTCACCATTTTAGTCTTGGAAGAGCCAGAGACAAAATAGTGAATAGAGGGAGAGATATGAAAGAACTGAGAGGAATTAGTAAAATACAGAATGTCTTTGAGAAAAACACCTTGGCCTTTTTGTATACTGCATTAAATCTCTCTGATATTTGGCTACATCGGCCTAAAAAGAATAGGGTAAAGGATAGGAGGTGAGATCCCTAGTGGGGATCCAGTGACCAGCTCATTTGTGGATAGTCTCTGAGTTTCTGCTGAAGAAAACTTAATGGACATAGGAACTAAGAGTAGAGTCTTTGGCCACAGCAACTGGAGTTTCTTGGACAGCTTTGCACGTTTCAGTTTCAATGTGCCATTCATTCTGAGCACTAGAGATGTAGAGGCAGTAAAGCTTCGGCCTGGCAGGTAAAGCCTTAAGAATTCCTTGTTTACTATTCTAGTGAAATAGGTAGACAAGTCTATCTCTATCACTAGCCAAATATGTGAACATTATCTAAGTCTGAAGTTTCTTTACTACTATTTGAGCAGTTGCTTTGTAACAAGGAAAGGCTTCTAGCCAAGAGACAATAGTAAAAAATATTTATAGCTGCATAGGTGAGATAACTGAATACAATCTATTGTGCTAGAATTGAGTTAGAATCCTCAATGTTTATGTGCAATTGGGAGAAATGTTTATAGTGACTGGGGAATTTTTTAAATTACAGAAGATAGACTCTAGGGAGTTTGTCCAGGTCAAGGTCTCAGCCATGCTAATCTTCAATAGATCATATGTAGGGGCAACCAATTCAGAAGACTTAGGTAGTCTACCTTGTCCCATGAGACCAAGAAATACTCAAGATTGATAATTGGCTGGAAAAAGTCACAAATACCTTTTAATATTTTAGGGAGAAGAGGCTTTCTGTTATATGTGATGTCATGGCCTTAAGGTAATGGACTTAAGACTAATAAAATTGATATTTACCTCCAGAAACTTTGTGTATCTTATACACTAACACTGTCAACAAAGGGAGAAAATAAATTCTGTAAGATTTTCAATCTATAAGAACCATACACATTTTGTGTAGTATGGATATGTATAAATCATGTAATTTTAAGAGTATATAAGAGTCCTGAGGGAACCAGATGTCTCTAAACCAGTTGTCTCTAAGGTTAGGATTATGTAATTCCAAGATATATGATGGTACTTCAATAAATCTTTGGACAATAACTGTATTGTTGATTTTCCCAAGTAAATGCAAACAGATTCTGAGATTCTGAATGCAAGGCCATTCTAAAGAGTGCTGAGCATACACCTACCACTGTAAAGTGAGCCTCTATTTCTATGAATGAGGATGAAGCAGTGTTAGGATTGATGACTGCAGAGAAGTGAAAAAACACAATCTCATTAACAGCCCTTAAATTGTACTGAAAGCAGTAGCCATGCCCACTTGTCTTTTTGAGGGGAGGAGCAGGAGTGTTACAAAGGCTAGTACAGGAGATAATGAATTATTTCTGTAGATGTGAAAATGGGGTGAAGTCCTTCAAAAACTACGTTTTAAAGGTTATTTTGGGTTATTTTCAGTAAAGGTATAGAGCATTAATTGAGACCTCTAAAGATACATCTCCTTTATGTGTTCCATGTCTGAACTGTCTTTGGCCCAGAGGCAAGTGGGAACAAAGTCAATGTCTGAGATGTTGCTAGAGTAACCACTTTGTGCCATCCTCAAAGTGCAGGCCAAGGCTTCTTCTCCTTCCGGCAGTTCCAGAAAGACTGTTAGGTCCACATTTAATACTGGTACCCCATTAACAATTAAGGTCTCTTCTCAGCAGACTCACCAAAGAAAAATCACTCAGCAGAAAAACATATTGATTAGTAAGAGGGCCCAGAGAGACAGGAAGTAGCTAAGAGAAAAGCAGAGTCTGAGAGGTATGTAAGATAACTACCACTGAAACAAACAGCTTTAATGAGGTAAAATTAATATACAAAAAAGCTGTGAAACATTTTTGTTACTCAGAGAAAGAAATGATTTAAAAAAAAGGTAGTCAAGTTTATAATAGAGAACATAGTCCTGATCACAACAAAAATGAAATATTCTGGTATTGCAATTGAATGGAAATATATCTCTTTGCTTTTGTTAAGGGCAATTGTTGGCAGACCAGAGCACCTATTTACTTTGAAGGGTATTAGTAGTCTGTGAGATGGTTTGCCTTTTTTTTTTAGGTACTACTTTTTGTTTCAAGACAGGGCAATTGTTCTTTCAGTGTCCTTTGTCCTTATAATATCAGCAGGTGTCTTTATCTAGACTAGATATAGAAGTGTCCTTGTCCTTGGGTTTTTCTAATTGTTTAAACTCAAGAGCTATTCCTTTGGTCTTTACACTTTCTTTTTTCTAAGTCAAAATATCTTCAAAGTACTCTATACACTCTTGCAATTCAGAAAAAGAGACAGTCTGCCATCCTACTTATTTTCTGACTGAATCTGTCAGCTCAGATTTAAGACTATCAAAAAAAGTAAAGAAGGCAGTTGTGAGGTCTTATCCTATTTTATAACCCCTTTTATATCAATTTGTAGTCAGTTTTTGACCAATATGTCTGATCATCATTCCTTTCTCCTTTTTTTAACGAAGTTTTAGTATTTTGGGGTCTCACAAGAGCTGAACTAATTGATAAATATCAGAGTACCACAGTCTAAAATTCTTCAGTGGACTTTTGTCTTTCCTTAGGAGGGTGTATAAGTCTTTAACTAGGTTATACAAATCTGATCTTGACCGAGGCTTAGTGCTATAAAAGCAGAGAGACTGGCCAACATCTTCTCCCATCTTGGTTGTGAATCACTGCCTAAATACTAGCCATTTATAAAATGACTTGCTCAGCTCTCCGGTCACTGAGACTCCAAGGAGGGACTTGTCGGGGATTTCCAGCATTCTTTTCTCATGGAAGTAGCCCAAGGGGAGCAGCAGAGGGTACGATCTTGATCTAAATCAAAACCACAACACCAGAGACTATGGAAGAAAATTAATCAGAGCAACCATTAGTGTAAGTCAGTGGTTCTCAACTCAGGGTGGGAAGGGGGTTGGGAAGAAGGAAGAGAGGGTGGAAGCAATGGCACAAGGGACACATGTCAATGTCTGAAGACATTTTTGATTGTCACAACTTCGAAGGTGGGTGTGCTAGTAGTTTTAGTAGGCAGATGCCAAGGATGCTAATAAACACCTTGTAATGTACAGGACAGACTTCCACAACAAAAAATTATCAAGCCCAAAAGGTTAACAGAGCAGAAATTGAGAAATACTGTACTCAGTCTTTGTGCTAAAAATGCCAGACATCAGAAGGCTCTGAAGGAGAGGTTAGTTTTGGGGAAAGAGGGTAAAATTTTTAGATCTTTAACAGAGTCAAAGTTCAGTTAATTTGGGAACTCGTTTCTCACAAATGGTTCTCTGAATAAGGGAGAATTATTCTTGCAGGTTAATAGGTATTTGTTGGGTAATTCACATTAATCAAGAGAGGTGGGAAAGAGTTCAAGCTAAGGTCACAGGTAAGAGAGAGTTGAAATAAATAGCTGTCTCGGTCAAGGACAAGTGAAAGCCAGAGTAGAAAGTTCTTATAGACGAACAATGTGAAACAATACAGGAGATCCATGGGAGTGGAAACATGTTATCAAAATACAGGATTCTGACTAATGGAGGAATGTTTTTCCTTTATAATAAATAAGAATATGAAGCATAGTAATAAAGTTAGTTTGCTCTTCAAAGAACTATGTAATATGAGATACAACCTCTAATACTACTCTGGTCAAGGCAATAATATTTAAATAGAGATATTAAACCTGTCCTGTTTCTGCTTTAGAGCTATATCAAAGACTTTTAACTGAGCAATTTTAACCTCACAGCTTCTTACCAGGTTGATCCTTATACAAATTAAACTAAAGTGAGCAGGATTCTTACTGATGATGGAATAGCTCCTCAAACAAACATATGTTTGAAAGTAGTTAAGGAAAAATGATGTGGAATAAAGACAATCTGGATTGTTTGACTTGGTTGAATGAAATCTGTAAAGACCGCAGGCTTTTATTCAGCAATACAGAAGCAAGTTTCTTTAAATATGTTTTAAATACAAACATCAATTCCTCATTAAACCTACATGTTTTTAAATGGTCCTCCTCTAACTGTTTTTCTAAGAGTTAAATAAAAATATTTGAAGGAAATTTAACAGATTTCAATAGGTGAAAAAAAACTTCCTATCACAATCAAGCAGAGAAAATGACATTTTCATGTGTGGAGGCCTGCCATGGAAATACTTTTAACAAAGCCCCTTCCACAAAGCAACCTGGTCAAAGACTGAGGAACAGAGATATGCATATGAGGAAGCACAATGCCTGGTAATAAACAGGCCTGTTTCTTTTTAATGTGTAATCTTTTAGCTTTCTGCCTGGATGATGTTATATAAGGCCATAATAATCAACAAATTTCACTGCTGCTGAGGAGAAGAGGAAGTCTAAACACATCAGCAATTTCTTAAGAAAGTACAAATGCCAAACAAATCAGGAATTCATTAACTAGATGGTGCTGACATTTCCCAGTGGCTTTTGGAGAACTGAACCATTTATTCCTCAATCTTTACCCAGGAACAGGAGGCTCTCTGATAGTATGTATGAAGTGTGATTTTGTTTAGACTTAAATATATACATATGATCTGATAGGCATTCCTACCTTCAGGTTTTAGTATTTTATTGAGCGTGACCCGAGGTGCCTCAGCGGGTGACAGACCTTCTATATTTTATTCCCAATTCATGCTCATTGCTCATCTCTGATGGGACATTCTGAAAGATCCATGTCATCCACAACCTGTTCTATCATGAGCAAATATAGTAAAATTTCTTTCTAAACTCCTCTTATGTGTTTCTTTAGATTATGTTGCTTGTTCTTCTTGAAATATTAATTTTACAATTTCATCTCTATCATGTTTGATTCACTGGAGTCAGTATCCATTCACAGTTTATAAACAGCAAGCCTAAATAATAAATGTTAATTCCTCTCTCTTTACCGCATGAATAGACAGCTCACTCATCAGAGTAAGAGGTGTCCTAAAAGGAAGACATTAAGGGCATAAAATGTGGGTACACATCTCAGCCAGTGTGGGGCAAACAGAAACGGTCTGTGAATAATTAGGTTGAATAATTAAACAAGATTTCAGTCATGTGAATTAACAAACAATTCCCAGCTTATGTTCCTGGGTGAAAATTTCCCCAAATCCTTTCTCATATTTATCTTTCATAATATAAGACACTGATTGATTTTTGAATTGTTATAAACTACCTATTCACAAAAAGTAAAAATTATCTTAGTTATATTAAGCAGATACATTCAATAGTTTATTATAATATCAAGATTATATGTTCATATTTCAAAGAGTTTCTTACCCTAAATCATACTGGACATTTGGGCATATTGGTATGACATTGGCCCAAAAGTGCTAGGATTATATTCCTTTTTTAAAAAATTAAACATTTTAACTGATTTTCTTCTGAATTAAAAAAATGTTAAATTTTGACACTGATTAAAAAATTATAGACACTTGCTTTGAGTATCATTTCCAGGTATCATTTTAGAAAGTTTTTCAAATTTTATTAAAATTATGCTTGAGTATTATTTGGAATTTTTTCAAAGTGCAGTTTATTTTGTCATTTAGTAAGACATGAGGAAAAAGGAATATACTATTGCTTTATAAATGTAGTAATTTACACCAAAATGTTTTTCAGCTCGGAGTTCATAAGTTTGTCAAGTCACCAGTAATCTATTTACCTAATAATTTAATTCTTTTATTTCATATTTTTCAGTTTTATCTGATGTATTCTGAAGTATTTAAATTATTTTCTGTTTAAATAGAAATGTATAGTCTATCAAGTTGATGACTTCCTTACAATGAAAATCAAGAATCATGCGTGTTAGTGTATTCTAAAATTTTACTCAATCACAGACAAGATCTCAAGCCCACGGCCTCCATATATTCATGTTTCCCTATGCATACTGCCTCCCTAGGCAGAAAGCCGGCCAATTGATCTGAAAATCTGATGTATTTAATGTACCACATTCTAAATTCTCTGGTTATCTACTATATTCTAAAGCCATGAAGTGTGCAAGTGTATCGGCAAAATTTTTATTATCAGTTAGCAGCAAAGAATTTTTATAGGAAGAAGAGCTCTTAAGTATACAACTACAGTTACCATTTCTTAATTTCCATATTCTACTTCCAATCAGAAGTTTTAACTAGAAATTTTAATATGATCATACACAAGAACATTTATTATATCTTTGGAAATCTGAAGTTTCAAAAACTGCTAGTCCTTTTACCCAAGTTTTACCAGTTATCTCCTGATTACTTAAAGTCTGCCCTCTAGGACTTTCCTTCACAATAATTTATTTGGACAATATTTCTTTAGCTCTTGCATGTTCAAAATTGTTTCACCATAGCCTTTATACTTAAAGTAAACTTGATTGCTATAAAAATCAAGAACTTTACTTATTGTTTCCTTGGATAATTATAAGTTTTACTAGACATCTTTAATATTAATTCTAAGCAATGTGTCTGGATCGTTCTGGGACAATTTTTATCTGCTAAAAGTGTGTGCTTTCAATTTAAAATTATAAATAGTTTTTGTTTGATTCAAGAATAGTTATAGTTTTAAATAGTGGTCTGTCCTATTGTTTTAGTTTTGTTTTTCTGGAACTGCCATTTTTTGGATCTCTTTTGCACGATGTCTATCATTTTCTATAATTTTTATCTCTTTATTTCTATTTCATTTCATTTTCTTTTTCACATTTCCATCTTCTCTTAATGTGCTTCTTTGCTCTTAGTAACGATCTCCATTTCTCATAGTTTTATCTTTTTCTACTGTTTCTCTGCCAAGTTCTTCCAGTTTTAGTTTTACAACTCTCTGTTGCCTGACCGTTATCTTCCTGAGATCTTCTATTTTGTAAATTTTTGTTATGGATTCATATTTCTTTTTAATGCATGTTGGTATGCTGGCAACAGTTTTCATCTGCTTTATCTTCACATATCTCATGGTGCATTTTACAATCAGTGGGAAAGTTATGCTGCTTCTTTTTACATTTTTATAACATTTTTGTATAAATACTGTAAACATTACTTTTTGTTATTTGAATAAGTTAAAATTTCCTGGAGTTTTAAAAATATTGGGAGGAGTAACTTTTCAGGCTTCAGTAGTCAAGGACCTCTCAAGCTAAGGGCCATTTCTCCATTCGATGAGACCTCTGTAAAAACATGCCTCCACTGTCACTTAAAATCTAGTCTGGCTCCAGAGGACTTCTACTGCCAGCTCTCTGTTTCCCTGGTTTCTTTCTAGGTTGTTGTCACTAATGAATAGACCCTGTCTTTCAAAGAATTTTTTTTTTTTTTCCTGGCTGGAACTTTCTATACTTTCTAACTTCAACAACTCTAGAAATCACATCTTATTCAATCTCAAACCTGCCCATGGCGATTCACTCTCAGGATAGAATCTTTTGGGATAAACATTTACTATAAATGTATGAGATTTGCTATAGAAGGGCCTCTCTACCTTCTCGTTTTTCTTCCCCACAACTTTGTCACAGCTTCTCATTTGGGCCTGTCAGCTTAGATATCTTTGAAGCCTTCGTACATAATTTTGAATTTGCAGGTATTTTCTCTCGCTCTCCTTAATTTGTAACAAATATAGATTGTGAATTTTTTGTTTATTTGTTTTGTGGAGTTTCCAGAAGGAAAAAACTGAGATGATTCAGAACTATACTGCTATATTCCAAGAGGAACTGAAAATCTCTCAGGAAGTTTTATTAATTACAATTCTCAGACAAAGTCAAAATCAATTTTTTTTCTGTTTTCTAGAGTCGAGTTACAAAGCAGTGATATATTTTGACAGCAAATTATCTCACATACTATAATTTAATAAATCAAATAAAATTTAACATACTATTATGAAATACACTTATTTTACTATATTATGAGATAAATTTTGTCTTCCAAAAATTTATATGTTGAAGATATAACCGTCAGCATCTCAGAATGCAACCATATTTGGGGATTAAGTTCTTTAAAGAGGTGATTAAGAAGAGGATATTAGAGTGGATCCTAATCCAACTTGACTAGTGTCCTTATAAGAAGAGAAAATTTGGAAACACAGACACCAAGGATGCACACACACAGAGGAAAGGCCATGTGAGGACAGTGAGCCACCTAAAAGTTAATCCATGTACAAGTTAAGAAGCCTCAGAAGAAGCCAAACCTTAATCTTGGTATTCTAGCTTCCAGAAGTGAGAAAATAGATTTCTGTTGTTTAAGCCACTCAGACTGTGGTATTTTGTTATGACAGCCCTGGCAAACTAATATTCACTGCTAACTCTGAAATTCATACAGAAAGAGTAAGTACGCCTCTCTCGTACCCAAGAGAGAAGAAAAGAGAAGTTTGTTGTTATGAGTTGAGAAAAGAGAATGTAGAATGCTGTTTCCAGTATTTATGACTATACCCCAAATGCAGCTGCAGGGCCTGTTGTTATGACTAATGCAACATGATTTTATTTCTGAATAAATAGGTTTTCAAATGATGTATTGAACATCTATTAAAAATCAGCAATGTTTACTTTTTTAAATTTTCTTCCACCTTTCCACCTAAAATATTTTTTTCAATGTCTAACATTTTTTTACCTTCTGTATACATCTTTATATATCACCTTGTCAAAACCCACTATCAGTCATGAGGATTTTCTAGAAAACAGCAAAAACATTGTGTCTTTTAGTATCAGCATCCACGATGATGTCACACAGCTAATGGAGGATTAGAGATTGCAGAGACAAGTGTGGGAGCCATTCAACATGAGCCTTGACATTTTTGCCCTGATTCTCTGTAGGTGGTTCTAAAATGCTTCCCACCCCTAGAACCCCACCTCAGCTATAGCCCGGTAACCCTGCCGTCAAAAGCCTAATTAACTTGAGAAATTTGAGGAATAACTGGTGGAAAGTCTTTCAAAGGGCTAATAAGATTTCTGTTTTAACAGGTTGATAAAAAGATCAATATAATTGACTTGAATTCCACTTTTACAGTAACCCTAAAATATTTGAGTTCATTGAATAATCACATTTTTCCTACAATGTCCAGCATGATTTTCTATTTACTTTCATTTCTCAAAAATCTATTTTTAGTGTGTTATATATTGTTACACTGTTCCATTCACATTTGGGTAAATGTATTTTTGAAAAAAATATCTTTTCAATGAGGATTTAAATGAGAATTTAGCTGATATCTAAAAAAGCTATGTATACTTCTAAGAGATTACATTATTCTGATATTCTAAAATTAAATACAAATTAGACCACTGGTTTTACATTGCCATTCCTCTTCTTAACTCTAATGTGTGTCATATTATTAAGATTCAAGATGAAGTTTTCTATTTTTAAAATGCTTACATGCATAAAATGCGTACTTATATTTTTTAGCCAAATATTAATGCATTACCATGTCAAAAAGGCTTTCTGGACTGGATACAAGACTCTCAACCCATTTGCACTACAACATCCATTTCAAAGTATATCCCCAAACAGTCTGCCTCCTTCCTTCATCTCCACTGTTAGAGCCATTGTCATCTGTCACCTGGGTTACCCCAGTGACCTCTCAATTCTGTTTCATGCTCTTCTACTCTTAGAATCCATCCAAAATGATCTTTTTAAAATATGAGGTAGACTGTGTCACACACCTGCTTAAGTCTGTATACTGGTTTCACATTGCTCTTGGGAAAAAAAAATCAACTCCTCTCATGGAGCCTCGAAGGCCTTAAATATAACCCCATTTTATTTTTTTCATGGCATTTACCACTATCTAAAATGTTTGATTTGTTTTCTCTTTCTCCCCACTGTCACGTAATTTTCATGAAATTAAGGAACCTGTATGCCTTCTTCCCTACCATGTCCCCAATTCTAAAAGAACTTGATATTCATACTAACTGAATGGGCTTTCAGTAAGTGGTTGTTAAGTATATGTGATTGTTTGAATGAATGATTCTAAACAATTACATTGCATTCTTCCCAAGCTTACTTAAATTTCTCCTAGATTATTTGAGTGCTTTGTTGTGTTTTAAAATACTTCATTTTTCTAATAAAAAGCAGAGTCTAATTCAATAGCTATGCTTATAAAGATCATAGGAATCAGATAAACAATCAAATTAGTTTGTTTAGTATCTTTATGCCTCCTCCTATCCATTAAAATAATTTAAATAATTTAAATAATTCAGATAACTTTTATAATAACAATCTCATTCAATTACTCATTGTCCAATAGAGACATAGGATCCCAAATAAAAGACTATTTTTAAAAAATCTCAAGTGCAATGAAAGAAAAACTTGATCTCCCTCCCTCCTCTTCTATTCCACAAAGAAAGAAAAGTAGTGTGTGAATCTCTGGGATCCTTAGTTTTGGGTGCTGTAAGGGCCAAGATGACTGGATGGAGTGAGAATTACTCTATAAATGGGTTTGCACTGATATCTGTACTCCCTAAACCCAACTGAAGGAAATAAAGCTAGAAAAAGGCAGATTAAGAGAGCATCAGGGTGGCCGAACAGCTTGATTTACTCTCACGTCTCAGAAACTTTCATTAAGATTTACATCATGATGCTGACCTAAGTGGCAAAGCAATTTTTTCAGAGCTGAACAAAAAAGCTAATACTCTCCAATTGGGTCAGGTAACCTTTTTCTTGCTCACAGCAAGTAATGGAGTTTGTCTCCTGTGAATGGGGCTGACCAATGGATATATATCGCTGCATTCCAGTGAAGCAGGTTCCCCATGTGATAAATCTGCACTCCACTTATTTAGGTTTTCTAAAAGCCCTTTCTTATTTTATTCATTTTTCTTAGCCTGAGAAAGGCTATATGCAAACATTTTTTTTTTTTTTTTTAATGTGCAAGCCAACATTAAAATGCCCAGCATGATTGTTAAAAGCACCTGGAGAGAAAAAAAAAAAAAATGACCCAGTGCCTGGGGAACCAAGTTCCTAAAATAATTCTAAAAAAGAAAGCAAGCACACACAAACATACACACACCCCATATTAAAGAGATTTCAGTGGAGGCTGAAGTTAATTAGAATGTTGTTTTATGTAATTTATTTCAGAAAAATTAATTTTTTAATCAAAGAGAAGGAAGACACCACAGAGAAACGAAATGTGTCTTACAAACTATTGCATTAACAGCCCTAAAGCAGTAAGATGTAATAATCATAGTGTAAACTAGTTAACCACATTAATTCTGTTGAATGGAATGGAGGATACAACCATTCTAGGCCGAGAGAGATGGCAGCTGAGTCCCTCTAGGCTGGCCTTGGCCACATTAGGGAATTTTCTTTGCCTAACTATGACCCACTGGTTCTATGAAGCAACTACTAACATTTGTGAGGTCTCAATGTGAATGTAAAAAAAAAAATATTCCTTCTTCAGCAAAGAAGTTTTAGAGAAGTGTATTATTTGTATCAAAATAATAGCAACAAGCTCATTTTATGTAAATTATACAATTCAAATAATTGGATTTAAGAAGAAAGAAAATTAGGGATTAAGAGCCAAGTCAATAGAATGTAACAATTTGTTATGAAATAAATTTTTCTTGCTTTCATGGAAATAATACTCTTTGTGGTAGGTTTGAAGCTTACTTGTTTTGGTATCTTCATTTTTATAGAAAAGGTGACCACAGAAACTTTTTCTTAGACATTGACTTTAAGTTTTTAATAATTTGTCATTTTGAGATGCAACATTCTCCAATGAGATATGATAGTGAAAAAGTCAAATAGATAAAAAACTATAAAGTATTTAGAAATCTGTCTTTAAATATTACAAATATATTGTAGTATTTCAATGAGTCATATCACATTTTATAAACAACTAGGCTTAAAAATTCCATGTATATCGATGTTCCATCAATACCACGCTCCTTTACTCTATTTCATTGTTAAATATCAACTGTTAATTTTTACATAGTTATAGTATTTTACTTGCATGTAAATCTTCAAATTATATAGTTGATTCTTTAACTTATGTAAGCTGTTTGCACAGCACTTCTTGAACACTAATAGGCACATAAATCATATGGGGTATCATTAAAATGCAGTTTATGTTTCAGGGCCTGAGATTCCGCATTTTTAACATCCTCCTAGGACACCAGTCTTGTTGGTCTGCGGACCACACAAAGGGGCCATACTATTATTTCAATATTGTAAATCATTTCAGTAAGAGTTAGTATTTTATCTTAGAACTTTTAAAGTAAAATGTATATGTTAAGCTGCGAAATTTTAACAAAATTAATTTTTACACTGATGAAATTTCCATATTAAAAATAAATGATTTCTATAATATAATTAGCTGAGCATCATTTTGCAATTCTTAATTTACATCTAGCTAATACCTAATTTGTGGATTATTAATGGTAAATGTATATAGATTATTTCATATTGATTCATGTCTTCTGGATATACTTAGGAATTTTAAATGGGAACTTAACAGTAAACAAATAGCAGATAATATAAACTGATAAACAAAATGTTGCTAGCCAGTACACTTATACTAAGTGTTTCTTAAATTTTTATTTTAAGATGGCTTTCAGAACCACAGTGGGGGAAGGAGCAGAAGCCTCTTATTGAAATGTCATTGTATCAGAAAGGTTTTTTAATTCCTGGGTGTGTTCCTCTGGGGGGAAAAATATCAATTCTGTTAGAACAAAATACTTTACTTTCATTTGTCAGAAAATTATTGTAATATGCTGAATTTGTTAGAATAATATATTCTACTGCCATCTGCTGTAAGATTGTCATAAGAAATATACAAATCACTTATATGTAGAGTCAACAAAGTTATGATAAAAATGCAAACATTTTTCCAATTTATAAGATTTCTACCAGGTGCACAGTGTGCCCTTAGGTGTGGCTCCTTGTATGATGTGCAACCTGAACAAACGTCCATGGGAATTTAACTCCACTCCTCTGATCTGAAGGTAAAGGCTGGCCCTTAAGTGGTCTTGGACCATTGAAAAAGGAATTGATATTATCCTCACGACATAGCATCAGGAAGGACAGTTGCAGATGTCAATGGCACAGATGAGGTTCAGCATTCATGTGCATGGAGCCAGGAGGGTATGCAGGCCACCACTTGATCACCATGTTGCTTACACTGGTGCAGGGTGGTGCTTGCTCAGGGAGAGGATAGGTTCCCATTTCTGACTCAGTAAAATCACTTTCAGTAGCTGTCGCCTTTCAAAAATCCAGTCATAAAGAGATTTATCTCCATTTTGTCAGGACGGGTGAGCAATCATATTATATAATTGCATATCTTTCTCTCTTAAATTTACACCACAGATTTTGAAACTTAAATGTCAAGAGTGCAATGTTTGTCTCTGCTCTCTCGTTCCTCTTAGCCATAGGGGCCTTGCCTGGATAAGAGCCTGGACATGAAGCCTCCCGATATTTTAATATTTTCCAATATTATTCCATACTGATTCATAAACTGTAATGAGAGGTATGCCATTAAGATGGTATATCAGGTCGTTCCATTTAAGAGATAATGTTTCAAGCTAAATTACTTTTATGATAACAGTACTAAATATAGTACCTGCTGGAAACATTTTTGATAAATACTAAATAGAAACATCTATCGTCCTCTATTTCTGTCCTTTGATGGATATCATTTAGAAAGTGATTACATAAATGTGGCAGAAAAATGTTTAAAAATTATATCAAAGGGATGTCTTGAAACACGGTAGGCCAAGCGGATACAAATAAACATTTTCTCATTACAAATTCACAAATAGGGTGGGTACATTATGACCAAAGTTTTAAATGAATAGTCAAGTTCAGGATGAAAACAAGAGTAATCCCTGGGTATCAGAAAGAAGAGAGAAATAAAACTAGAGCTGAGACTTTGCAGGTTCATGGGTGTTTCTAATCAGTTATAGGCCCTAGGGTGTGAGGACCAGGTGCTAATGATTATGTGGAGGTGGATATATAACCATAAGCTATAAGAAGTGAATGTTTTCATCCATAAATATTCTATTTCCTTTCCCCCCTGGAACAATTCTGTACTAAAGCCTTGAGGTGGGTCTACATGTGATGAGAATTAGGGCAGAGGCCCAATGTGGAGAATCAAAGCCCAAATGAGATGAGGAGAGAATCTATGTGGGGTGGGAAATTGGCCCAGAGTGAGTTTTTTAGGCCCAGGTGGGGTGAGGAGGGCTCCTGTTCAGTGATGCAGAGCAGCACAGGGGTTTGAAGCAAGAATAGGGAAAGGATGGCATCCAAACAGGATGTCAGAGCCAATGAGAAAAGGCAAGCATGTGCATGGGACATGGTTACATAAAAAGAGAATGCTGAAATAAACACATATAACCAAATTTCTGCTGTCAGAAAAAGGAATTACAAATATGAAAAGGGAAAAATTATATTGAATGCTGTGGTGTTGGTCTGGAATCAGGGGTATCAGTGAACTACTGGTTTTCAATATATAAAAATAGAAATGGAAATAAATACATGTATGTATAATATATACACATATTTCTTAGCTCTCACCACTTAGCAGTTCTGGTACCAGTGAAAATACTCCAAAACAGAGAGTATAGCTAGCATCAGATTTTGGTTTTAAATATTATTATTCACATAAAGAACTAGGACTGCTAAGAGAAATGTCTGATTCCAGGGCTGGGGCATGAAAAAGACAGATGGGCCTGAAACATTTTGTTGTGCTGGGAGCAATGAAGTGCTCCAAGAGTGTTGGATCATCACTCAAAAAAAAAAAAAAAAAAAAAATGGTCAGACACAGGAGTCAGCTTCAAAGAGCCCCAATGGTCAGATTTTAGACAATATTAGCATCAAATAATGATCCTAATGGGTTATAGCTTATTGAATAAAATAGGAAATCATAGTCTATTCTGACAAGTCAATAAATCTAAAGCTTTTGAGAAAAAAAGACATCTAACTTCACAAGGCATATTCCCTCATATACTTATTAACTACATTTTTTTTTTTTTTTAAAGTTACTTTTAAAGTAGAGATCCTGGCAAACATCATCTTAATCAGGGATCAAGGAAACGTTATCATTAATGGGACAAAGCAAAGTTTTTGTACCACCTTATAGGATGCAGTGACAAGAATACAGCATTGTTTTGTGATATTTTCACCCAAGATGTATAACCTGAATCTAACCATGAGGCGCGGCGTCCAGTGAGAGTGGTAAATCCTGCCACGTCCAGCGTGGCTTGGGAAAATAAACCTGAGCGGGAATGGTGGGAGATTGAGAAAAGAAAGAAGACAGAAAGCTGGGATCAGAAGGTCCACTATCCACTGATGATGGAGTAGTGGCACAGTTTTATTTTTGCAAGCTGCTTTTATACAAGAGCGTACAACCGCTAACTAAAATAAGATTATCCCCGCCCAACCTACACACCCTGCTATAATTTTTTTTGTTCCCGTCTGCTTGAGGCTACGAGCATACTCCCTGCCTCGGAGCAACACCGCATTGTAGATCTTTCTTTAACCTACAAGTTTTATATATTTCAGATATTGATCTTGGGAGACGGTTTGTACTTCCCCATTCGTAGGAGGGTTGTAGAGGTGAGGCAACCCTTGGTTGACCTCACAGATTGCAGGGACCTTGTCAACTTGCAACCTGCTCTCTACAATGTGGAAACATCAGATAAAACCAAACTGAGCAACATTCTGCAAGATAATGCTCCCTCCTGCAATATTCAAAAGTGTTAAGATCATGAAAGCCAAGGGAAGGCCTAGAAAATGGTCCAAACTGAAGGAGGCATGATAGCTAAATGCCCCCATGTGTCTCTGAATTGTACTCTTTTACTCTAAGGAAAATTACTGGGACAATAATTGGTGAAATTTGATTGGAGTCTGAGGACTTTATGTAAAGTATCAGTGTTAGTGTCTTCATGATGATGGTAGTTCTGTGGTTATATGGGATAATATACTTGTTTGCAGGAAATGCACACTAAAGTATTTTATGGCCCAAGGTGGCAATTAATTCTCAAGTGGTTCAAAGGAAAAATTGTTTGTTATTGTATTCACAACTTTTCTGTAAGTTTGAGGTTGTTTCAAATTTAAAATATTATTTTTAAAATGTCAATGTTGTATCTGTATAAACAGTGACAAAAATCCAAAGGCATTTATATAACCTAAATTGTGTGATATAAAGAATAATAGCATAAAATAATTTAGAGCACATCTTTGCTAGGCATAATTCTAATCACTTTTTACATATAACTAATTTAATTTCAAAACAACACTATGAACTCTAGAAAAGGAGCTGAGGCATATAAAAGTAAAATAACTTGTCCAAAGTTATACTAAATATCTTCTCGAACCACATAGAAATCTAATTGATCCAGAGTAATTTTTCTCTGGGATTTGCTTTAATACTACTTTTATTCAAATAAAACTCTCTTGATCCTTATAAACTATTATATCAAGCTTCAGATATAGGATGTTTGTCCAGGGGTAAGATGGGTTCTTCCAAAGGGAGTCACAGAAAAGCTCCCTGCTCAGAGTCAACAAATGCAAACAGCAAGAGCAATCACTGTGTAATTAATTGGAAAGCTGGTTCCAGCACAGCCGAGTCGGTAGAGCCTCGCTTCCCCTTCCTGCTTTCCATGTGTACAGAATATGATCACAACTGGCAGCAAGCATAGAGATAAGGCATAGGATAAAACCTAAGAGCTGTTCACTCAAGACGGTGAACAATCTTTATGAGGAGAGACTCACAACAAGTATTGGGGACATCAATAACAAAAAATAACTAAGACCTTCAATGACACAATGAAGGGGGAAAAAAGGTCAGATGCACTGAGAAGTCAAATATTGTAAAGCTACTCACTCCCAGAATAAAGTCTCATTTACTTCTGCAGTTAGAAAGACTGCTAGTCTGCCTGCTCCACATACCTTCACAGGAAATCTTGCCTGTCAATCACAGAAGAAGCAGTTAAGCCTCCTTCCAACACTTTACCCCTCAAAATTTAGTGACTATTGAAGAAAAAAACTTACTTAAATTCAAAGAAAACTTTTACTCATAAAAACTCTGACAATCAGAATATCAAACTTTATTAAACCATTAGCAAGAAAAAAGGAGGATCAAGATGAACATACTGAACAACCACTATTTAGAGGTCACCAATACAAAAATGAACAATAGATATGAATAGGCAATTAAGGAAGAGAAAACCTGAATTGCTAATAAAGATATAAAAAGATGGTCAAATCGAGAAAGAAAAAATTCAGTCTTATATGTAGAAGGTTCTGCATAGTATTCAGGCACCACCTGGAAGTGTACAGCTGCTGCACTATACCTCATCCCACAGTTGCTCTAAAGGATACTGATAAAGAAAAGTCCTGTCAGGAAGCGAACTTTAAGCAGAGTACCTAAGGGTTCATTTTGCCTGGCAAAGGGGATAGCTAGATATACAGATCTAAACCAATATATGAGCTATAACTAACACTTTAATCAGGGGACCCCAACACGCAGGCCACGGACCTGTATCAGTTCATGGCCTGTTAAGAACCGGGCCACACAGCAGAAGGTAAGCGGCAGGCTAGTGAGCAAAGCTTCATCTGTATTTGCAGCAGCTCTCCAGCGCTAGCATTACCACTTCAGCTCTACCTCAGATCATCAGGCATTAGATTCTTACAGGAGCACAAGTCCCTGGTGCCAAAAAGTTTCACATATACCTGCCTTCAAACAGTAAACTCAAAATAAACAATGATAGTGCAATGATCGTAAAGACAAGAAACGAACTTGTTACTTCAATTTTGTCATTCCATGTGAACACATGGACTTTAAGTGCTTAAAATGTTTAAAACTGTGCAAAGAGGCAGAACATTTTTTATAAGTGTAAATTTTATAGATGCGAAAAATATACATGAATATACAGAAAATATATTCATTTTATTTTATGATTATTACCTAAAAGAGTTTTCTTAAAGGAG
>NW_011888792.1:6675239-6677632 GCF_000151845.1 Pteropus vampyrus | reverse complement strand
CCTGCTTTCCATGTGTACAGAATATGATCACAACTGGCAGCAAGCATAGAGATAAGGCATAGGATAAAACCTAAGAGCTGTTCACTCAAGACGGTGAACAATCTTTATGGGGAGAGACTCACAACAAGTATTGGGGACATCAATAACAAAAAATAACTAAGACCTTCAATGACACAATGAAGGGGGAAAAAAGGTCAGATGCACTGAGAAGTCAAATATTGTAAAGCTACTCACTCCCAGAATAAAGTCTCATTTACTTCTGCAGTTAGAAAGACTGCTAGTCTGCCTGCTCCACATACCTTCACAGGAAATCTTGCCTGTCAATCACAGAAGAAGCAGTTAAGCCTCCTTCCAACACTTTACCCCTCAAAATTTAGTGACTATTGAAGAAAAAAACTTACTTAAATTCAAAGAAAACTTTTACTCATAAAAACTCTGACAATCAGAATATCAAACTTTATTAAACCATTAGCAAGAAAAAAGGAGGATCAAGATGAACATACTGAACAACCACTATTTAGAGGTCACCAATACAAAAATGAACAATAGATATGAATAGGCAATTAAGGAAGAGAAAACCTGAATTGCTAATAAAGATATAAAAAGATGGTCAAATCGAGAAAGAAAAAATTCAGTCTTATATGTAGAAGGTTCTGCATAGTATTCAGGCACCACCTGGAAGTGTACAGCTGCTGCACTATACCTCATCCCACAGTTGCTCTAAAGGATACTGATAAAGAAAAGTCCTGTCAGGAAGCGAACTTTAAGCAGAGTACCTAAGGGTTCATTTTGCCTGGCAAAGGGGATAGCTAGATATACAGATCTAAACCAATATATGAGCTATAACTAACACTTTAATCAGGGGACCCCAACACGCAGGCCACGGACCTGTATCAGTTCATGGCCTGTTAAGAACCGGGCCACACAGCAGAAGGTAAGCGGCAGGCTAGTGAGCAAAGCTTCATCTGTATTTGCAGCAGCTCTCCAGCGCTAGCATTACCACTTCAGCTCTACCTCAGATCATCAGGCATTAGATTCTTACAGGAGCACAAGTCCCTGGTGCCAAAAAGTTTCACATATACCTGCCTTCAAACAGTAAACTCAAAATAAACAATGATAGTGCAATGATCGTAAAGACAAGAAACGAACTTGTTACTTCAATTTTGTCATTCCATGTGAACACATGGACTTTAAGTGCTTAAAATGTTTAAAACTGTGCAAAGAGGCAGAACATTTTTTATAAGTGTAAATTTTATAGATGCGAAAAATATACATGAATATACAGAAAATATATTCATTTTATTTTATGATTATTACCTAAAAGAGTTTTCTTAAAGGAGGGAAGGTATTTTTAAATGATCTGCTCTGGGGTCAAATAATGAGGTATATCACAACCTAAAGCATCAAATTAACATTTAACTTAACATGAAACTAATTTTAGAATGCCCCCCAAAAGAATTACAATCAAGTCATAAGTAAGCTATAAATAAACATGTATACATATATATAAAACATACAAAATATATATAGCTTAAATGAATATTGTTTTCTATATCTTCTTGGAAAAATATTCAAACATCCTTCTAAATAACTCGGGAGAAAGGAAATTAAAGCTGAAAATAACATTTCAGAAATGGGTAGCAATGAAAAGAGGCTACATACCAAATCTGGCCAAGATAGAATTGAAAGAAAAATTCAGAAACTTTAGTGTCTTTATTAGCAACAAAGTATGTTAATAACAAATTAATTAAATTTCTAATTCAAGGAGTAAGTGGGAATATTAACTATATAAAAAGACAGGAGACATACAAATGGCCAACAAATATTTGAAAAGATGCTCAACATCCCTAGCTATTAGGGAAATGCAAATCAAAACCACAATGAGATACCATCTCATGACTATAATCAAAAGGACAAAGCTATAATCAAAAGGACAAGTAATAACAAATGCTGGAGAGGATGCGGAGAAAAAGGAACCCTCATACACCATGGGACTGAAAATTGGTGCAGCCACTATGGAAAACAGTATAGAGGTCCCTCAAAAAACTAAGACTTAATCTACCATATGATCCAGCAATTCCTCTACTGAGCATTTACCCTAAAGACTTGAAAACCCATATCCGAAAAGATAATTGCACACCGATGTTCATAGTAGCATTATTCACAGTGGCCACGACATGGAAGCGACTGAAGTGTCCTATGATAGATGATTGGATAAAGAAGCTTTGGTACATATATACAATGGAATACTACTCAGCCATAAGAAGAGATGAAATACTGCTATTTGTGACAACATGGATGGACCTTGAGATAATCATGCTAAGCAAAATAAGCCAGAGAGAAAAAGTTGAAAATCATCTGATATCACCTATATGTAGGATATAAACCTAAAA
>NW_011888792.1:6645437-6674541 GCF_000151845.1 Pteropus vampyrus | reverse complement strand
GAAAAATATATAGTATAATCTCATCTTTAGAAAATGATTTTTTAAAACTTAAGTAAATATGCATATCCATCTTTATAAGTAAATGCATAGAAAACAGTCTGAAAGAACACACAACAAACTTTCTTCTTAGGGTAGAATTAGAATTGGGATAAAGAGATAACAGAAGACTTTCATTTTTATTCTACATATTTCTGTATTAAATGAAATTCTTACAAGAATGCTTTGATGAAATAATTTGTGTATATACACACATACATCTTCTAAAACATATCTAAAGATAGCACAAGAGTGGTCAATGGAAAACAGCCCAGAAGCTAACATCAAATACAGAATAGTTGTAGAGTGGTCTCTGGAACCAGCCTGCCTGAGTTCAAGTTCTTTTGCCACTTGTATATTCTGGGGAAGGTAATTAATATCTTTGTCTCAGTACCTTCATTTGTGAAATAGGGATAGCTAATGGGGTATCATCTAAATGAATATGTATAAAGATCCTTATAAGAATGCGTAGCATATATAAAGCACCCAAAGCATATAGAAAAATAGTGTTAGCAAGACTTATTAAAGTAAAAAGAGCATTTTTCAAGAAGAAATGTTTGATATTCTCAAGTTAGGAATGGATGAAAAATGAAGGGAAACACTGAAATGTTATTTTGATATTTGAGAGGACCAAACCAAAAGAATAATTGCGTTGAATCCTCAGGTTAATAAGAAGTGAAAAGTTGGGGCACAAAAAATGCTAATATCTTAAACAAATATACCAGAAAAGAAAGGAATGATGACAATGTAGATTAATTTGTAGGGGCAGGCTTGAAGGAAATGTTTTTCTCTATGTTTGTAGCTTTGGAGAAAAGGAATCGGTGACAAAAGACTGAAGGGTTGTTAACAGGTAAGGGTGATGGATAGAAGATGATCCCAGAGGGGACGGAAGGAAACAGAATCAGTAGCACAGAAAGAGATGGTAGGGAATTGCTATTTCTAAATAGGATTAAAGCATGAATCCAACATTCTGAAAAAGTAAAACTAACACAGAATTATAAATCCAGAGTTTTAAATCTGCTTTGTACTGAGAAGACTTACATACTTTATATAGAGGAAAGGAGCAGTTGCCATGGTGGCTTAGGAGATGAGTATGGCTATCACACTGAATGACAAATTACAGCATTAGAAGGATGGGAGGAAATTGCAAGCTCAGAACTATTGATAAAAGTTTAAAAGAATTGTGGAGATATAAGGGAAAGTTAAATCTAGGTGTGGAAGCTTAAGAGTGTGTTAAATCAATCAGTTACAAAAAAACTCTGAAGTTTTAGTGAGAATTTCAAACTCTTCTCCAGCACAGAAATAATGGAATTAGTAAAATGAACTATCTAGATAAATCTCTAAGTGATGTAGACATTATATTTTTGCTGTGATCTTTTCTTTTAGCGTTTTGGTAGCATTTTGAATATTACATATTTAATTTGTATTACAGTGCATTCAGTCATACCATGCTGCATTTGCTACTATGTTTTCAAATAAAATTAAGAGATTTAACATATTTATTTACCCTTAATTCGAGTCTACATTTGTCTCTATAATTAGAAAAGAGACATGGAAAAGAACCACAACCATTATTTCAGCAACTTTAGTTACAACTAACTCTACTCATGTCAGTCATGTTCTAATCCCTAGGTAAAAGGTGACATAAGAAAAGGTGAGACTAGGGTGAAGAGTGAGCATGGGAAACGAATGGAATGAGGAGACATAACATTTTTTCCTTCACACATTCTGACATGATTTCCCATGCTTACAACTATTTTAGTGGGACTTCTCTCTTCTTTGGAAGATATTTTGGAAGAAGATAGATGAAGAGTAGACAGACAGATGGAGAAAGCAGAAAGAGGCAATGTATGCCTTTGTGACAAGGAAATGTACTTTTTTGCATATGTATGGATCCTTGAAACTTGTAAAAATGTATTTCACTTTAAGTAAATTCAGTATATGAAATAATATTTAATATGTGCATAACACAAATCAAGAGGTTATTATTTACTTTAAAAAAGACTATGAATGTTTTCTTTTGAAATTTTCTTTTTCTTTTTTTTTTTTAATTAGGAAGCAATCCCAGAGCACAAAACATAAGCCTTGATTTATACATAATGCTTTAGAAATGTATCAAATTCTGCCCAAATCCCAAAAGCAGAAACATAGCTATGCCAAATGTGAGTCAGTAATAATGTTTCTATAGTTCTTAGGGTCTAATGTAGGCAAGAATGATGATTTTTTTTACAAGCCTAATAACCTTTTTGGTGGTAGAAAGATTTTCCTCAGCTATTTGTAAAGTGAAATTTGAAGAATTAATGAAGAGGAAGTTTCTGTTCAACAAGTGGATTGGCTGAATGAGAAGTATTTTCTTGCTTTGCCATGTATAAAATTCAAGAGAACGTCTTTTAATGTACATTTAAATATCTATTTTCTTTTTCTGATCTTAGATATCGGTAGCACTTAGAGTGGAAATTTTTCCAGGCTTTATCCCTTTTTGAGATCTAATTAAACTTGATTTAGTGGAAAATTTATCAGCATGCTTTTCCCCTCATATTTCATTTATGGATATGGACAGACACCCATTTTTACCATGCACTGTATGTTGAAAGATCAAATACATCAGCATAATTTAAATAAATCTGAGCCCTATAAATTCCCACTGGATGCAAGACCACAAATGGAAACAAGAACAAGGGCATGTTCAATGACATTAAAATGCAACTAATTTAAAACACAAAGGAAATACATTTCTGTAGAGTGCCTAATAAATCTACAGCACTCATTTCCACAGGATTTTAGTGAGCCAAATACCTCAGCAACTTTCAAGAGAGAATTACACATTCATAGCATAGAGAAAAAAATATTTGTGGCTACGAGGCTACATAGACTATCAATTTATAAGCTTTGTTTTTGAGTTATAAGAGACTCCAGCCAACTTTCCAGCTTAGTAAAAATTCCTTGATAATTAGAGAATGTGCTAAAGTGAAAATATCTTTGGATTTGTAGTCTTTGTTTACTTAATTCTTTTATTCGACTGCTGGATTTATTTCAAATAGTACTGGGGTTCCAGATATGGCCAAAATGTTTTCTTTGAATGGATTATGCCAGAAAAGATCATTGGTGTAATCAAATCAATCTTCTGAAAACACTGCATAAGCAAAACCAGTAATTTTTATAGTATTACAAATATATTTGTATAAGAATATTAGTCAAAGAGAAGGAAACAAAGAAGAAAAATGATAAAGAGAAACAAGGGAGTGAATGAGAGCTGGAGGGAGAAAAAGAAAAAGAAAAGGGCTAGAGGTGATAGATAGTATGGCTGGAGCCACAAACTGGTTCTGGACCAAAACAGAGATAAGAAATCAAGTTTTGCTAATAAAATAACAAAAGTCTTTATTATTCCCTCCTTATTACTAATGTTTCTTAATAAATAGTCTTCCATTTAATGTTATTCCCAATGTTTTACTTTTTATTCATCCTCCCATGCCAGCAATTACCAAAGAGAGGCTCATGTAAGCTTCCTTTTATCCAGATATCTTCTTACAGGTCTCTTTGAGGATTAAGAAAGCCAACCGTCCCTTTCTATGAGCCCAACCTTCTGCATGTCATTAGTGAACTCTCTACAATTCCAAGCCCACGATCCTCCCATTAATTCAACTATTTAGTTAACAATCTCCTATCTCCCAGGTGCTATACTAGGTTCTGGAGATATGTCAACAAAATAACAAAAATCTCTACTCTCATACAGCTTATGTTCTCTTGAGGGAGGGAGGAAATGGGAGAGAAGGTAGGTAACAAAATAAAAAAGTAAAATATGGAGATGGTAATATATGCTATGTAAAAAAACCACACACACACACACACACACACACACACACAAACAAAGCAGAAAGTGTGAGTAGAGAGTTTGCTTGTGGAGCATGAGAAAAGGGTTTTAAATAGAGTGGTCAGGAAAATCCTTACTGAACAATGTCAGTCGAACACTGTACAATGTGAAGGACTGAGTCACTGGCATAAATATTCAAAGCAGAGGGGGAAAGGGGAATGAAAATTCCCAGAGTCAGATAATGATTCTGGATATAATTTTGATAAAGATGGGGAATCTGGGGGATATTAACAGAGTTTTGTCATGATCTGACTTGCATTTTGACAGGATCATTCTTGCTTTATATCGAAAGTAAATGAATCTGAAGCTCTGGCTAAGTAAATACAGGGTGGAAAATGTAGAAATGGAAGTCTTTTAGTACAGATGCAGAAATTAAAACCAAGTCAATGGGAACTTTCAGAGAAAGCATGTGACAACCACAAAATAGAGGCAATGATAGGAGACTGTTGGTTACTAATACATAAAGTATAGAAAGAGATTGAGGAATCGGAAACAAAAACAAAAACAAAAACAAAAAACACTTGTCTGACAAGTATAAAGAGAAACAGCATGAAAGGTAAAAACTATTGAGGACCCAGAGCTTAGACATCATGAGTTTAGACTGACGTGTTGTTTGATATATTTACGACTACTACATACCAGTAATAGCATAGAAGCTTGATTTAAAGCTTAATAAATTTTTAAAAATTATTAAAAATTATTAAAAATTTATTCGGAGTTGTGGTTTTACTGAGCAGGTGCAATAAACAATAGGAACATCGAATAACAGATATTGATAAGAGGGAGCAGATAATTGCTACAATTTTAATTGCTGTAATTATAATTGATAAGCTATTCAACCATGTGGTTCCAGGCAGGAGAAAGTAAATAAATCCAAAAGGAGTATAAATAATGAGGCAACGTAGGACTCAAGACGCATCATCTGTCTAAAAGATTGAAGAGTAGATTTAGTAGAAATGAGGTTGAGAGGATGGGAAAGGGTTATTAGAGAGTGAGATTTAGGTGCTTAAGATTTTTAATGTGGAACATAATATAGCAAAATATAATTATATTGAACTTAATTAAAGTTGATGTCCTAGTGTATCTTAGGCCATAGACAGTTTCATTTTATGACACAGATTTAATCATTCTCATTACCTTTTTTGTTGTCATAAAATCAAGTAAAAGGATTCTCTTCTAGATTTTTTAGAGTTATCTGCTCTAGTATATGTCAACTTACCATGATAGGCAAGAATAAGGGGCCCATTGTAGGAAAGCTGCCCCCAGCTTACAGAATCCTCTTTTTTACATGGCTTATTTCAGAGTGGATATTAGCATTTTACTCATATTTATATAGTTTTAGAGAGTCCAAACATTATAGAAGTTTTGGTGGGTGATCAGTCAAATGCCTTCTGAGTATTCTTTTTTTCTGTTATATAGTCTAGGTTAAAAATATGCACACTGATTTAGTAAAACCAAAGAAAATCAGATATAAGGAGTCTATTATTTAAATAGAAAAGTATTCTTTACTACCAAATATTAGATAGTGATAGATGATAGCTAGATAGAGACACAGTTTTAATTTTGAACTTGTTGAAGAACTCTTTTGAAGCAAGGTAACATAGTTGACTAGTTTTGCTTATGCTTCTCCAACTTTTCTGTCTTTTTTTCTAAATCAGCAGAGCAAGGTCTGCAGATGTAATTTTCTCTTTCAGAGTGAATGCTGAAGCAAATTGCCTCACCTTACTTTGAGTTTGCTGCTGACCCCTTTAAGTTCCAGTCACTGCTTGTGAACCGAAGTTTTCAGCTTTGCACCTCTTTAGTATTTATTTAAAGCTGTCTTCCTGTGGAATGGATGCTCAGTACATTAAAGCTATGCACAAAATCATGACAGAATGACCAGAAAGTTTTCTTTTGGTCATTAATCTCCAAATGTCCCTTTCTAATATAAGCCCACAATGGAAGAACTTGGTAACTCCCTGAAACAGAATGAAATACAAATTTTATGGCCCTTAAAGGTAGAACTCCTCAAAGCAAATCTAGTAGCACAAACTCCTTCTTTTTCACTTAAACCAAATATCCATTTTTCCTTACAGCATTAATAGAGAATTTATCAAAAGAAAGGAATTCTCATTAAAGTTTAATTAGATGTTAAGAGAAATAAGCTAAATGAAAGAATAAAAAGGAGCTAAAATAAAAAATAAGCTACATGAAAGAATAATTTCAGGCATAATTTGATAAAGAATGTCCACCAATGTGTTAAAATATAGAATAAAAGAAAAGTTAGGCAAAAAAGGAAAAAAGCAAAGAAGAGAAAAAGAAACAAAATCCTTGAGATACATAAGAAGAAAATGAAAGAAAACAATAAAAAGAAAATTAAAGAGAAAGAATGAAAATACCGCACCATTTTTAAAGCATAGCATTATAATTTTAATAATATTAAAAATATTAAAGGGTGATTAGTAAACAGATTAAAATATTTTCTTAATAAAAGTCATGTTTACATGCCACTATATTTTTATTTAATGTACTGCCACTTTAGTAAAAATATCTATATCTCCTTCCTTATATTGTTGGATGAATTATTTCACATAGATAAGTTCATATGAAAGCAGAATAATCACACAATGTCTCAAATGCAGAGGATTCATTATGTGTGTACATTAATCACAATATTCAATTCTACTCGAATAAACACAATAATAATGCTAACATTTTAACATTTTCTGCATGCCTAACAATTCCATCAATGTTTAAGATTGCCCATTTATTTCAAGTATAATTGGGATAGCCCCAAAAATCTAATGGTTACTTCCTCATTATAGCCACGTGCCCACATTTATTCAAATAGAGAACAATTTCTGCAGCATTCTTTAAATATTAAGTAAATAAGTAAGTAAGTAAATAAATAAATAAATAAATAAATAAATAAATAAATTTTAAATAAATAAAGTATCTGATTGTGATTGCTGTTTTGTAGGTTCAGACATTTTAATGCATTCTTCCCTGGAAAAAATAACTAGGAACAACAATCACAGGCAAAACTTTGCAACACCAATTGCCTTGAAAAGGAAACAAATATTTCACACACACACAAGAAAAAATACTGTCCATTCCTGTCAGCCTTTTCAACCTCTTTTGTGTTCCAAGAAATTGCGAGTAATGAAAACAGGGCAGAGCCAATCAAATGGGTGTGTATACTAGTGCACTGTGAGAGTTGAAAGCTCTGCATTTAAAATAAGGTTTATGCATAATTCATAGACTATGCATGTTTATGTAAATTACCAAAGGCGGAAGTGTATACGAAACCAGAATCTGAGGTAAAATGACGATGTTTTAATATACTGCTGGACTTGCATCTTGCCAATTCAAACATCCTCCCGTTATACTATTCTTGAAAATTATATCATGTGCCAGCTCACACTAGGAACCTAATAAAACTTTGAGGCTTACACACATTGTATATTTTTCAACATTTCTTTCAGATTCCATATATTATTAAACACTGAAACTTAGCCATGTGTAATTCAGACAGCCTAGGAATAAAGATGTACACATATATTCCTATTAATGGGTGTTAGATAAGTTGAGAGAAATAGAAACAATGCCTAGAAATTTAACTTAAAGAAAGGAAGGATTTTAAATGTATGGGGATTTTCACTTTTAAAAAAGAGGAAATGAAGTCTTCCATAAATGGAAACAGAGCCAGTGAATTTTGGAAGGTAAAATATTATTTAGAAGGCAACCTCCTACCTAATGTGGAACACTGGAGTAGTTTCTAGCTGGTGATATTCAGCTCAGACTCATCTTCTAGGTTAAAGTGTTCTTTTGAATCAGTCATTGTGGGCTGCCAGCGGAGAAGAAGAGCTCATTTGCATGAGCTCTCCACCTCCTGGTCAGCTCTGAAAATCTTGGCAGCTTAGCACTGCAATTGGCAAAGAAGCGTTTCAAAAAAAAATTAATAAATAAAGGCTTCCAAAGAAAACACTGTCACTGAATTAAGTCCAATGTACCTGAAATTCATTGCTCTGTTATCTTTTTAAATTGTTATAAATATAGCAGGCATTTTAAAGTCATTTCTGTTTATTCCCTTCCTAATGTACTGTGTGAACCATTTTTCACATGTGTTAACGTACTATATGCAAATGGCATTTAATGTGTTTTATTCACAGAATGCATTTACAAATCATTTTGCGTATGGAGGAAAGCAGTTGCTTCACTTTTGCATGTGCAACTGAAAAGGAGGAGTACATATCACTACATTTTTAAAATGAGAAAAAATTTAAATGAGATGAGGAAAGGCCACAGATGCTATACCAGAAATTTTCTGTTTCTAATTCATCTATTAGTACTTTTTTCTCACTTCATAGACTTTCAAAATCTGGTGCTAAATTTCTCTCCCTAGGAATGTTAAGCTCTTGTCATTAGAAAAAATTATCCCTTTCATTATTGTGTTTAGGTCCATGTGTACTGTTCCTCTTAGAAATTAAAGGAAAAACTCAGAAACAGCAAACACTTTTAGGTGAAGCAAAAATTAATTTAAACATTTGTGTTCCATGTACTACCACAGTCATAGAATAATCTCTTATATATCTAATCATCATGTATTTTATTCATGGCACTTAAAGACGTACAAATAATTTGCAACAAATTTATTATATTTTAAATAGTTCTCATACACTAAACTATGTAAAGTCACCTTTTAAAAAAGAGAGTAGATTAAATATTGAATTAAATATTGTATTAAAATTCCATTTTTATATAAATTAAATACTTAACAAAAATGAACATCTTTAGTTGTGATAAAAATAGAGTGAAAATGTGTATGAAATAATCCTTTTATTCTGCTAATTTATAGAAATAGGTCCCTAAATGATTATTATTTTCATCCCATGTGTAGAATGACCAGGAAAAATGCTGGCAATTACTCCGTGCATGGTGTTCTACCCTGGCATGAAGCTATATCTAATTTGCATATAGCATTGTTGAAAATGAAGCCTATGACATACAGATCATCATCTACATTGGGAATTCACACTGCCAACTGTACTTCCTCATACAAATACACACTGCCACTTATGGATCAAAGGGGGTGTTGCTACTGCGGTCCTAAGCTATTAAAACATGTCATGCTACCAGAATTTTAAACATGTTTTAGAGTAGGGTCCTTTTCATCAGATGGGTGTTTTTTCCCTTATTATGTAAACAAAAGGAATTCTCTTATAAATGTATTCCATAGAAATAATTATCTTTTACCTGCATTGTCATATTTCCCCAAATGAAAAAAGGCATATCGTACGTAATATAAAAATTTTAATTACTTGATATGTTAGTAAATAGCACTTTACATTTTTATATTCCAGGAAGAGAATTTAAAAGTTTTCTTTAAGAATAAGAAAGATCAAAATGTAGAGACAATCCACTAATATTCGAGCAATGGTTTAGTAGTTTCCATGGTGACATAAGTCCACAAATAAAAACTCAAGTGAGACAACTTTGACCTCATCTATATATAAATAAGTAAATCAATAAATAAGGCAAACGAGAATTTTATTTTAAATTACCTGAATAATTATCTCAGTTATTTCCTTCATGTTGCATATATAGTCATTGATTAATTTATCTCCTACTATTCATCGTGGTTTTTAAAAAAAAAACTAAAAATTTTGCTTTATGCATTTTAGAAGACTATGTATTTTAATGTAATGAGAGATTATTATTTCTTGATGTAAATAATAGCTTTCTTGATAACAAAATACCGAATTATGGAACTTGAAGAGAATTAAGCTCTCAGCAGAAAGATATTTTTCTACCAAATTTTTGAAAGAGCATATGAATGTGTTAGAGAATTTACATCTGCCCTATGGGACTATCTATACATTATTTGTCAAGACTTGCCTATCAAGAAATATATAACAGGTATACACTAGAGAATAATTTATAAAGTATGCTTAGAAGATATTTCTCCAATGCCCTCACCTATTACCTTTTTTGTCCTCTAATTTTCATGAGGCTCCGTTGTGCATCTTATTTTTTATTTAATGAAAAAGCTGAGTAATTGGTTATAGAAGATGAGAGAAAAATCAGTCAAATGTGGATTAGGCTGGACTGATAAGACTGAAATGAAGTATGCTTTTGGTTGTGTAATAATTTCCCGCTGTGTTCTAGTTTAAGAAAATGTCCAACATGACACTCCTAGCTTAACTAAGTCACACATTTCATACAGGTTGTATTTTTCAGGTGACACCAAGTTAGAAGGGGTTGCTAACACTTCAGAAGAACAGATCAGAATTCAAAGTGACCTTGATAAATTGAAGAAACAGCATGAACCAGATGAAAATACTGGCTATCCACAGGTCCTACAGGGGAAAAAAATCTAAGCTAGAATTCATCACTCATTAATTTATTCATTCATTAAATATTTATTGAATGCCTACTATGTGCCAACCACAAGCTGGCATTTAACACAAATGCATTTTTAGTACGGAAATCATCCCCCTTCTTCAATGCATGACTGACCCTTTTAGAAAATCAATCTCTTTCGAAATTAAATGTTCCCACATTGTGCAAAACCAATAGACTTAAGCAGAAAAAATACAAGTCAAGAAATATCAACATCATACTGATACACACACATACTTATTCATACAATCTTCATTCTTTTTAAAGATGAGTCATTTTTGGGAGACAAAATATGTCATATTTAATGTTTAACTTTTGGTTACCATAAAGTTATAATAAAAGTAATTTTAAAATATTTTACTGGTTCAGTTCCAGAATACAGTAGTTCCCCTTACTTGTGGTTTTTCTTTCTGTAGTTTTAGTTACCCATGGTCATTTAAATAGTAAATGAAAAATTTCACAAGTAAACAATTCATAAACTTTAAATTGTACGCCATTCTGAGTTTCGTGATGGTTCTCACACCATCCTGCTCAGGACTCATCCCTTTGCCCAGCATATCCACACTGTATTCACTCCCTGCCAGTTAGTCACTGAGTGTCCTATGTTGGTTATCAGATTGACTATCATAGTATCTCAGTGCTTATGTTTAAGTAACTCTTATTTTACTTAATAATAGCCCCCCAAGCACAAGAGTAGTGATGCCGGCAATTTAGATATGCCAAAGAGAAACTATGAAGTGTTTTCTTTAGGTGAAAAGGTGAGTATAGTACAGTAAGATATTTTGAGAGATGGGCCACATTCACCTAACTTTTATTACAGTATATTATTATAATTGTTCTATTTTATTATTAGTTATCATTGTTAGTCTCTTACTGTGACTAATTTACCAACTAAACTTTATCATAGATCTGTGCGTATAGGAAAAAACAGTATATATGGGGTTCAGTACAATCTGTGGATTCAGGCAGCCACTGGAGTCTTGGATCATATCATTCACAGATAACAAAGGACTACTGTACTCAATTCACTTTTAAAAATTGGATTTCAGTCTACAGCCATGCTACCCTGAACAAGCCCAATCCTGTCTGATCTCAGAAGCTAAGCAGGGTCGAGCCTGGTTAGTACTTGGATGGGAGACCACCTAGGAAGACCAGGTGCTGTAGGCGTTAAAAAAAATAAGGGATTGTAAACTGACAAGGTCCTTGCAATCTGTGAGGTCAACCACGGATTGCCTCACCTAAAAAAAAAAATTTTTTTTTAATTAAAATTTGATTTCAGTAGTGTCTTACCTTTGTTTCCACCCAGGCTGCCTTGAAGAAACATGAATCCTGGTTTATATGGGACAGTCTACACCTAATACCCCAGCATAATTACTAATCTCTTTCAGAAGTGATCAGTTTAAACAATAAGTTTTGTGATCTCCCTACCTTGAGGTATCTCTTCACCTCTACCTAAGCACTGTGCCTTTTAATGGGGTCTAATAAGATGCCATTCCTGCCTTTGGTGAGTTGGCGGGACACTGGGGGAGACATAAATATCAACAAATCTTTTCAGGAGAAATTAAGGGCCTGAAGAATGAACAAATTTCACACAAAAGTACAGATAAAAGGGAACCAGTATTCAAGAAGCCATGAAAGCTGTCAAACTTGAAAAAAGAGGACAGCAAAGCCTGACAACTTAGACACAGTTCATCTTTGACAAAAAAAAAAAAAAAAACCACTTTAAATAGGTATATTTAACTTGAAGACTATGTTCCAGAGATAAAACAGAAATGATAACAGTACAGAATAGTGACATTTATAAATAAGCAATATATACCTACATATAATGAAAAATATTTTATTACTTTCCCACCTTTTCACCATTCCTTGAAAATGGGTAACCAATATTCCATAACTGTGCTATCTGGATTAGATTTCTCATAATCTTTTTCTCTCAATTTTGTAACATTAGGTGTGAGGCAAGAAAGAGTTAAATTTTAAACAGCCACTGATATGCTCTCTAAAGCAATTATTCCTTCTGTCACCAAGAGATAAATGTACTACCACAAGACATTACAAATGTGCTCTTCTAGACTCTAATACAAATTACTGTCAGACCACACCACTTAAAGGCTTCCTCCTCTTATTTAGTAAAGCCAATTTCTTATTATTTTTTTTTTATGTATAAAGAAGAAAGTATCTTGTTCTAATGATTGTTGAACATATTTTAACAATTTTCAACTCTTTTAAAATAACATTAACTGCTTATTAACTTAACGTTATTTAATACTGAAACTTATGGACATTCTGGGACAAGTTGGTAGGGAAGAGAGCCTTTGGTATAGGGTAGATTTTCTACCATCTGTTAAGGTTGTGGAAAGTACCTCAATCAATGAAAGAAACTCCAAAGTTAGTCCTAACCCCAAACAAGCTTCATGAAGAAGAATTTAAACTGCAAAAATTAGAGTAGAGGTTTATCTCCTTATAATCTCCCAAGCAGAAATGATCTCAGAGTTGTTCAGAGGATGTCAGTCTGCCAAGATATTGTGAACACAATGCATGTGAGTAAATTTGCACAATAATTTTTTCAATTCTTTGGGCCTGTGAAAAGATAACTAATTGGCCACTCATTTGGGGGAAGCTGAAATTAAAAACTGAACAACTTGGCCTTGAAAAGTTACCATGAATTAGGCTACTGGGCCAAGCAAGTTTGTGAGAGAGCACTGACTTTTTAAAGTAAAGGACTCCAATCTGTAGAGTAAAGAACGATGTAGAAATACAGAGCAAAGAAAAGATTTGACATAAGCCCAAGACTAACTAGTCCTTTAGGTATGTTTCCAGACCAGCCTTGCAGGGCCTCTGGGTTCCAGTCCCAGACATCTACTCTAACCACCAATCTTCTATAATTATTATAATTTACAGCTCTCTTGTTTTTCAACTAAAAAAAAAAAAAATCTCAGAAAAAAAGTTAAGAATTAAATGTATGGATATGTAAAGTGTGGACAGAGAAATTGTCTTGAGTACAGAGTAGAGGCTGTGTATTAAAATTAATGGGAAATAGGTTAAGTTCTATGCTGAGACTTAGAAAATCTGGCTTTGAGATCATTTATCATGAAAAAAAATCTCTACACTTGATTTGAAAAACTTTTACTAAGTTTAGAATAGGGGACCACAAGCCCTTGGCCTTTTCTCCCACAAGATGGTTTATACAAGATATAACAATGGCAGGAAACAGAAGCATGGAATATTTTGCAAGTCATGCTTTCGTTCGGGTAAACGATGTCTACTTTCTACTTCATAATAGTTATATTAGATATTAAACCCATTTATGAGTGCCCTAAGAACAGTTATATTTAGATGCTATCACTTTCAATTACATATTCGTAAAAGAGGGAATCCCATCACCTCACTTTTTTTTTTTTTTTTTGTAGTCAGCAGATCATTCACCCACAGGTTGGGCTGTGGACAACTGGTTCTTTTAGGTAGCTCCTCATAACACTGAGATGAATCTTATTGGAATATTCTCTTCAAATTGTTCATGCAATTTTTTAAACTAAATTTATTGGGGTGACATTGGTTAATAAAATTATATAGGTTTCAAGTACACGGATTCAATAATATGCCATATGTATATTATATTATGTGTTTACCATCCAAAGTTAAATTTTCTTCTGTCACCATATGGTAATAAAAGGAAATATATGGGAACTAATTGGAATTTTGAAACAACAAAAAAAGAGCAAAGAGCCAACACTCAATATACATACCATCTACTATGTAAAATTAATTCTAATTAGTACTTAATGCCACCTAATTGCACTCTTATAATGATAGAAATGGTAAATTTTATGTTATGAACTACAATTTAAAAAATGAACTCAAGTTAAAAATAAAAAAGACCTTTTTTAAAAAAGAAAAATCCTTTGATTTATTTCTGCCTCTTAAAATTCTGAATTTTAGAGCCAGCCATTTGTGAAAAACAAATTAATTAGGACCTGACTGGAGAAAGATATCCTAATCTAGGTTTTCTAAAATAGGTAGGATAAGGCTAGAGTAAGGCAGGTCTTGAGAATATGTTAGTGTTATCTTAGGAATGCATTTTAAATAAAACAAGCTTAGTCCTCAGCCCATCTTTATTTTTGAGGTCTTTATTGCCATTATGGGGAGAGTTAAAATAAATGACCAAGTAAAAAGAAGAGGAGACAGGTGATAATTAAGAGCGGAAAAAATTAATTTTTAAACATTCAGAAGCCCTTGAGTATAATGATTGCTTTGCTACAACTGCAGTGATAGGAGGACTATTAATTTGTTTAAAAAGAAAAAGAAAAATATTGTTGGCACATCAAAGAATTAAGCAAAATAATTCTTGCTTATATGTTGAAAGTATGGTTAGGACGACTCTCAAATAAACTAAGATCTCATTATCCCTATAGAGAATGGCATTTTTCAAAAGACCAGATAGCATCAGAACCATATTTCATGATGTATTTTTTTATTTCCTTTCAATTGACCATCCAATGCTGAGGGAATTCAGGTATTCTTTATATAGTGCAAGCCAATATGTTAAATTCCCTACCAAAAAAATGTATGTAGTAGGGAATTAATTCAGCTAAATTAACATTTTTAGGGACCATTTAACAGGCCTGTGTTACCTCTCTGTGCTGCTCTGCAATGCTAGTCTCATGCTCTCCTTTTCCATTCGGTGTTCTTTGCCAAAAACAACCTTTTCCTCTTGCTTCCTTGGTCTCTGTCAAATACCAAGCAAGAGATCATCAATTAAAAACTGAAAGTGATAACAAACTACCAGCTGTCAGATTGTTGTAAAAGCAGCAGATCTGTTTCCTCAGGAAAAAAATGGCAGACAGAGGCTCCACTTTGAATAGAATGATATATTTCTAAAGAATTATAACAAAATATTTTCTTCTCCATTTTGTAGAAAATAAAAGACAAAGATATGAAAAACTTATGAGGCTTTGCTCTTGATTTTCATTTTAGTGACATGTTGACCTAAGTCCAAAGACAGAAATAAATAACTTTAATTAAGATTCTAGATAATAAAGATAATAAAGGTTTTCCTCCTACTTTCCTTTCACAGAAATAACAAATGAAAGCATCATGGCTATGTGCATCAGCTCTGAGCATTAGAAGGTATTTCCCATCCGGGCTTCCCTTCTCTTTCCATCACCCCTTGCTTGTTGGTAGAACATATATTGGCACGGCCTTTTGGGAATATCTTTAAAATATAAAATACACATACTCCTTGATCCTGAAACTTGTATACATATTTCTGTAGGATTGATTTTGAGAAAGAGAAAAGCAGCCTCTGACATCCAGAAACTGGCCTAACCCAGCTTAGGCCTTAACGGTGCTAGTTACTTGCCTGGCACCCATAGCTAGATGGAGGTATTCTGTTGGTCGTAAACAATCTGATAGAACGCCAACATCGGACAAGGTTACTTTGTGTCTGTGATGAAGTAAGACCAAAGCAAATAAAACAAAAGACAACTTCCTAGAATCTTATCCATAATTGCCCAAATTCTCTAAGTGCTTTCTACCACCCTCTTACTAAAATTTCCCATGGTTCCCCATATGGTGTCTCCTTTACTGCAACAAGCAATAAGCCCAACTTTCTGGTGTTTTTTGGCATGAAGGGAGGAATAGTTCTTAGTTCTTAGAGGAAGAATGTTGTTTATATCAAAATCTATAATAGCAAAAATTAGCGACAATCTATTTAATCTGAAATATGAAAATACTTCAATAAGTTATGACACACTCATTTTATGAAATAGCCTTTGAAGAGTAAGTTAGATTAATCATTATTGGAATGGAGGTGGTAGTGTCTCTAAGACATGATGTTATATTAGAGGAGAGAGCAAGCAAGTAAAATAAACTTACAAAGAATAGGATACGATTCTGCGTTTAAAGAAAAACAAATGTGGTGTGTGTGCGTGTGTGTGTAGTAAAAGTTCTGGAAGAAGAATGACCATCAAATTTTTAACAATTACATAGGAAAGAAGTAAAAAGGAAACTTTTATATTCAACTTGTACACATTTATATTGTTTTAATTTTGACAAGATTTTGTCATTTTATAAGTTTTAGGAAAGACTAATTTTTAAAAATTGGCTTCTCAATAAACAAATACCCATATTATCTATATCTATCTATATAATGTATATGTACATTATATATATATTGAGGAGGTTATATATACACATCTCTGCATCTGCACATATATAAATATATATCTCTGTGATATATATATATCCCTAAGTCATTTGGTGCAGGCCTAACAGTATTTATAATAGCTATATAATATTCCATAACAAAGATGCTAAGAGGTTATTCATCTATTCTCCTATTGATAGATATTTGTTTTATGTACTTCCTGGCCATTATATATAATATATATATTTCCTTGTATGTGTATACTTTCATTTTAATACTTTTTATCCTATGGCATAAAATGATAGGAATGGGCTTTGGGGATCAAAAGGCATAGGCGAGTCTCAATTTTAATAGATATTGACAGAGTTTTACTTAAAATAATTCATATTTTTACCAGCAGTGTTTCAGAATACCCTTTCCCCTAAATCCTGGTCACCAGTAGGTGTCACCTCTTTTTGCCAAGCAGATATAAAGTAATAACCTATTTTTACATTATTTTGCTTTTCATAAAAATGGTTGAGTATATATTCATTTCTTTATTAGTAATTTTGAATTTACTTGTCCGTGAATTGCCTTAATAGCCATTGTTCACTTTTCCATTTTTACTAATTTTGTTAATAACTTAATGAGTTCTCTATTATAGAAAAAGCTTTAATTTGAAATATTTTTTCACATTTTCTCTTCTATTTACTTTTGTTTAAGTATCTTTTTATTTTTATTGTATTTTTTTTAAAACTTTTAAAGTATAGTTGGCATAAAATAGTATAGAGTTTCAGGTGTACAACATAGTATACATTTGTATACATTATGATGTGATCACCATTCTAAATCTAGTAACCATAGGTCACCATGCCAAGATATTACATATTATTGACTATGTTCTCTGTGTTGTATACTACATCTTCATTACTTATTTTATAACTAAAAGTTTGTACTGTAACAGAGTGAAATGCTTCATCTCTCTGACTCTACTTTGTTCAAGCCTGCTTTGTTCTCATGGCTTTCAGACTAATAGCTTCTTAGTTTTGCATATAGACATGCTAATCATTAGAGGAATTCTACTTATTGCTTGGGGAGATAAGGAAAGTATTTATTGCTTATCAGAGATTTGCAGGAACCTTGTGACTGGACTCACATTAAAAAGCATAAAATCTTCCTCAAGTCCCATCTGGAACCCAGATGTCTTCAGTGGTCAACCACCTCTCGGCTCCTCTCATATCCCCTTCCCATGACATAAAAGATGCCTGAAGTCTGTATTTTCTTAAGATGGAGTTGAGGTACCACTAGGTCTCCCATCTTTTAGGTTGGTACTTTCTCAGTCAATAAAACTTTCCTTAATCTAAACTCTGAGGTTTTGAGTTTTGGCCTTTTGAAGTATCGGGCACACAGACTTTGGACCGGTAAAACTGCCTCTTATTCCCCTTCACCTTTTCCTCCCATGCACCCATGCCTGCCCCTCTGGCAATCAGCAGTTTATCTCTCTTTGTTTGAGTCTTTTTGTTTTGCTTTGTTCGTTCATTTGCCTTTTTTTTTTTTTTTAAGATTCTACATATAAATGAAATCATATGATATTCATCTTTCTCCGGCTGACTTATTTCACTTAGCATAATACCCTCTAGGTCCATCCATGTTGTTGCAAATGGCAATATTTCATTCTTTTTTATGGCTGAGTAATATTATATTGTAAATATGTACTACATCTTCTTATCCACTCATTTATTAATGAGCACCTAGGTTGCTTCCATCTATTGGCTATTGTAAATAATGCTGCAGCAAATACAGGGGTACATATATCTTTTTGAATTAGTGTTTTTTCTTCAGATAAATACCCAAGAGTACAATTGCTTGGTGAAATGGTAGTTCTATTTTTAATTTTTTGAGGAATCTCCATACTTTTTTCATAGTGGCTGAACCAATTTACAGTTCCACCAACGGTGTGCAAGGGTTTTTTTCTCCACATCCTTTCCAGTACTTGTTATTTTGTTGACCTTTCATGATAGCCATTCCTACAGGTATGAAGCGGTATCTCTTTGCAGTTTTGATTTGCATTTCCCTGACAATTAGTGACTTTGAGAATTTTTTCATAGGTCTGTAAGCCATCTATTATCTTGCTGTTTTAAAAACATATTGTTAAGCGTGCATTGTTTTCTTTAATGGTTCTTCTCTTGATTAAAATGTTATCTCTAATACCTCAGCATTATTCTCCTAAATTTCTTTTTAAAATTTGTACTGTTTTTACATGCACATTTTTACCCTATCTGGAATTAAGTTTTATAGTTTACAAAAGGAAAGAGATAATTCAATTTTCCTCCAAATGAATAACCTTTTGTGACACTTAAGAATGTAACTTTTCCTCCCAAAATTGATAAACTATCTTTCATATATTAGAGTGTCATATGTGCTGATCCCATATATCCTGAGATCTCTATTCTGACTCATTTTCCTAATTTACTACATTCACCAGGAGCCCCAAACTAGTTGAATAATAATAACAGTATACATTATTACTAATTTTCACCATTTAAAGTGATATTTGCTCTTAATTTTACACAAATAATCTACCATGTTTAAGTATAGTTCCTTAATTTTTCTGATTAAAAAAATCCCTTTTGAGATGTTTGTCCAGCCTGAATTAGTAGGGAACTACAAATCACAATTTCATGTGGACCAAGGGTCTCACAAGGAAAAAATAATATTATGAACCTAAAAATACTTTCGTTTATCAGAAACTATGTTATAAACAGCCTTTCTCTATCCTTCAAGTCCATGAACTTGAAAAGAAAGCATTATCTGACTAATCAGGCTAAAATGAAGGTCCCAAATAAGATGATATTTGACTATGCTCGCTAACAATCAGAGGTTACATATTCTTTATATTGTGTTTCCTGATACCGGATCAGCTATGTAATATGTAGGGCCAAATGAAAAATGAAAATATGGGTCTTTTATTCAAAAAGTAGGAAATACATGCCATGAAAGGTGCTAAAATATTTGTTATCCTTTTTTCCAATCTCTTTCTTGACCTGTTATGGAGTTTTTTATTTACTGCTTGAAGGCATGTGCTCTGGAGCATGGCAATTCTCTTGGCAAGTGTAGACCCTCACAGGTACCTAGGAACTGGGCTGGGATTTAGCCCAGAGTGACACCCACCTGCTGCCATGCTCTCCAGTCAGTCAGTCCCAGCAGTATATGTTGAAGAAACTATTGATTCCCTATTGAATGGTCTCGGTATGATTCTTGAAATCAATTAGCAGTTGTATGAGTGTATTTCTGGACTTCTATTCCACGGATCTTTATGTCGATTTTTATGTCAATACCACACAAAACATTGTTTTTACTGTAGCTTTGTAGGAAGTTTTGGAATGGTAAAGTGTGAGTCTTCCAAATTTTTAAGATTGTTTTGCTATTGGGGGACCCTTGCAATTCCATATGAATTTGAGGATTGCCTCTTAAATTTCTTCAAAAATGGCCATTAGAATTTTGATAGGAATTGTTTTCAATGTATAGATTGCTTTGGGTAGTAATGACATCATAACAATATTAAGTCTTCCAGTTCATGAACATAAATGTCTTTCCATGCATTTAGGCCTTCTTTCGTTTTTTTTTAAGCAATGTTTTATAGTTTTTTTTATTTTGTTTTGTTTTGTTTTATAGTTTTCAGTGTGTAAATCACCTTCTTGAATAATTTTTTCCAAGGTATTCCATTCCTTTGGATACTATTGTAAATGGTATTATTTACTCAACTTCATTTTCAGATTTTTTATTGCTGATATATAAAAACAACTGATTTTTGTGCATTGATCATGTACCTAGAAACTGCTGAATTTGTTTATTATTTTTAGCAGCCTTGTGTGTGTGTGTGTGTTTGTGTGTGTGTATTTTGATATTATCTATATACAGGGTCACATAATCTGGAAATAGATATAGTTTTACTTTTACTTTTTCCTTTCCAATTCGGAGGCCTTTTATTCCTTTTGAATAGCAGTAGAAAAGCAGGCATTGTTGTCTTGTTCCTAACCTTAGAGGAAACGCTTAGATTCTTTCATACCGAGTATGATGTTAGCTGTGCATTTTCCATAAATGTCTTTTATCATGATGGGAAGTGTTCTTCTAGTTTATGGTTTAGTTTGCTCTCTTTTCTAGTTCTGTAAGGTATAAAGTTAGGTTACTGGTCTTTGCTTATATTTTAAATTTAAATTTTCAATTGTTTCTTCCAATAGTTCTGTTTTTCTACTAGTTCTTTCTATGGCTGTTGGATCCTCTTAAGTGAGTTAATATTCACCAGAGTTTAGGCAGACACGGGGTACCTTAGGCTTTGGCAATACCAAAGTGGTTGTAATCTAAGTGATTTCTACCACTGTGGGCTAGCTGCAGAGTGGCCAGCAAGTCACCAGGGCCCTGCCAGACAATGGAAGGGGGTCTCTCTGCTTTTAGAACCCTCAACTGCAAAGGTAAGTCCTCTAGCCATCCTATCCATAGGGTAGATAGAATTCAGTCAACCTACCTGATCAGATTCCTCTGTAGCTTCTAAATACTAGGTAAATTAATAGACACTCGAGATAGTCACATGGATCTCCATGAGCTAAAATTAGTCTAAATATCTCTCTGATTGTTGCTTCAGGGCTCTTTACTATTAGTCTACAAGCTTTTGTTCATTCCAGGGAAAATATTTTAGTACTACCCTCTCCAACCAGACCTGGAAGAGCTAAAGCCTTCTAGGGCCCAATCTCCCCACACATCTGTCTACCAACCTAGAATCTGCTGACTCAGGAAAGGTAGTTATTTGAACTGGAGTTAAGAACATAGGGCAACAGTCATGTTTTAGTTGCCATTTTCCCAGTAATTTTTTTAAAATGTATACATTAATAAATGTATTTCTCAATCCTAAAGGAAAGTTTTGTTATGTCGTGCAGCCATACATTTTGCAGTGAAATGCATCTTAGAGTTTTAAATGGGAAATATGATAAGTATACAGAATACATGTGGATAACTTTTCAAATGTTCATCTACATCTTATATAAATAGTATAATCATCACACTGTGTAAATAAATGGAAATTAGTATTTTTTGCTCCAGGAAAACAATAAATTGAGTTTTATGCTATATAGTCAAATTATTTCTTTCAACCAATGAATAAAGAAGCATACTACACCTAGGAAGACCAATTCCAAACACAGAATTAGGAAGTTTAAAATATCATCAGTATATTTTTCTCCATGCAAAATGTAAAACTTCACTTATTTATTTTCTAAAAATAAAAAGTAACAGAAAATAATTTAAGTGAAATTTCAGGATAAAAGTTATTAGAAAAATCTATTCTAAGTCATCAGAGACAGTTACTGTAATTTGAACATACACTGCTTTGCAATCTTAATAGCCTTTATAAGTCAGTGGTTCTTAAATGGCATTTATTTTTCAGTATGTAAAAATAAATGGTTTGGTGTAAGTCCCCCAGAGCTATATTAAACCTGTTAGAAAAGAGTCTGCATACACTTCAAAAAAAAATCTGTTGCAAAGGATATTTTTCTCTAAAATTTTTTCTCTAGTTTTTGAAATTATGATCAATAAATTAATGTTCCAACTCTCTTTCTTGCAACCTAAAACATTTTATTGATCACCCAACCACATAAAAATATAAAAGTCATATTCTTCATAACTCATATACTTCATAAGAGCAATAATTTTAGAATTAAATCATGCTTGCAAATATGTGTTAAACTCATACCAATTTCGCCCTTTTGCTTATGGTCATCTTAGAAGCCACTCATTTGTTACTATTCACCTAGCAAAATTTTTCATCAACTTAGGAAGATGCTATAGATAGTAGTATATATTTTTGTTTGTACTCTGTTGATCTTAGAGTTTTCAATTTTCCTAGGTTGTTCATCTTCTGACAGGGAAGAGAAAATTATTTTGTGATTATGCTAGTAATGATGATAAGAAATAAGTGGGAAATTCTGCTTATATAGTTATAGATGTTCAAATTCTTTGATTTAAAATTTTAAAATGAAAAGACACTATCAATTATAACCAACTTTGTCTGTCATAATCTACATATATACTTAATAGCTTTTAAAAGTATATATTAGTTTTAATTCTTATTGAATTGCTCACCAATTCTTATAATCTTAATATTTTTTATCTAAAAATATATTTGTTGTTATTCTTTGTTTATGACACTTAAGTATGATTCGGAAGTGCAACTGTGGCTGAAAATTCCAGTTTACTACTAGTGCTACATTTCACAATGAACACAGGATAGCCACCTGCATAGAGTTCAGACTCCACCCAAAATCACGTATCAGCTTATCAACCCCCATGTACTGATAACACATGAACAATTTTATAAATAACTTTTAACATAAATATAATATTTGTTTATTATGGGAATTTGGGGGGGAAAGAAAATTATAAAGAATTTGTAATGTTCATCTATAAGCCTACCACTCACTAACTTTATAAATATATACATACATGTACAAATATGTACATGCATGTCATAAATACATATACATATGCATATACATACACAAACTTCATAAATATATACATACAACCAACCAAAATTGAGATCATATTATTTTGAAGGCCACGTTCCATACTACGTGTATTTTACAAAACTTTTAAACATACTGGTGCTTTGTATATCTTTAAATTGGACTTCTACATAGGTAAAATAGTAACTATACTAGCATTCTGTGCCAAGAGTAAATCTATTTCTTACAGATATCCAAATTGCTCCTTAACTTTTACTTAGGTATTTTTAAAGATCTATTTCTTCTTTTAAGTAATTGATAAGAAATTAGTATACACATGACTTAACCTCATAATAAATATAGCCTTTAAAAGGTGAAAGTCCTCTTGTTTTTTAAATATTGAACTCTAATTTTAAGACAGTTTAAAGGCCATGAACAGGCTGTGTTGAACTACTACTATACATGGAAACTTGCTTTGTTTTATTTTTTAAAAGCACACTTAGCAACGTAATTCTAAATGATGCAAACTATTTAAGACCTCAGTAACGTAAGTTAAAAAGTACTATCTGTAAGTCGATAGCAATATTTTTCTTTTGCATCTAATTTACTCAGACTTTTCCTTACATAAAGGATATTTAGAAATTAACCACAAGTCCATGAAGAGACTGAGCTATATACTTCTCTTCATTCTCAGTAACTAATACAAAACATTTTTGTTTGTTGCTGCCACTGCTGCTTCCACTGTTGTTGATAAAATTGATAAGGAAATCATCTTACTTTCTACTCCACTCTATTGCTCTTCAATAACTTGAGAAAGTTAACATGTATTTTAGTAATCTCCAAAATAAAGTTCAACAAATATCGAATAATAAAGCAAAAGATCTAAGTTTTAGCTCTTGGTGGAATTTTTGAAAAGACTTTTAAAATGGGGCTATACGAATTGAATTGGAGTGAGTAATCTCCATATATTCACTTCCTTATGCCATTTAAGATCCAAATCAGTGATTTACTGTAAAATGTTTACATTGACTAGTTGAAATTTGCTTCATCGAGGTTCTGACAATGAGTTGTAAGCCCTGAAAATACTTTGTCTCTCTTTTGCTCATTCTTAGAAACTCTCTCAATATAACTCTAGCCTCCATCAGCATCTCCTTCTATAAGAAGCGTCTTTATGCATATAATTATATACTTTCGCCTTCTCCATCTTTTTTCACTTTGCATGAATCTAGTTAAAGCTCTTTAAAGATCCCAGATATGTGCTAATTAGATTGCCCCCCAAAAGGTATCACTAAATCAGGCTGCTTCTAATCCAGCCCTCTCAGTCTATTTGAAATGTCCTAGGATGCACAAGGGTATTGAAAAATATCAACCCTAGAGAACTAGATTTATCACCCCTGTCAAATAGCACTCATACTGATGAATTTTGACATTCACCTCAATATAAGTCAGAATCCACTTATTATTTAATTAGCCTGTTCTATGTAACTTTTACCATTAAGTTTGACAACATATGCAGCCCCTCTCTTCACTTGTATTATGGTGTAACGTAACACAAATTAAAGAGGAATTTTAAACTGAGAGTTCAGTCTTCAAAGTCATGTATTCTCTGACCTGCAGCATGGCATACTTTGGGTGATATGAGTTTCTATGAGGAACCTAAACCCTGTTGTAGCATTATAAGGTCTGGTGACATTTTTAAAAAGCAAATTTTTAACATCAAACTGAGAATTATTTTTAAAAAGGAATAGCTGATGAGTCCATGATGGTTCATGTAGTTTATCTAAAATATAATTATTGTTATTTAAGTAGATTCTGTCTTGAGTATTTATTGTTTTTGGTTTTTTTGCCATTAAAATTATTAAGTTTATTGGGATGACACTGGTTAATAAAATTATATAGGTTTCAAGTGTGCAATTCAATAATACATCATCCATATATTGCATTGTAAGTTTACCACCCAAAGTCAAATCTTCCATCACCATATATCTAACCCCCTTTACCCTTATCTACCCCTCTCCTTGTCCCTCTAGTAATCAGTAAACTGTTGTCTATGTCTAGAGTTTTTGTTTGTCTTGTTCGCTTGTTGCTTTTAGTTTTATTGTTTATTGACAGACTGAACCAGATCTTCTACCTCTATGGGAATAGTGGAATTTGACTATAGAATTGAAAGTGCTTCTAATTTCACATCTTGCATAGCTGATGAAGCCAGACCTCTAAGTCTAAAAGGAAAGTAGATAACTATTCAATTCACTACCCTCTTGCCCCTAAACTTTCCTTTTTTAAAAAAAAGAGAAACCCAACAAAATCCTAGTGTCTAGAAATACTTACATGCCATAGCATACAGCAACTGTTTCATTAAACCAGCACCCTACCCCCATTACATCATTCTAATAGTGGTATCCTTTTCTTTTCTAGCACTTCTGCTTTCCCAATTCATCTATGTGTTTCTAGTGGGAACTTTCACTAGTATTCCACTCCCTAACTAAAAGTTGAGTGGGCCCTGATTCATACTGATCCCAAATTATTACTCCATCCCTAAGGGTATAGTAATTGTTCCAATACCAAGTGGGTGATTCAGCTAGACCAGAGGATTGCTTAATGGGATCTAATTAGATTGTCGAAATTTTTCAATTGTCATTTGAGTTATATAGATGGAAGATTCTTTGTATGTGGTGGTCTAGAGCCATGTTCCCAATTATGAAGAAATTCATTTGGACTAGGGGGAAAAAAAAAGTCTGATATGCAGAAGAATCAGAGACAAGAGTCAGTGAGAGAAAGAAACCTGACTGGGTTAAGTCCATGAATCCTGGCATCTCTGAGTCCAATTCCACCCTTGCATTTTCTGTGAATTGCTTACATGAGACAATACATTTCTTCTATTTGCTTAAGTTAGTTGAGTTTTGTCACTTGTCACTATAAGGATTCTAAATAAGAGTTCTGAACTCTGGAATACCTGAAAGTCTTAATATTTTTTCAGAACACCCACAAGCCTCTAATTACTCACATTCTTGTCAAGTGCACCTGGAATATTCATAGAGGTAAGATCTGCTATGGACCAATTTAAGGGGACTGGAGTTATTAAATATCAATAACAAGTATATCTGAAAAATGCCCAAATATTTGGAAATTATCACTTTTTTTATATAACTCATGGACTAAAGAAGAAATTACTGGAAATTATTAGAAACCAAACATTTTGAACTTAATGAAAATAAAAACATGTTAAAATATGTTATAATAAATATTAATAGCTAAATAAATAATATTATAAATATTAATAGCTAAGAAATCATAATAAAAATGAACAGTTAAATGCTAGTGATGTGTCAATTCTCCCCAAATTGATCTATAGTTACATTGCCTAGTATGGTAGCTATTAGCCACAGGAGGCTATTGAACACTTGATATGTGGCTAGTTTGAATTAAGATATGCTGTAAGTGTAAAAACATGCCCAATTTTGATGACTTAGCACCAAAAAAAAAAAGTAAAATACCGCATTAATACTTTTATATTGATTACACATTGAAATGACAATATTTTTATATATTCAGTTAAATAAAATATATTAACATTAATTTCACAGGTTTTATTTTTTTAGTACGGCTACCAGAAAAAAATTACATTATGCATGTGCCTCATATGTTTTGGCTTGGATTGTACTATGGTCTGAATGTTTTTGTTACTCCCCAAATTCATATGTTGAAACCTATTCCCCAAGGTGATAATATTAGGAATTAGAGCCTTTGGGAAATGATTAGGTCATAAGAGCAGAGCCCTCATGAATGGGATTAGTGCCCTTATAAGAAGAAGCCTGAGAGAGCTCCCGTGCCCCCCCTTCTGCCATGTGAAGTTACAGCTAGAGTACTGCTTTATGAATAGATGCAGGCCTACACCAAACACAGAACCTGACCATGCAGGCACACTGTTATCAAATATCTAGCCTCCAGTACTGTGAGAAATAGTATATCCAGTCTGTGGTATTTTGTTATAGCAATCTGAATGGACCAAGACACATTGCATCCCACTGGTCAGCACTGACCTATAGATTTACTACAGTTCCCATCAGAACCCCTACAGGCTTTTATTAAAAATGACAAAAGGATTATTAAATTTATATTGAAATTCAAAGAACCAAAAATAGCAAAAAGAATTCTTTTAAAAGAACATTGTTGAAGGACTTGTACTCTCTAGTTTCAAGACTCATTATAAAGCTAATTATAAAGTAATCAAGACAATATTGTATTTGGCATATGGATACACAAACTAATCAACATAACACGGTAGAGTTCAAAAATTGACCCACATAATATACCCTCGGTTAATTTTCAGCAAGACATGAAAGTAAAAAAGACATGAGGAAAGGGTAGTCTTTTCAACAAATGGTGTTGGAACAACTAGATAGAAATATGGAGGAAAAAAATGAATCTCGATCCTTAACTCATGTGATACACAACAATTAATTTAAAATGAACCATAGAACCAAAATGAACTCAAAAATTATAAAACTTCTGGACAAAAACATAGGTTGGTAAAGTTTCTTAGAATGAAAAAGTACAAAATATAAAAGACAAAAAAATGATATTAGATATTATAAAAATTTAAAACTTCTGCTTAATGATAGACATTAAAAAAAACAAAAACAAAATACTAACCACAAACTGAGAGAAAATATTTGTAATAAGTATATCTGACTAAAGACTAGATCCAGAAAACCACAAAGAACTCTTAAAACTCAATAAAAATAACACAAGCAGTCTCATTAAAATTAGGCAAAGATTTGACAGAATTTCCACAAAAGAAAATAGATAACAAATAAGGAAAGAAAAATATGCTTTTAGTAGGGAAATGCAAATTAAAACCACAATGAGATACAACCACAAATTCATTAGAATAGGTAAAATATTTTAAAACTGATAATATATAAGCAAGAATACAGAGTAAGAACTGTCATATATTGTTGGTGGAAATGTACAATGGGACAATTACTATGGGAAACAGCTGGGCAATTTCTTATAAAGTTAAATATCTACTTAGCATTCGACCCCGCAAGTTCACTCTTAGTTATTCACCCAAGAGCAAGGAAAGCGGGTCTACACAAAGATTTGTTTATGAAACTTTATAGATTAATTTTTAATAGTTCCAAGTCAGGACAACCCACTGTCCATCAACAGGTAAATGGATAAACAAATTATGATGTCCATACAATGGAATACAACTGAGCAATAATAAAAAGGAATGAACTTCTGATACATTCAACGACCTGAATAAATATCAAAAACATTCTGCTGAGTGAAAGACTTTAGATACAAAAGATCGTATAGCTTTTGATTACTTATATGAAACTCTCAAAAAGGCAAATTTATAGTGATAAAAAGATCACAGTTGCCTGGGGCCAGAAAGCAGGGGAGGGACTAGGGAGGGAAGAACAGAAGGGAATCTTTTGGGATATTGGAAATGTTTTGTATCTTGATTGTGATGATTACATGGGTGTATGTATTTGTTAAAACTCATCAAACTGTGCTCTTAAAATGAGTGCATTTATTGCATGTAAATTACACTTCAGTACAGTTGTGAACTTTTTTCAATTGTTGAGAACAAAAGAAATTTTTAAGTAGGATTATAAGACTTTTAAATTTTTATTTAAGGATAAATTCTATTAGTAATATTCCCTTTTGTTCCATCCTATTCTTCACTTCCCCAGAGAATTATGTTCTCACTTTGTGGTTTTGGTACATCTTCCAATACAGCAAAAATGTTAAGATAGAGTCAAGTTTGAAGGATGCAAAAAATCAAGAAATAATATGAACATGGCTTTATAAACCTAAGAGGATGATGGCTCACTAGCCATTTGCAAAATAATTTTAAAGAAGAAAGGAAGAACTTCTCTCCAGAGCTCCAAGTTCCTGGTGCATATCTATAAAGGAAAAATCACTTTTGCAGATAGTCTAAGAAATAATTTCCTGGCAGCCAAGCGCTGTAACCCACATACTATACAGAACATTTTTGTAAAAGAATGAAAATTCTATCTATAAGACAAATTATTATAGCTATTGTCTTTTTTTCCCACAAGGTAAAATAAAATAGAAGCTCAAGTCATAAATACATGGATCATAGCTTGTGTGTTTTGTAACATTTTAGCAACTATAAAAGAAGTCTAGTGAAGCTAAATGTGTGCACTTTTGGCTACTCTT
>NW_011888792.1:6638795-6645387 GCF_000151845.1 Pteropus vampyrus | reverse complement strand
AAAAACAAAATACTAACCACAAACTGAGAGAAAATATTTGTAATAAGTATATCTGACTAAAGACTAGATCCAGAAAACCACAAAGAACTCTTAAAACTCAATAAAAATAACACAAGCAGTCTCATTAAAATTAGGCAAAGATTTGACAGAATTTCCACAAAAGAAAATAGATAACAAATAAGGAAAGAAAAATATGCTTTTAGTAGGGAAATGCAAATTAAAACCACAATGAGATACAACCACAAATTCATTAGAATAGGTAAAATATTTTAAAACTGATAATATATAAGCAAGAATACAGAGTAAGAACTGTCATATATTGTTGGTGGAAATGTACAATGGGACAATTACTATGGGAAACAGCTGGGCAATTTCTTATAAAGTTAAATATCTACTTAGCATTCGACCCCGCAAGTTCACTCTTAGTTATTCACCCAAGAGCAAGGAAAGCGGGTCTACACAAAGATTTGTTTATGAAACTTTATAGATTAATTTTTAATAGTTCCAAGTCAGGACAACCCACTGTCCATCAACAGGTAAATGGATAAACAAATTATGATGTCCATACAATGGAATACAACTGAGCAATAATAAAAAGGAATGAACTTCTGATACATTCAACGACCTGAATAAATATCAAAAACATTCTGCTGAGTGAAAGACTTTAGATACAAAAGATCGTATAGCTTTTGATTACTTATATGAAACTCTCAAAAAGGCAAATTTATAGTGATAAAAAGATCACAGTTGCCTGGGGCCAGAAAGCAGGGGAGGGACTAGGGAGGGAAGAACAGAAGGGAATCTTTTGGGATATTGGAAATGTTTTGTATCTTGATTGTGATGATTACATGGGTGTATGTATTTGTTAAAACTCATCAAACTGTGCTCTTAAAATGAGTGCATTTATTGCATGTAAATTACACTTCAGTACAGTTGTGAACTTTTTTCAATTGTTGAGAACAAAAGAAATTTTTAAGTAGGATTATAAGACTTTTAAATTTTTATTTAAGGATAAATTCTATTAGTAATATTCCCTTTTGTTCCATCCTATTCTTCACTTCCCCAGAGAATTATGTTCTCACTTTGTGGTTTTGGTACATCTTCCAATACAGCAAAAATGTTAAGATAGAGTCAAGTTTGAAGGATGCAAAAAATCAAGAAATAATATGAACATGGCTTTATAAACCTAAGAGGATGATGGCTCACTAGCCATTTGCAAAATAATTTTAAAGAAGAAAGGAAGAACTTCTCTCCAGAGCTCCAAGTTCCTGGTGCATATCTATAAAGGAAAAATCACTTTTGCAGATAGTCTAAGAAATAATTTCCTGGCAGCCAAGCGCTGTAACCCACATACTATACAGAACATTTTTGTAAAAGAATGAAAATTCTATCTATAAGACAAATTATTATAGCTATTGTCTTTTTTTCCCACAAGGTAAAATAAAATAGAAGCTCAAGTCATAAATACATGGATCATAGCTTGTGTGTTTTGTAACATTTTAGCAACTATAAAAGAAGTCTAGTGAAGCTAAATGTGTGCACTTTTGGCTACTCTTTTATGCTATCCTCAAACTATTATCTGTCAGTAGCCAAACAAAACTATTCATGCTAACTAGAAGTGAGAAAGTTCAACTTGTTCATCAAGAGAGAAATATATTATTGCTTATGTTTTCCACAACGAAGCAAACTAATAAGCTTTAAAAAAAGGAAATCCACTCATACTAGGAATATGATAGAAGAAATTATCTTTAGGCTTAAACTTCCTTCTTGGCAAAGGCATAAAGAATAAAATTTTCAAAATGCATTTTTTTTTTTTTGCATCGAGCCAGCAGTTTACATTTCTATATATTTAGCAAATAAGGAATATTCCAAAAAGATTTCAAGCTTAATAAGACCACGAAACATGTGTGTGTCTGTTATTTTAATTTGGTGATAGATTACTACTCTCACAAGTTGAACCTGAACTCTAATTATAGCTTTGCCCTCAGCTCATTATGGGTCTTTTGGGGAGTTACTTCATTTCTCTGTGTCTTACATGTACATATAACAAGATGAAGGAATTAAACGAGACGATAGATAAAGGACTTCATAAAAACATATAGATTTCTAAGTTAAGGTCAGATAGTTTCTGATCCCACATTTATGCTTGTGAATGTCTTGTACATTATAAATAATTCCAATTTAAAATACATTTCACCAGTTCACCCTAATGGGACATGCCTTTAGTTTTTATTTTTTCTTTTGTTCTATTATCTCTCTTTCAATATAGCAATGGAAATCATTATTCCTTCTCCTTCGTAGCCACCAGGCTAGTAACTATATACTTATATTCTTATAATTGCTTATATACTTCCTCCTCTTTCTAAAGTTTTAATTCCAATTGGAATACTTAGTAATAGATACAAAAACATAGTGGCAACTTTATTCTAACATTGATAGGACAATCGATTATCCATGTAGAAGGAAAATAGAATTAGGTTCCTACCTCATACTGTACTCAAAAGTCCATTACCAAAGGAATAAAAATATAAGTGTGAAGGATAAATTGTGAACATTTTAGAGAAAATATATTTATGACATCAGGTAAGGAAAGGAATATATTTGTGTCTTAAATAAGACATAAAAAAAAAAGCAATATCCATAAGACAAAAAGTTTAGAAGAAAATTACAACCTCATGATAGGAAATTTTTTGAACAATACACAAGATAATTCTAGAGGAAGAGACTGCTAAGTTCAACTATATTAAAATTTAAAATTTCTGTTCATTAAAATACATATAAAGAAAATAAAAAGATACTATATACTGCAAGAAGCTATTTGCAACAAATGTAGGCAAGAAAGGATTAGTATCAAGGTACAGAAAAAAAACTCATAAACAAAAAGACAAGACTCACTAGAAAAAACAGGCCAATAAAAAAGAAAACTAGTATTTAATAGAAGAGAAAACATGAATAGCTCATAAACATAAGAAAAGAGACTCAAAAATTATTAGTTGTTAGGAAAATATACATTAGAAACAAAATTTGATATCACTTGGCATCTACTACATTGGCATAAATTTACAAACCTGAAAATATCATGTACTGGCCACAATACAAATCATTGAGGAATCTTAGACTCTGCTGGTGGGAATATAAATTGGAAAACAATTTGACATTATCTTGTAAAGGTGAATAATCACATTCCCCATAATGTAGCATTTTCACTCCTGGGTATAGATCATCTCTCTTACATATGTGAAAGAGATATATACAATAAGAGCATCACAGTTAATGACCAAAAAAACTGGAAACTAGCTAAATTCTATCAACAAGAGAATGAATACCTATGTATAGTCACCTAATGGAATATTATTCAAGAGTAAAATGAATGAACCATACCTACGTGTTTCAGTGTGGATGAATCTTAGACACATAAGATTGAGAGGAAAAAGAAAATCTCAATCTTGTATATACCTCAATTTTGTATATAAAACTATATACAAAATGATGTTTATAAAGCACAAAAAACCACAATGCATTAAGTATACATTCATACGTGATTAATCTACTAAAAAGCAAGAAATTGGTAAACAAAATTCAAGACAGCATTTACTTCTTTGAGGGAAGAAGGTTAGGAAAGGAGAGCACAAGTAGTTGCAAAGGTATTTGCATGTTCTAATTCTTAAGTTGAATTATAATTTTATTGGTGTTTATTTTATTATTTATTTATATATATCAAATGCTTTGTAACTAGATCCTTTGTCTTATGGGCTGAATTGCATCCCTCTCCTTAAATTCATATTTTGAAGTCCTAATTCCAAGCCACTCAGATGTAAATTTGTTTGGAGATAGGGTCTTTAAAGAGGTAATTAAGTCAAAATGAGGTCGGTAGGGAGGGATCTAACCCAATAGGATTCAAGGTGTTCTTAGGAGATTTGAACACAGATGTATATAGAAGGATGAAAGTTGTTAAGACACAGGGAGATGACGGCTGTTTACAAGCCAAGGAGGGAGGCCTCAGAAGACATTAATCATGTTAACACCGTGGTCTCAGACTTCTGGCCCCCAAAAGTGTGAGAAAATACATTTCTGTTGTTTAAACCACCCAATCTGTGGTATTTCGGTATGGTAACCCAAGCAAACTAATATAATATGATTCCATAAAACAAGATAAATTACTTTTATTACTTAGATTTTTTAGTTATTTGTGAGCATAATTCATTTCTGTTATCTAGAAACCTAGCCATCATTGTGATATATTTCCATGAGGAAATATATTCTACGTTTAAAACAACTGATTTAAAAATTAGCATTTTGATTATAATCCATTCACATACACAGGGCTCAAATTTTCTCATTTCATCTTTCTACTGAGGGGCACTGATATAAGTTCTATAATCAATCTTGATTTTTTAAAGTACCTAATTATTTTTAGAATTGGTGATATTTGGTTCCTTAAAGCAGAATCTGAGACAAGGACTTGGGTGCAGGTGGTTTATTTGGGAAGCGATACCCAGAAGCAGGAGTGAGGGAGTAGAAAGTGAGACAAGAAAAAGAGATAGCCAGTAAAGGCTGTGTTAGGGAGTTGGTTAACGTTGTGAACGACTGAGGTTCCATAGAACTGGGGACTCTCTGGAAAACCATGACCTTAGAACTGTCCTTCAACAGATAGGGGGCTGGGGCATATCCACCAACTTCTGACCTCCAGTAGTTGAGGGTTGCTTGTGGAGGCGTTAACTCCCCTGAAATTCCACACTGCCCTGCTTGTGGCTTAATGGTGCTAAAAAAAAAAAACAAAAATAACTTGCTTGACTCACCAAATTGGCAGAGATAAACCATTAACATCCTGCAAAAAGCCTAAAGTATAAAAGCAGAGAGACCTGGTAGGCACTCAAGGTCAGGCCGTGGTACTATGCACAGAAACTGTGCACAAACTTTGTCGCTTAAGTCAGAGGCAGGCTGAGGGATGTGATGTGGGGTCCAAAAAGCATCTGCTACCAATATATATTTCACCAATCTAAAACCAGTGTCTATGCTGTTGTTCATAGTGGCAAGAGGTGTCTTAGCCTATTACAGGGAAAAAGACATTATTAAGATAGCAAAAACAATCCCAAATATTAGCACCATGATGTCAGCAAGAAAGATGAATGAAAAATAAATCAACATCTAACTGCCTGTTATAGGCTTGATGTAGTAAAGGTGCAAAAAGCTTACATGTAATGAATTAGATATAATCAAGCCACAGAATAATTAGAATAAGACAAATACTCATCAAATTTGGGGGGACAGGTAGAGGGAGTTCAAGCTAAATTTGTAAGTAATATAAGAAATCACTAAGAAAAGTGCATATAGATCTGATATAGACAGCATATAAATAGACTCATATAAAACATAAAGCCAAAAATTATTGGATAAAAAATTGCCTATATATTTTACTGATGACATCAAATTATAATTCATATTATTATAACCTCCCATTTTATATAAATAAGTTTTCTTTTTGCTGGCTAAACTTTAATTCCACTAATACCAATATTGATAAAAACACTAAACAAATTAATGAATCTGACTCCCTGACATAGCTACAAATGAGAAACAGGCACATACTTGTGATTTGTAAATAGAATTTGCTTTACTGAGAGCTACAATCAAAAGAGACTCCTTAGTTAAAGAGTTCAGTCTGAACTGATGCTGAAAAATGACATAGAATCACCATATCTTAATGTGATAAAACTCCTTTCTCCACAGAACATAATCTTTGAGAAATGCTTACACATCTATCACCACTTCTGAATCAGAATTTTCCTATGTTCCCTCAAAACTCTTGTCTTTGCTAGTATTTTCCCTACCTAAATGCCCTGTCCTTATGTGTGAGTCTAAATCCTTCCCATTCATTAAGGACCAGTTCTCTTCACATCTCAAAATTCTTGGGCCTCTATTATAGCTATTTATGGTCTTCTGCCCTCCTCCACTAAATTATAGATCCTTAAATGTAAAATTCACATCTGATTTATCTTTAGGTTCTTACTGCATATAAGACAAGCAATTTGCATGTAATAGGAGTTTTAAAAATATTTATTGGTTCAATAAGTTAAACACATGATTGTATACTAGTATCATACCATAAATTATTTTTTGCTGCTTGCTTCAATATCTTACAAGCCACTTTTATCCCTACATATGTAGAGATCTAATTCTTCCATTAGTCTGATCCATTTTATAATAGATTATTTTTTTACTTTAACTCACAAATCGGTTATTGCTAGCCATTGACAATTTGGACTTGTTCAAGTTGTCTAATGAGAATAGATTCTCTGAAATCTAGTTGGGCCATTGATAGAATTAATAAATGATAAGGGGAAGAATCTCCAAATTGAAACACTTGTCTCAATTTAAAAAAAAAAAAATAGAAACCTTATAAATCAGTTTGTGAGCTCACATAATAGTTTTCTATTTATTCTAGATACCATTGTAATTATAATACCGTCATCTATGGAAATTATTAAAAACTTAGTTGTGATTCTTGCTAGTCAGTCTTTATAAAAGTGATTTTTAAATATTACAGAAAATTTGGCCAAAAAAAATTTGCTTGACTCTCCGAGTTGGCAGA
>NW_011888792.1:6619724-6638745 GCF_000151845.1 Pteropus vampyrus | reverse complement strand
CAACATCTAACTGCCTGTTATAGGCTTGATGTAGTAAAGGTGCAAAAAGCTTACATGTAATGAATTAGATATAATCAAGCCACAGAATAATTAGAATAAGACAAATACTCATCAAATTTGGGGGGACAGGTAGAGGGAGTTCAAGCTAAATTTGTAAGTAATATAAGAAATCACTAAGAAAAGTGCATATAGATCTGATATAGACAGCATATAAATAGACTCATATAAAACATAAAGCCAAAAATTATTGGATAAAAAATTGCCTATATATTTTACTGATGACATCAAATTATAATTCATATTATTATAACCTCCCATTTTATATAAATAAGTTTTCTTTTTGCTGGCTAAACTTTAATTCCACTAATACCAATATTGATAAAAACACTAAACAAATTAATGAATCTGACTCCCTGACATAGCTACAAATGAGAAACAGGCACATACTTGTGATTTGTAAATAGAATTTGCTTTACTGAGAGCTACAATCAAAAGAGACTCCTTAGTTAAAGAGTTCAGTCTGAACTGATGCTGAAAAATGACATAGAATCACCATATCTTAATGTGATAAAACTCCTTTCTCCACAGAACATAATCTTTGAGAAATGCTTACACATCTATCACCACTTCTGAATCAGAATTTTCCTATGTTCCCTCAAAACTCTTGTCTTTGCTAGTATTTTCCCTACCTAAATGCCCTGTCCTTATGTGTGAGTCTAAATCCTTCCCATTCATTAAGGACCAGTTCTCTTCACATCTCAAAATTCTTGGGCCTCTATTATAGCTATTTATGGTCTTCTGCCCTCCTCCACTAAATTATAGATCCTTAAATGTAAAATTCACATCTGATTTATCTTTAGGTTCTTACTGCATATAAGACAAGCAATTTGCATGTAATAGGAGTTTTAAAAATATTTATTGGTTCAATAAGTTAAACACATGATTGTATACTAGTATCATACCATAAATTATTTTTTGCTGCTTGCTTCAATATCTTACAAGCCACTTTTATCCCTACATATGTAGAGATCTAATTCTTCCATTAGTCTGATCCATTTTATAATAGATTATTTTTTTACTTTAACTCACAAATCGGTTATTGCTAGCCATTGACAATTTGGACTTGTTCAAGTTGTCTAATGAGAATAGATTCTCTGAAATCTAGTTGGGCCATTGATAGAATTAATAAATGATAAGGGGAAGAATCTCCAAATTGAAACACTTGTCTCAATTTAAAAAAAAAAAAATAGAAACCTTATAAATCAGTTTGTGAGCTCACATAATAGTTTTCTATTTATTCTAGATACCATTGTAATTATAATACCGTCATCTATGGAAATTATTAAAAACTTAGTTGTGATTCTTGCTAGTCAGTCTTTATAAAAGTGATTTTTAAATATTACAGAAAATTTGGCCAAAAAAAATTTGCTTGACTCTCCGAGTTGGCAGAGATAAACCACTGATATTTTTCCTTTTTCCATTTCTTCTCTGTAGTACCATTCAGAGAAGGCAAGTAGCTATCTCTCTATAATCTTGGAGATTGAAATAAAACCTTTTTTAGAAAAACTTATGGTTTCTTCAATTTAGTCACTCTGAATCCACACACTATACATTTACATTCCAAAAATAGTGGTTATAAAGAAATTCAGCAAAGACCTGGTTTCTGTAAGATATTCTTAATTCTATTACACTGATACAACAACCTGATATACTAAATTGTCAATAAATTGTTTTCAAGACTATTTTATGGGATGAATGGAATTAGATAAATTTGCAACTGTTTCTACTCTCTGTAATCATATTATCATCAACTTAATTGTAGTCTCTCGGAAGAACCCTGGAAAAGATTTTATGATCATTTAAGCACTTTCTCAGGAGCACCTAGTACTGAATCCAGAAAACATTGCCAATATATTAGCCTTTCCAAATACCTCAAGATAGATTTTTTATCTTCCTAATTTCATCTTAACTTTCACGGAACTGAACCTCAAATGCCTTTGGTGATAGTTTACGTTCTAGACCTGTGTTGTCCAATATGGTAACTGCTAGCAACATGTGGCTATTGAGCACTAGACATATGCCTGGTCCAAACTGAGATGTGCTTAAATATAAAATAAAAGTCAGATGTTGAAGACTGAGTATGAAAAAGGTAATGTAAAACTCTCATTAATAATTTTATATTGATTATATCTGGAAATGATAATATTTTAGACATTTGTTTAAGTAAGATATTAACATTAATTTCATTTGTTTCTTTTTCCTTTTTATAAAAGAAACATTACTATTTTAAATTACATATGTTGCTTGCATTTGTGACTCACATATTTCTATTAGACAACATTGTTTTATTCCTTTAACAAGTTTTGTTCAAATAAGAAATATATTTTTCAGGAATTTATAACTACCTACTCATTATTCTAGGTAAAATTACTAATAATTTTATCAATTATTAAGTCAGAAAATTTAAAAAAACATGGGTGACAACTGATTTTTCAAAGATAGGTCAGTGTTTAAGAGGTAATAGGTTGGCAAGTAATCTTTCCTGTTATCAATAGTAGTTTTCAGATATCATAACAGTTTTTTGACTTAGGCTATCTGCAATCTCAGATATCAAAATTATGACTGGTTGTGTGATGTGTGTGTGTATGTGTGTGTGCGTATTTATATACATATATATATGTATATATATATATATAAAGAGAGAGAGAAAGAGCGTGCCATATTCAGCATATCATTTCCCATTTAATAAGTACTTAACAATGACTTATAATCATATCAAAATGTTAGTACTCCAGTGTCAAGATACCAATAAAATAGTGCAGAATTCAGAAAAGAAAAATTTAAAGACTTTAAAAATGCTATAAAGAACTAGAATTAAGTTATTTAATTAGAGGAACTTTCTTGCCTTTCTTATGTCAATTAATATACAGACTGTTTTTGTGCCATTGGTATAGAAAAGATAATTTTAAAATGTTAAAGATATAATGGGAGTTTTCTAATAATTTTTTTAAAGACTGGTTTTGCAAGTTCTTTACCTGCTTTGTCTTTCAGAAAGAAAACTATTCTTTGGCTTCATGTCATGAAATGCGCAAAAGCAATGACACACTAATAATAACGGGATACTTTTGGAGGTGTCTATTAACATATAAAAGTCTATTGCACATTCATCAAATATCCAAGATATTTTTGGACAGTGCTGGTTTTCTGCAATTCCATCCATTAGAAATGGTTCAGAATCAGATACTTAGCATTCAGATCTTCTGTGTTATTTAAACCGGAGGAAAAGAGGCATGAGTAGTGGATAAGTAGTGTGGCTCCCCTTGCATGATTATTGTTGCTAGGGAAACCACTTCCTTCTATTCCTATGTTCAGCCTGTCCATCCCACTATCTGGCATCATTGCCTCTCAAGAAGGGCAACATCACGGCATGGCATAAGAAGAGAAAACATAAAGGACTAAACTGGGACATTATCTTGCTACACACAAACGTTTCTCAGAAAACCTACACAGTAGTGACTTTTGAGAAATGAAACATAGAACCAGTCTCCTACAACTGCTATATGCACATGTGCTAGTGGCTACAAGGTACTGCATTCACACATACAAGTATGCAAAAACACCAATTTCCAAGTCATACTTGTGATCGCAGAAAAGAATATAACGTGTCAGGCATGGACAGGACAGGGCTTGGCAGCTCAGAGTCCCAGGGCTTTCTGGGTCAGTATGGAGCCCTGTGATCTTTCTGAGAGGCAGAGTCACTGGCAGACAGTATATTCAATGAAGTAACTTTGTGAAAATAGATTCTGAGAACTAGTACAAGAAAGGTTGAGACTCCTACAGTCCTGGAGTCAGGCTAAGTTATAAAACAGGCCAGCTAGCCAAATAAAAGCATCATGAATAAATAAAAACAAAGCTGACATGTGCTGGCAAAACAACCATAGGACAGAAAGTTAACTATTCTCATAAACCCAGTATTGGCTTCCTCTTGGACAACTTGATAACCCACTCAAAGATCCAAACTGGCTCTACAAAACAAAAAAACAAAACTCTATAAAGTGATAATACACAGTAACTAATTTAAATGAATACAGTGAAAAGCACAATTCTACTATCATTTGTGCATTTTAAAAACATCAAATAATCAGTTCCTCTACTATTTTTTTGTTTCACTCTGGTTTTCTAGTATTTAGTCCATATGTGTCCTATAAACATTTGTTAAATTGAATAAAATAAAAGGGTAAAACATATCTACCAAATTCTGAAGTTAGTTGGTGATTTTAAAAAAAGCTATAGCCATAGTAGATAATAATGTAACTAACTCAGCTAAAAAACTGTCAGAAAAATAATAAACTAATCCGAAATAACCATAAACCAAAAGTTGCTAATTATGAACCTGATGTTCTAATGGGTACAGCTTGGTATAAAACCATGTTCAAAGACTCTATTCAGAGTCAGTCCGCTTCCTGTATTCTTTTTATCAGCCTAGGACTTCACCTCATACTACCCTTACTTCCTATAACATGTGTATGCTGTGTCTCTTTGAATGATAATAGAAAGTGGTCCCTGAACTTTGCTACAATGCAGAGCACCTATGAAGACCTCCTCAGATAACCATATTAATTTAAGAAGTTGTTTTTCTAGGCTCGCCAGAGTGACACTCTGTGCAATATCAGAACACCACCCCCAGATTTAATAGCAATCTATCAAATTACAAAAACAGGAGCAAGTTTTTTAAAAATCTCTTATCAGCTCAATCAGAACCAAAAATCAGCTACCGATTTCTTGACTGATTTTATAGGCAGTCTTACAAGACAGATAGAGGCCTTCAAATTTTCAACTATAGACATATCCAAATTGTCTCTGGAACTCCATTTTTACATGTTTATATCCTCAACTTTGAGAATTTTAGATATATCTGAGACCTAAAGAGAAATCTAAATTTATTTTTGAAGGATTACGAAGAAAAAAATACTAAATTGCTATTAATCATACTAATTCCTTTTTTTTTTTCCTAAAGACTATCTTCCCAGTGATCCAATATAAAATACAGGATTCCCTTCCTAAAATTTTGAGAAATTAACTATAAATGTAATGAATACCCAGGCAAGTAACATTCAAAACTGTCTAAATGTGAGCTGTTTCTGCTCTCACATTACAGAACCAAAGACAAAGTCATACACAAGTCACATTCTCCCAAAATGGTCAGCTTTTATTTTACTGCATTATCTGACGTAAGGGCATAGCCCTTTGTGATGTTGTCTCCTTCCTACTCATAATGTTTCTGAATATAACCTTACCATTTTACTATTGGGCACAAACCACAGATACAATTTCATAACAGTTCTCATAGATGTCATGAGGCATCAACTCTGTGCTTGACCAATCAGAGCATTTACAAGTTGAAAATGGTTGAATTAACTTATGGTCTGTGTTGATTCAAATGTTAGTCACCAATGCTTACAGACAACAGAGCTATTTGAGGAAACTGCATAAATGGTGATATAGCATGTGATATTTTACATAACCTCCAATGGGACAAGAATTTATGTTTGAAATTGGTACTCTCCTTTACCATATCATGTCCCACCCCAAATCCCCAGTGCAGACGCATCTGAGTATGTACCATTTAGCTTCTCCTGCTCCCTGCTCTCAGAGAGACAGATTAAAATCGACTCAGTAAAGACGGTAAAAGCCAAAGACAAACTACCTTTCACAGGAGGCCAAATGTAGTAAGAGGTGGCGAAGTATCTGCGGGGGGGCTCCAGATAGAAGAGCAGAGCAGGATGGAGCATGGTTTCAGGGAGCATAAGAGGCTAGAGGAAAGGATATTTGAGAAGATTGGAATCTTTGGGACGTTCTTAAAATGCTACGCCAATGTAAGCCTGGGCCCCTTGGGTCTCAGTTTTATAAGCATCACACATAATAGTAAATATTTATGATGGGTCATAAATTTCTTTAGATGAAATTCTTCAAACCTAAAGTTTCCTCTGGGGGAAAAAGAAGGCTAAAGAATTACACTTCTAGGTATTTATCCAAAGAAGACCAAAACATTAGTTCGTAAAGAAGTATGCACCCCTATGTTCATAGCAAAGCTATTCACAATAGTCAAGATATGGAAGCAACCTAAGTGCCATCAACAGGACATTGGATAAAAAAGTTATGGTATGTATATACAATGGAATACAACTCAGCTATTAAAAAAAGAAAAAAGAAAAAAAAGAAAACCCCGAAATCTTACCATTTGCAACAACATGGTTGGACCTAGAGGGCATTATGCTGAATGAAATAAGTCAGACAAAGATAAAATACCATATGATTTCACTTATATGCAGAATCTAAGGAACAAAAGAAATGAACACACTAAACAAAAACAATCACAGATACAGAGACAAACTGATCATTGCCAAAGAGGAGGGGAGTTGCGGGGCTTGGTGAAAAAACCTGAAGGGATAAAGAAGTACAAATTAGTAGTTATAAAACAGTCACGGGGATTTAGAGTATAGCATAGGGTACATAGTCAATATTATTGTAATGGTTGTATGTAGTGCCATATGGGTGCTAGAATAATCAGGGGGATCACTTCATGAAGTGTATAAAAGTCTAATTGTTTTAATTTAAGAAATAAATGAATGAAAAAAGATAGAATAAAATGAAGTACATGAGACAAAACCAAAAAGAAAAAGAAAAAGAAAAAGAAAATCACAAAACAATTCCATAACTTAGAAGAATATAGTAACGTCATGTTCATATGCGACATTCAAGTGTACCTTATCTCCTGGTAGACTGGCCGCCTGCTTATTGTGTATAAAATCATCCTTGCACACCCAAGCCACAGCCTGGGCAGCAGCCGAGTTTCCCCAGCACAAGAGCTTCCTCCAGCCTCTCATCGCCTTTTACACTTTTCTTTCTCTCCAAGTAGCCCAGAGCCACATTTTAATAAGTGACCTTCAACAAGCTGAATAATTTCTTCAGTACATGGGTACATTCAAAAGCCTTGGAGGATTTAACTGTAATAAGTAGTCCTAGCAAATATACGGTCTTATGAAGCCTTTGAAGTCTCTAAAAACTTCCCCTAAATAGCCTCAATTGAAGGTTCAGGCTAGATGATTTACAGAGCCCCTTGCAAAGCAAAAATCCTATGATTTCGGATCAGCAGAACCAGCTGGATATTATAGCTTCTGCAGTTAATATGACTTTCCCATCTTTAAGAATATTTTTGGATCCAAACAGGCTGCTTGAATTATTCATCTGTTAACTGTTAATTAATGTACAGCCTTCACTGAGCCAGCAACAAAACCAAACAAGATAAAGATTTGTATTCTTATTCCTCTAGTTTAAAGAATAATATGATAGAAATTTTCTGTTAAGTGCAATTAGAAAACATGGTACTGCAAAGCCAAAGATATTTTCTTGTGACTCGGGATCAAATGTCATTTAGTAGGCTTAGGGTTTATATTTTTCCCTCAACAACTCCTGCACTTATACCTTCCACATCCTTTTCTGTAACTTTATAAACAAGTTTGAAAATAATATATTTTTAATATTTCATTTTTCAGTTAGATATGTAAAATAGAGACATTTCTCTGGTTAGTCAGTGAATCAGATTTCTAATCATATGTGCACTGAATATCATTTTTTGAAATCCTCAAGGACTTTTTATACTAATTACTGCCTTTCAAAAATAGTAATTGCATACTTAATCATGCACAGCATCTAGGGAATGATTTTTGTAAAAATAAAATTTTAAAGTACAATCACAAACAATAAATATACAAGTAGAGAATCATTATCAATAGAAAGCATAGAAATTAACAGAATTGATCTATTTAAAGTCAATTTACCTAATACCAATTCTTGAATGGTAAAATTGACTGTTGAATTGATCAAATTTACCAAAAACTTGTTTTAAGTAATATTCTTTTAGAATATATTTAATGAAAATGTATATCTACCAAATCTTATCTTTCTTTTTCTAACATTTATGGAGGATTTAGAATATGTCAGGTACTATTTTACATACTTAACATAAATTTATTTACTCTGCATAACAATCCTATGAAGTATATTCTATTATCCCCATTTATAGAGAAGGAAACAGAGTCACAGTCATGTTAAAAAACATGCCCAAAGTTACACAGCAAATAAAGGGCAGAGTTTGGCCCACTATGCCATACTGCATCGTAAAATGACATTCACAGAAATAATAAGTTTATTTAAGAACGTATGCAATATATTAAAAAAATAAGGAGATTGAATCTGTTATGACTCTTTGATTTCAAAGTTTGAATATTTCTTAAAATACTGCTTAGAAGAATATGTCCATTGGCTAAATTTAAAGAAAACATATCCATATTTACTAAATATAAGATTATTCTCTAAAATATATCATCACTTGTGTTTTATTCTATTCATTAGAAGGCAGTCACTAAAAAAGATGGGAATTAAGTTTCACCTCATTAAGGGAGAATCAAAGAATTTGTTGACATAATTTAAAACCACCACACAAAGAAAAGCATATTCAAGAGAAAATATTAAATATAGAAAACTATATGAGGAGTTCACAAGGTGAAGCTAAAAATACCAGGTTAGATGTTATATGAACATTTTATTAAGATTAGGGGTTTTCTTTTTAAATTTTTTTTTTTCTAAAGAGATAAATATTCAGTTTACTGTTTTAAACTTTTTCCAATGCTGAAATTGCTGCAGCCATGGTCAAAGGCATAGAATGTTTAGGGCACGAAGCTCTTGTTTGTGTACGCAAAGAAACAAAATCTACTTCCTGATTAATTATTGGTTTGGTTCACTGATAGCCCCTCAGACCAAGTCTGTGCAAGTTAGGGTGGTTTATACTTCTGGCCTGGGTCCTCAGACTTTTTGAGATTATTTCAATTTTAATCCATTTTTTATTGTCTAGCAGTGGTTCCCAATCTTTTTGGCACTAGGGACAGGTGCTCCTGTGAGAATCTAATGCTTGATAATCTGAGGTGGAGCTGAGGTGGTGATGATAGCGCTGGGGAGTGGCTGCAAATACAGATGAAGCTTTGTGGGCTCACCCGCCGCTCACCTCCTGCTGTGCGGTCAGGTTCCTAACAGGCCACAGACCAGTACTGGCCCACAGCCCTGGGGTTGGGGACCCCTGGCCTACAGGATAATCCCTCTAAATACTCTTAATCTCTTATTGAATGAATCACTAGACCCCCATATAGAATTGTGTTAGTCATCCTGGAGGGAAATTTTAGAACCAGAGATATGTAACTCTTTTCTGTGTTTATTGTAAGAATGACTGAAAAGATGTTGCCCATCACTTTGTGTGGTATGTTCTTTATAAAGATTCATAGGCCTTTCCTCATCTCAGTATCAGAAAAAGAAATGGGCTTCTCTTAAGCAATTGATCTATTTTTATCTTATGGACACTGTAAATCATATAGCTAGTTATGTTTCCCCTTTCATGGCAACTAGAAAGTTCAGAAGCACGTTTGCACTTTTACACAGTGTATGTAATTTTATGATGTGATATTTGAAACACCTTATTCTTGTTACACCATTTTCAGCTACTTTCATTCTTTGTCCTGCTTTCTTCATAGCATGTTAAACTTTATTTTTATTATTATACAGGACACATTTGTATAAGTAGACTTAATTACTTGAGAACAATTTGGAAAATATATAAACATATATGTACCAATCAAATGTCTTTTATTATTTGTCATAATACTTCAGAACATGGTTCTCATCTAACTGCACTTTTCAACTAAATACAACCATTCTTTAATAAATCCTTCCTCAAACATCTTCTAACATTTAATTTCCTAGCTCTCTCATCCATAAGCATGTCTTTAGCTAGCGCCTATGCTAGATATGACAACCAGGAAGCTGTGCCACTCAGACCTCCTTTCAAGAAACAACTTGTCATTCAACAGAGAGGAGGGCTGTGAGGTGACAGACTCCAGCTATATAGTTCTTTTCAAACTCACCACATATTTGAGCCAAGACTACACTTTTCCTGAGAAGCCCCCAGCCAGAATGAGCATAATGGTATTCTAGGGCCTGACCCCTTCTGCTCAATGAGGGATTCCTCTAATAGTTGATCTTTGGCCTGGGGCTCACCATTGAGTTGGCCAGGACATTGCTATATCTGCATCGTTGTCTAAGGCTCTCGCTGCCCATTTCTGCTTCTTTCCTGTCAGGTATCAGATCAACATCATCATGTGAAAGTGTTCCATGACTAGTCTTTTTTTTTCATTCCTTTGCTTTTCATATGCATTATCAACCTTCTATATCTCTGATCAATAAACCTCTTACACTTCTAACTCCAAATCAGCATCTGGTTCTCAGGGAATCCAAAATGTCATACCAGAGTCCCAAATCTATAAATATATACATTTATTTAAAGGAATCTGGTGGATGTCTCAAAGACACCTTAAGTGGAACTTAGCCAAACTGAACTAATCTTCTAAATTTTTTCTGTTCTGATGTTTCATATCAGTGGGTAGTCTTAGTATCCACTTGGCTGTGCAAGTCAGAAAACTGGGAGCCATCCTTGACATTTCTGATTGCCCATCCCACATATCCAATTCATCATCAAGTCATGTTGGCTTTATGTCCTAAATATACTCCTCCTTCTACTTTTCTCCAGCCTACTGCAATAGTCTTGGTCTAGAATACCATCATCTCTTGATTTTATTCTATACTAGCCTCCACTATAACCACCAACAAATCCACCATTCTCCCTACTATAGCCAGAATTATTTTCAAAACACAATTCGGATCATGTCACTAACTTAAAATCCTCCTGCTGTTTCTTATTAGTCTTACCATAACACGGCAAGTCCCTGTGCTCAAGCTCCAGTGTCATTTCCCATTCTCTTACCCCAATATATTGTAACTCCACGATGGCAGGGACTGTGCCCATTTTATTTACCATTTTATCTCAGAGTCTGTTTGAGAACATGGCATACACCAAGTGCTCAATATATTGTTGTTTAATATATAGTAAGATGATTGAGTAAATAAATGCTTCAGTTGAATGAGTCTATTCACAGTTCACTTGATACACTTTGTGTTTTTTTATTGTGGTACTTTATCTCAGAGTTGCTTACATGAATCTTGTCTAATTCTCAGCTCAAATATTGACTTCATCAAGAAGGCTCCCTTGACTTTTCTGGTTGAAAATAATTATATACCCTAAATTCTATATTCTTGTATACTACACTTATGTAATCATTTGATTAAATATATTTAATATAACTAATATACCCATTTAAGCCACGAATTCCTCAAAGACAAGTATTGAGTTTATTCTTTTAAGTATTCTGCACATCACCTAACATATATGTATATGTATAAGTGTATGTGCTTTACTTGATTGAATGATTTGATTGACTGATCTGGCAACATCTGGATGACTTTTCCTGCCAGTAGAGTAACTGTGGCGATATTAGAGTGGATAAGGCTAATAAAAATGTGATGGCTCAGTAAAAATGTTGTTTGAGTAATATATCTCTTGACTCTAACTTTAAGTATCAAGAATAGAAGACTTATTTGGTCTATAAGTTTTTGTTGGTTTTCTAAACTCAAATGCCATAAAATCTACTTCATAGCTATAAAATGTGCAATGACAGTGTGTTTTTAAGAATTGCCTAAGCTTTCTAACAGAGAAATATTTTAAAAGGCTATTATGTGTATCACTGACAGTGGGGCCTAAACATGGAGACTTTGTGAAGCTCCCCAGGTAATGCTTAAGTTGAAAACCACTGCAATAGTTCAAAATTATTATTTTACAATTAATCCCAACTCCTTGAGCCAACCTGTTCTTGTGAGATGATAAAATATGTATACAATTATTGCAAACACTAAGAGGGTGACGGAAATATAAATTTATAAATCGAGTAGCTTAGTAAAAAAATCAAACTTTGTGTCTAAACTTTACCCAGCATAAAAGAGTTAAGGTGAAAGTCTCAAGTTCAGTTATTATTTTATGTTACATCTTTAAAAAGTTTTAATGGATGATATAATATCAAAGGAATTTTTTATCTCTTTGACAAGTATAAAATTTAGGTTTCATTTGGCCCCAATTATAAGAATTTGTGTTACTTGCCATGGGAAAATTAGATATCATTTGGAGCTATAATTACTTTTTTTTTTTTTGGCCTGACTAGGCAATTTGCATTTGCCTAATCAATATCCTTGCTCTTTCCATGTTTTTGCCTGTCAGAGTTAAATAAGTAGTAATATTTCCACAAATGGAAAGTTTGCACAAAAACATAGAAAATATTCTTCAATACAGCAGATTCATAATATCTAAGTCTTTGTTGTCTCAAACAACCTATTACTTCTTTATTGTTATTTCAACAATTAAACTTATTAAGCTTATTCTTTAACAAAAAAAAATGCAAATAATTGGTCCTACCCCTTTACTACATTTGTGCTAAGTGGATTCTAGTTGCACAGCTAATTCAATAAAATTCAATATCAAGTTTAGTGCTTATACTACTGTTAAGCACAAAAAGAGTTTAAAGCTCCCAATATTCTTAAAAAACAATTTTTATTTGGCTATTACTTCAAACATTATCTCCACATGTACATTAACTAAACAATTCAGTTCTACAATTGTTCACTAGAAAAAATAAAACCTCTTCTCCCATTCCTGGCCTCTTCACAAACCATATTGCCACCCACACACACCCGAGGAAAAAATAATGTTGCATTATTTAAAAACAATGATATCCATGTTCTGGTTTGATCATATACAGCTAAGGAAGCAGCCATATGAAACATATGAATCAGTTATTTACTTATACCTAGTAGCTTTAGGAGACACCAATTGGAGATAGGAGTTAAACGAAAGGAATTAATGCTAGGAAAAAATTTATATAATGGTGGCCTTGAAATTTATAGAAAAGGAAATTGTCTTTTTTATAAGTTTAGTCTTTCTCATCTCTGAACATTAATACTTGCGCTGGGAGATGGGTTTATGTGTGTATGAGAGTGTGTGTGTGTGTGTGTGTGTGTGTGTGTGTAATTGAACAGGTACTCACTAAATGGTAAGAGTAATGACACTCATCTGCAACTCACACCATTGGGAAACTGTTAGAGACTAAGCTTAGAAAGGCCATACCCACTCTAGACCTTTCTTTGAGATTAGGAGTGTGAATGTATAATCTGAATTGTCCTCCTTGAGTCCCCATGGGATTATTGTCACTCACACTTGAATAGACTTTTGTAAGAAAAGGAAATAGATTGTAGAATAAAATTAACCCTTGTGGATAAGGTAGAGAATTCCTAACAGTAGTTGGAGAGATTGCCAAAGAGAAACATTTAGAATTTTGAGGATAGAATGAGGTTGAGAACTGGGACACCTTCCCAAGAGGCCCCTTGTGTGTTTTCTCTTTAGACTCTGGGACTATACTCATTTACAATTCTTTCTTCATTACTTTTAGTTTTCTTCAACTCTTTAATATATTCAGATATAAATTAATAATGGTTTGTAGTGGTTGTGAGGTGGAAGTAAGGAACAGGATCATATGGACGTTGGGTCTGCACCATTTTTACCATACACATCTACAGAGAATTTAGCAAGTAGCACAATTTTTCTGAAGGGACTTGAAGTGCATGAAAGTGATTTAAAAAAAAAGTGATAGTAAAATCTTACATTTATTTATTCTAATGTATGCCATTGCCTGTCTTGTCTCTTCTTTGTATATACTACATTAGATATTGTGGGTGGAAATGTCTTTAAAACTGAAATTTTGTCATCAAAAATAGGAGGAAAAAAAGAACTAGAAAGTAATAGTGTAGAATGTTAAACTTCTATTTCCAATACTCACTGAACTTACTTCTCCCCCAACCTTCTATGGATGAACATAGACTATCATAAAATCGTTGTTAGAAACTGGGAGATTTTGACAATAAAATGCCAAAGAGGCCAAGGTAAGTCATTTCAAAAGGAACGTGAACTGACGAGAAATTTTGTTGAAAAAATACATGTTGATGTGAGTACAAATGGATGTTAAACACGTGGATTGACCAAAACCCACAACTGGTAAATAACAAAGTAAGAGTCTTCTCAGTTTTGTCAACTCCAGAACTCTTGCTATCCCCCACTATGCCGTACGACCCCCTCACTATATAAAGTTGGCCTGCACACTTTAATGTGCCTATCAGTTTCCTAGGATCTTGTAAAGTGACAAGAAGTCCTGCTGGAACATTGAGGGCAGGTTGTGACAGCATCACTTCTTTTGAAAATATGGAGCCAAGTTCTGCTTATCAGTTACCAACCACATAAGGATGCTAAAACTTTTTGTTCTTTATTCAGAATTAAGAAAGGGACATGGGAGCATCAAATCTGACATGCAGCAAGATTCTCCTGTCTGCAGCCCCAAGAATCTGTGAGATTTAACTATAGTTAAAAGGTGACTGGCAGGAAGATCCATTGTGTTCACTGCACTGACACACATAACAGAATGTTGAGTAACAGTAAAATTCTGAATGCAGAATATAGATTTCTTGTCATATATCATATTTAATAGATATATTTAATATTCACTATTGAATATTAAAACTATATTCCCTTGAAGCAATAGAGGCATCAAGGAAGAAAGAAAAATGACATGTTATCTTTTTTGACATAGTGAACATTGGAAAAGTCTCAGAATAAACACTAACTTAATCATGACAGGGGTGCCTGGGGAAAGCACATGGTAGTTATCAAAAGCCCGAGAGCATCAGGTGAGGAATCCAACAAGCCCAGTTCAGTTCATGACTGTGACACCAAATATATAACCTTGGACAACCTTAAGTCACTCACCTTAGCTTCCTCATCTGTCAAAAGGAGCTAATACAGCCTATAGTTATTGTGAGGAGCAAATAAAATAATGGGCATGACCACGGCAAACTATTATAAAAATACAAGTTAATCTAATGGTTGAATGAGATAGTATGTCTATTATAGGCAAATTCTACTCATTAACCACAAAATTATTTTAATTAGCAACTATAAATCAATAGAGCCATCCATGTAAAATTAGAAAATATAAACATAAAATATGAATATTTAAACAGGAGAAACATCAAAACACAATTTATTGAGAGTAGCTTTGGGTGCTGAATCAACTCTCATCCCAATGACATGGAATATCTGTTGTTTTCACAGATAAAGTATATCAAACTCTTGGAAAATTATCGATATTTTAAAAGAAATGTTTTCAGTTAACATTAAGTTCTGAGTAGTACAATGTTTTTCAAGAGGAACTAGTACAAAGAATAAATATAAATTGATTATCAAGTCTAAAAGTTTAAAAATTTTAAAAGTTAGAATTTTAAAAGTAAAATAGTAGACTGTAGGATATGTATAAGTTTGCATATTTCCAGTTCCAGAAGAGCTTGACACTTCAGAGTGCCTTTTTCTAAAATTTCTAAAGCCTTCTCTGGTCCCTGGTACTGGCAATGGCTGTTGGTGCCATCCAGGCAGTGTTCTCTCAGCTCAAATCATAAACCACAAGAGCTTCTCCACTTTGGAGAACACTCTGACCCTCTTCTTAGAGTTTAAAGTCAACCAAATACACTGAGGAGCTCTGGGACTCATGCTGATGGAGTTGACCTGCTCCCCAGAGCGATCCCTATTCCAGAAAGGCAGCCTGGTGAATAATAACTCCCAATCATCAGCACAGCATTTCTTTTTGCAGGATCATGTGAGATTGGGGTACCATAATGGCACTTTCAAGCAGCAAATGTTGTTTGACTCTATCATCAGATATAATACAAGTACATTCTGGTCTGGGCTGCCAAAATCCATTGCTGAACCTTGGACTTGAGCTATATGTGTAGACTTATGAGTGAGCTCTCACTCAACTGTTTTGACCGTAGTTCCAACTCTGGTCTAGTATCCAAAGATGGGCTTTACTCTATGTACCCCTGGCTACTGGCACCTAATGTAGACACTCATCCCCTCCGCAGGCTCCATGACACATGTCTGGAAGCCCTCGGGGTATGGCTGTACTTTTTAATCCAAGGGCTTTGGACTGATATCTGTTCTTGCCGTTAATCAGTGTGGTGAGGCCATACTCTACTTGCACAAATTGGATTGTTCTTTTGTTCTGCCCTTCCTCTGAGCCCCTCACCTATTCTCTCTGCTGATGGAAGTGTGTGGAAGGAAGACAGGCAGTCAACACTGAATGAGAACACATTCTAGGAATTCAATAGTTGTAGCATAAACCAGTTCCAGAGAAAACATGGGTAGAAGACATGTTGTTCTATGTTTATGCTATAAGATTCTAGATGGTAAATTTAACATGAGTAAAAAATGAATTGTTGCTCACATTTTCCTGCATAGTTTGAGTAAGGCTTACATGTGTACTCATCATCAGGGAAGCACAATGACAATATTTGAGAGAGTTGTTGGAAGCCAGCCATCATGGGAGGCACTATGGATGATGCAGTCATGAGTAATCATGTAACCAGACTTAAATAAATGATATTAGGGAACTGCAGAGGCAAGATCTATATCTTTCAATATAAGAAGTTTCCAAAGAACTATGACCTTGTGAGTAATAACAGTGTTAATGCCTCTTTTCTCAATGAGAGACATGAAATTAGCCAGGAATGACGCATTTGACAATACGGGACATGAAGAGATGGTTTCTGAACCTGAACCGGAAGAAATAATGCTTGGATACTTTGGGGAAAGATCATCTGCCTTGGACCCTGAGCAGTCTTGTTGTTGCTCTGTGTGCCAGATTACAATGTTTATCCATTTCCTGACACTGATCAGTCACATAGGCACTAAGTATGTCAAAGTAACTGCAGAAAGACCAGGGCTGGCAGGGGGCAGGGCAAGGAAAGGGGCGAAGGGTAGGGCTGAGTTGTATGCTGCTTGCTATAATGTCTTCCAATTTGTTCAAAAAGTTCTGCACTCTTGGCTCTTGGGTCCTCTCCTGTAATTCAACCCACTGTATGAGCAGGTGTCATCTGGGCCTATTGCACCACCCTGTGGGTCTTGGCAAAGAGAACTAATGCAATATGCTGATGATCTTGCTGTTTTCTGTGCTGTGAACAGTTAAGTCCTTTGTTTCCAACAGAAGAGTCTCCTGTCATTTGCTAGCATCCTTGAAATATAGACAAACTAACTTCTTAATTGTAAGTAGGGTAAACCCCCACAGACTTCATAGTTCTTGGCAAATATGACAAAGAATTCTGAGGTGTATTGATTGGACAATAAACAAATACATAAAAACCTCTTCATTATTCTAAATTTTCATCAATATATCACTGTAATTCACACAGGCCTGTGAACTTTGTAATGCATTTTAAAATCAAATTAGCAACATAGATAGGTGCTCAATAAAAAGTATTTGCCCTGGACTCTGTACACTCTAGGGATGGCCCTAGGTAGATTTCCATTATTTGGAACAGCTACTTATGCTGTTAAGTAGAAAATATATCCAAGTTGGCTTTTTATTTTATGAAACTAAGAGTTCTAAAATCATATGTATTAATTATATGTATTAATTATTACAGTTCTCAAAGCATGTGTTGTACAAGTAATCAAGACAGATAGTAATAAAAATAATAACCAATACTTAGGCTGAATTATTAATATGCCAGGCACTGATCAAATATTTGATATATATTATCTTATTTAATCCTAAAATCCTATTATCCTCGATTTTTTTCCATCTAATTAATATGTCCAAAGTTTCATCCTTCACTAATATTTTTAAATATTCTACTTAAAATGTATGGATAGATTTAAGTTTAGGATAAGAAGAGTGTTAAAAGAGAGGGTGAGAGTGTTTGCAGATGTAGTCTAAGGACATCAGATCAACTCATGATTGTATAAGAACAACAGAGAATAGGAACTTCAAAACCAAGCTTTTCAAGGACCTCAGGAACTGGAACCAGAGATGTGAATGCCCTCTTCAAGACTCTGTTTCTTGCCTTCTTTTCTTTTGTTCCTTCTTGTCTTATTTCTTCTGTCTGCTTAGAACTTGAAGTCCAAGGCTGAAAACACTGGCAACTCCTGAATATATATCTTCACATACTTACCACTTCAGAAAAAAGGACTCATCCCTCTAACTTAAGTTTAAATTCCTAGGAAGGATTCTAATTGGCACAATATATATCATGTGCTCACTCCTTAGATTAAACTCTGTGTGCACGATGTATTATGATTATCAACTTTTACTAAATGTTAGCTTTAAACCCCTGAAGAAAGGAAAGATGCTGGGCAAATCAAGAAAAGGAGTATCTGCAACAATAGGTTCTACAATTATGGTTCCATCTTTACATTAAAATTATGAATGAAACTTATCAATAAGTTCACTGGTTTACTTTTTGCAAAGAAAGATCAGTTGTTAAGTATGCAACATGAATGTCATCTAGGGAGCCAGAACCCATATAGATAAGAGCCTTCTACTGTTTATGAGCATGGCACTGATATTAAAAACAAACAAAACAATGTTCTATGTAGCCACAAAATATATTCTAAACACATTGTAGTTATCAAAGATTATTACCCTAAAATAGTCCTATCACCATAAAGGAATTGCCTGGTAAGGCCAATACAGGGAGGAAAGTTTATTCTTTATCTTTAATAAAGAACTGTATTAAGTTTACTCAATATCACAAAAACACTAGTTAATTCAGTAGCATGTTTGAATTTACATTAGAAAAGCAAAACCACTTGTTTAATATTGCACACAAATACCATCCACATTCTAATCATGTTAGAAGTGCTCCTCAGCTAAATGTGAGCCCCTTGCAACGATTAACACTTTCAAGAAGATTTATTTTCATAAACTTGAAAACTTTGACAGCCTCTTTCACTAGAGGGTATTTTTTTTTGTTTTGTTTTGTTTTGTTTTTTATTTATGCTTACAGCATCTGGTCTACCTAGGTGGTCTCCTATCCAAGTCTAACCAGGCCCTACCTGCTTAGCTTCTGAGATCAGACATCGGGCTTGTTCAGGGTGGCATGGCCATGGACCATGGACTGTGGCTCCACTGGGGTGCGAACCCAGGACCTT
>NW_011888792.1:6569834-6619674 GCF_000151845.1 Pteropus vampyrus | reverse complement strand
TTAGCTTCTGAGATCAGACATCGGGCTTGTTCAGGGTGGCATGGCCATGGACCATGGACTGTGGCTCCACTGGGGTGCGAACCCAGGACCTTGTGCACGTAAAGCAGACATGCTAACTACAACACTATGGAATGACGTCCTATTTTTTTATTCTATTAAAAATTATTTTTAGTTTTTTTTTATATTAGGTTCAGGTGTACAGCATAGTGGTTAAACATTTATAGAATTTACAAAGTGATCCTCCGATTAGTCTAGTACCACTGGCACTATACATAGTCATTAAAATACTATTGACTATATTCTCTATGCTGTACTTCACATCTCCATGACTATTTTGTAACTATCAGTTTGTACTTTTTAATCTCTTCACATTTTCACCCTGCCCCCCAACAACCCTCCCACCTGGCAATCACTAGTTTTGTTCTCACTAGAGGGCATTTTAGAAGACAGCTTTTGAAGACTGAGTATACATGATAAGACTGTATTACATTTATGATTGTTCATAGCCATTTCTGGTATTGGCACCTTTTTATTCCAGCAACATGAAGATATGTCTGTTCAAAACAGTGGCTTTTACATGCCAGATAACTCACTTGTATGCAAGAACAGTACATGCCATAGTGAAAAAACAGGCTAAGGAAATAATTAGAGGGGCATTTTGCAGATGTTTGGCATATGAGTACCAGCAACTACCTTTTTACTTCTCCTGAAAAAAAGAATAAGTGTATTGGGATAAATATTGATGGCCAAAAAATAAAGACCAAGATACTGGTCTTTATAAAAGCCACTATCGGCATTTATATCTGGCAGGCAGGCAGGCAGGCACTGTTAGGGAAACGTTAGGGGTGGAGACCACTTCTCTAGTTTCCCTGAATCAGGCCCACCTGACATACCTGGGCCCTAGGTACGTTGCCTTCGTGGACACCTTCTTCCATAAAAAAAAAAAAAAAAATTACAAATTGTATCACCATGTTGGCATAAAGATGAATATATTACCATTTTATATTAAAATACTTTTTTTGACCTAAAAATCTATTTTTAATTCTGATTTAAAAGACATTAAAGCATGTTCATGAACCCCCTAAAAGCATTTTGTTCATTAGGCACTGTGGCTACTGTGCCCAGCAAATAAGGTGGCCTGGAATAAAATTGCACCTCTTACCCTTTAAGCATATACTGTCTTGAAAATCTAGTTCATTTAGGTTTTGTATGACTAAAGATTCTAGATGACTAGCTATTGAGTCCAAAGATGTACTAATTTAAAAAGAATAACTGCAGAGCATCAGCATTCACAGGCAAACAGTCTGTTGACTTAAACACAAATGTTAAGAGTTGAAAATTTTAAATCGAAAAGAAGTACAATAGAGAAGCAACTGTTCCTGGAAGCTTTCAAATGTTCCCTTTGGATGAGATAAGTTGACAGAACACAGTGTCTGCTTTAGAATATACGTAATTTAACATTTGTTGGTTAATCCAATGTCACATTGTACACTCCAAGCCACTGAAAGGTAAGCAAATACTAGGAGTTGTGTAACAGAAATAAACATACCTATCCTAAATAAGATGAAGCCATTTTACATTATTCATTTAGCCATTCAATAAATATTAATTAGTGCCTACTGTATAGTTGCTAGGGTATAAGTCCAAGCCTGAAAAAACCTGGTGAGTATAGAAGCCTTCAAGTAATGGTGTAGGCTGCGTCTCTGTGAGTGTTGGGGGTCAGGAGATGGTGATGATGACACTAGAAAGGCAATCGTCACATTTTAAAGGGGATTGTTTGCCTTGTTAAGGAAGTTGATTTTATTCTAAAGTTGATGAGGACCCAATGAATGATTTTAACTGAGGAATGGTGTGATTAAATTTATAATATAGAAAGATAACTATAGTGGAGTAAGGAGCATTGGTTTACAATCCTCCTTTCAGGATAGAATCACCTGTGGAGCCTTGAATTTTGCCAATGCTCAGAGCACACCCTGCAAAGATTCCTGTTCTATTAGCCTCAGGTAGGGCCCCAAGCATAGGGTTTTTAAAAACTGCCCAGGTGATCTAAGTATAGCCAAGGCTGGAGAACTGGTACTATGGAAGACTGGAATGGAACAAGCCTGCACTATGTTCAGTGAGAGATAATAAGGAACTAAACTAAAAGCACCAGAGAGAATTGCATGCAAGAACAGGAAATTTGGTTGGTTGGATTCACCATGAATTATTTCAAAACTGTGAGTGTAATAAAACCAGTGTCTCTAAGATCTAGCCACATGGCTCCACCATGTGGATGAACTGTGATGTGTCTAGTCAGCTGATTGCTTTTTCCCTTCTTATCCTGTTTGCCGTTAACATGAGAGTATTAGCAGAAATAATTTAAAAAGCTAAAAATAATACATTGATTAGAAGAAAATACCTGCTGATATCTGAAAAGTTTTAGGACTCAAATACTTTATTCAAATATGATATGCTTAATATATAAAATTTCTTTATCATTTTTCTTGGGAACAACATTTATGAAAAAGATTTATTTGCATTTATTAAGTCACAGATCTATTAAACAGTGACATTATCATAGTTGTTTTTAGGTAAAAGATATAAACAGTGTTTCTTTGAGAACTTAAAATGCCAAACATTTATAATTACTTTGTATCTCAATAAGATTCCTTGAAAGTCACTTCATAACCATTCTTATTCTTGGGATATAGTTAAATAATTCAGGTAGAAATTTTAAATTGATTAAAGGAAGAGCAAAATAAATTGATTATTTTTTATGACTGCAGAAGTCTCTCATCTTATTTAACTACTCACATAATTCTCTTTAAAAGCTTAGAATGTGTGATTCTTAATGGCAAAATAAAGCATCTTCATAGTCTGTAAACTTTCATACATGATTGGCTATTATAATTTATCAATATCTCTTAAAGCAAATTCTAAAAATGAGGTCATTAAACTAGTAAAATTAACATTGCATTTCGAATTCTCCAGTCTCCAAACAGCTTGCTCAAAAAGCACTTTTTCATGTCATAATTAAGTTGTACTTTTCATCTCAAGGTTTGAACCAAGTTTAAATTTCAAGTCTATAATCTAATTTATCAATCCAAAGATCTATATTTTGCTTCAAAACTGTCTTTGTTCTGGAAATAACATAATCCCCACCACTGAAATGTATCAAAATTAATTAAGGAAAAAAATTAGTTTTAAAAATGCGAATAGTTAAGAATATTGCCTCACTTATTGTAATGATGTTGTTGACAAAAATTCTTTTCTAGATGTGGAATAGTAATTAATTAATAAATATTTTTAGAATACTTGCCAGATGTAAGGTATTATGTGAGCATCATAGGTGATAGATCCTAAAAACAAGATCCCTATTTTAAGGGAGTCACACATTAAAAAAAATCAAACAACAAGGCAATGCAAATTACATTTAAAAGCCAAGAGAGTGAAGCAAATTTCAATGAGGAAGAAGAAATTACAGTAAACTGGAACAGGTAAGAGAAGTAACAGAAGTAACAGAATTTAAGCTAGACGGACCTAAAGGAAATTTGTATAGACAGGAGTTTGGGGCACTGCAGTCAGTATAGTAGCAAGCACAAAAACTGAGAAATAGAATGCAACATTGGCCTCACCTAGGAGCATGTAAGAAGTAGAGAATCTTGGTCTCCGCCTACTCAATCTAACTCTGCATTTTAACAAGAGCCCTAGGTGATGTGTATTTATATTCAAAATTTAAAAACACTCTCTTAAAACAAAAGACAGCAAAGTTTTTCTTAAAAGGTCACAATCTAAGTATTTTTGGCTTTGCAGACCATATATAGCCTCTGTCTCAACTATGAGCTCTGCTGCTCAGCATGAAAAAAGCCATAAATGACAATATGTAAATTAATGAGTATGTCTGGGTTCCAATAAAACTTTATCATGGTGTCAACTTGACTAAAACAGGGTGTCTAGGTATTTGACTGAACATGGTTCTAGGTATGTCTGTGAAGATATTTCTGGATGAGATAAAATTTGAATTGGTAGACTAGGCACATTGCCCTCCTCAATGTAGATGAGCCTCATTCAATCTGTTGGAGACCAGAATGGAACCAAAAGAGGGAGTAAATGTGAATTCACTCTTTCTGCTTGTTTTCTAAATGCAGCATTGCTCTTCTGTGCTCAGGCTAGAACTATGTATGTATGTATGTATGTATGTATGTACGTACGTACGTACGTACGTATGTATATATATAATCTTCTAATATATATACTCTGCCAATACATACAATCACCTAATGTATATAATCTCCTGTGAGTTCTGTTTCTCTGGAGAACACTGACTAATAGAGTTTGGGACACCAAAATTTGAATTTCATATAATTTTCATATGTCATAAAATACTATTTTCAACCATTTAAATTTTAAAAACCATTCTTAGCCTTCAGGCCATACAAAAACAGACATAGGCTGGATTTGGTCTGAGCCATAGTTTGCTGACTCCTGACTTAGAATACTGAGCAGAGAATAGAGATCCCGAAAACAAGTTAGCTTTTCAACCATTTTTATCATCTAAATTTTAGATTCTACAACAACAGAGGAATAATAATTTAAAAGGTTAGTAATTTTTATTACTCTATAACCAAAGGATATTTTAATCCAATTGTGAGAGAATGAATTTTTTTCTTCACCTTTTTCGGCCAGTGGGAATGTGGTTAGTAATAATTTTTTAATGGCCATTAAACTTCATTATGCTCATTTGTATGTGTATAAACATAAGGCCAAAAAATCATTAAGCATCTTCCATTATTTTCTCTCACAAAGGTAACCTGAAATGAAAGTATGGTTTTCTTTAATCAACCTAACATAAAAGGTGAAGACTATCCATGATAAAGGCACTGGCATTCTCCCTGACACCTGGCCTTTAAAAATCAACAGCATGGATGCAGCTAAAATAGTAGTTCTCAAAGTGTGGTCCAAGTTTCCAGCATTATCTGGGAACTAGTTACAAATGCATTTTCTTAGTCCTGCCCGAAACTGAGGGCTGGAGCCCAGCAATCTTCATTTTAATAAGCTCTCCAAGTGGGTATGTTGAAAACCACTGAACTCAAGAGAATTCTTGTTAATAATCCAGATTCCTGGGGCTCCACTCCAGACCTATTGAATGGGAATCTCTGGTTTACATTTTAACAAGCTCACAGATGACTTTTATTCATATTTAGAAGTCACTACTTTAGAGTTGCTGCTTCTCTTTCATCCCACCACCTCACTCAACTTATAGGACTTTGCCAAATCCTATAAATTTTACACTTGCAAAAACTTCCAAACCTACTGCTAATCATGAGAAAAAACGATTTTTATAAACACGGATTCCCAACTCTGCTCTAGAATTACACACAAAAATATATAAATGTATTATATCTCATGCAGCATATGTTATAGTATACATGATACACTATCTCTCTATCTGTAAGAAAGGCAGGGAATTCACCTTTATAATCCCAAATTTGATGTAGTTACTCCCAAAACATTTGGGCTTCATCATGAGAATTGACCCTCTTGTTCTATTTTAATTATTTTAATGTGGACTTTATCAAGTCCTCATTATTAAAATAATCACAAATAATTTCCAAATTAAAGTAATACCATTTTCATAATTTTATTCTGCCACTCAAAAATTTTTACTCTATAACATACAGATTACTCACCTTGATATTCAAGACCCTGTGCCAATCTTCTTACTAGTTCATATCTCAGTTAATTCAACTAGTCTCCATCCAGGCAAGCTATACTATTTTCTGGTCTCTAGATTTGTATCTTGTACTTTACGCCCCTCTATTTTGCCCAAGAAGATCTCATATACCTGAAGCCCCACTCCTCTCAATATCAATACAAATTCAAATTCACGTAAATATTATATCTTTCAATTAGGCTATCCTATGAGTCCATGAAGTAATAACATTTATTGAACAAGTTGTAGAAGCCAGTCACGCTGCTATATCTTCACATGTATTAACTAATTTAATCCTTGCAACCACCTTATAAAATAGCTACAATTTTCTTTGCTGTTCAAAGGATAAAACTCAGGGTAAAATAGATTGAAGTAGCTTTTCCAAGAATACTCAGTAGCAAGTAGTCAAGCTGGGATTCTGATTTCAGATCCTGAGTTCTGAAACACTAGATCTACTGAGTCACAGATAAAATCTTTCCACCCTGTTAAATTGCTATAAAACTGTGTTTGAAATGATCTGTGGTATATTATATGATTGACGTATTCACTCTTATTAATGGTATAAAAAAAAAGGATAAGTGAACAGATCACTCTCAATTATGGTTGTATCAGAACCAAAGCCAAGGCCAACTCTGCCTTTTGGGTTAACAGTGATCAAAACAAACAAACAAAGAAAAAACAAACAAACAAACCCACAGGAATTCCTTTCCTGTTGACCACCTAACCCTGGCTAGATAAAAGAGACACCAAGCCTTTGAACTGAACCATGGCTGGTTGGGCTGGAATGAACTATGCTCTGTGTCTTGCATTGGATTCAAACCACATATTGGTCTTGTCTGCAATAGTACCAGGTATCAGTGTGCAGGGGTAAGAAATTTTATTACTCAGCTCCCTATTCCGTCCTATCCAAGGTTACTGTCATTGAGAGGACTATATTTGTGCATGTCATAATTGTTTCACTACACTCTATGTACCCTGAGATAGAAACTATAAAATAGCCATTTTTATATCCCCATTACAATTATCACCACCACCTAACAATCAGTACCAAGTCTTGAGTATAGTGGTGATTTTGTAAGATGCTGAAATAGACATGGATTTCTAGAATTCACTCCTCAATATGTTGTCAAGTCTCTTTACACCTTAATTTTAAATAGTTTAAGAACAAAAGAAAAAGTGTTTCCATTTTGAGGGATTCCATTTAGATTAAGGAAATTTTTTAAATGCTGTTTCTTTTTATTTCTTTTCCTTTAGTAGTACTCTTGTTTTGGAAAAAGTAGGTATTTGCTGCAGGCAAATCCTTTTCTTTTGCTAATCCTAGCTTGACAACTGGGGGGTAAAAAACTAGAAAAGGATTTTAGAGCCAATGCTAATTGCATATATCAAATAGAATTGCAAAGAGCTTAATTGATTTTGAATATCATTGCAAAGCTATACTTAGATTGTCAGAAACCCATGTCAGTAGCTGAAGGGGTACAGTTTTGTCAGATTGTAAAGTAAGAAAGACATTGTGTTTTTGTGAGCATAAATGTGGTTTTATTTACCTCTAACACATCTTTTTTTCCCCTTGTGGCTCTGAAATCAGGAACTATGTAGATATGAGTATACTAGTATGCTTTGAAAATAAAGATTATAAATTAATCAGGCAGCTTAAAATATTTTATTAGACTGCAGAATTATTCCAAGTTGCACTCTCTCACCCTTCTTATTCCCTTTTTTTCCTTTACTCTTAAAATCAAGCAATCTGATCTTTATTTTCACAAAACATTAAGATCACTAGGACAGATCCTGAAGAGGGAAGAGTGCCCTAAAGCAAAAGAGAGGAATTCTTAGTACTCTCATGGGAAGCTTTGGCATGGCATTTAGAGAAGCTTTGGTGTGGCAGTTGGTCACCTTTCCGTGGTGACAAATGGATGACCCCTGCTCTGCATCTCTTGATCTCTGATTGGCAATCCCTGGTAATGTCTGCAATTAAAATACTTAGATTGTCTAAAAATATATACTATAACACAATTTAATAACTGCAGCACAATAAAAGAGATTATGTTTACCTAAAAAAGTCACTGTAATCCTTCCTGTTAACATTCACTTCTGAGTAGTGCCTAATGAATTAATACTATGTTTGTTGTCAAATTTTGAATATTTCTATTACTCTTCTAGGAAGTATAGATTGTCTGTTTTGTTTTTTGTTGTTTGTCTGAAACATCTCCATCTAGTAGAGATTGTGATTTAAAAGTAATGGCAGTAGGGCAGGAAATGGAAGGGAATTGACCATGCATTGGTAATTGTTGAAATACATTTTCCTCTATTCTTTATGTTTGAACTTTTCTATAAATAAATAAGAGTGGAGAGAAACACTTGCTACTTTTTAGTTGAAACTAGAAATGGAAATAGGTAAAGGCACCAAGATCTAAGCTCACAGTCTGCCTTCTGCTGTAGATATAAGAAATATTTTTTGAGCACAAGAAATAAACATGTGCTCAACAGGCTGAACAGAAGAATGTCACTCAGGCAAACTGACTAGAGCAGCATTTGGCCTGGCTCACTTTAATATGAGTCTTAATGTTAGTGCAACAGCAACTTTATTCTGTACGTGGTTAATTTAGGTACAATTTCTTCTGATCCCAAAAGTATGGTCAATGTTAGTTTTCATAGACTAAGATGTGTTGAAGATTTTAAAAAATAGTTATACCAGAAACACCAGGTTTTTCATATTTGTCTTCCTAAATGAATTATGACATTCAGCAATTTTACTCATATCCCTGTGTAAATCATATTCTGCCATCTCTCTCAAATGCCCATTTTTATTTCCCTTTACATAAAACTAAAGGAGTTGTCAAATGCCTTTCAGAAAAAAATAAATAAAAAGAATTGTCATGGTATACGTAACTGTCAGGAGTCTAAAGGCTTTATACATACACTCATTTACCTAAATCACTTCTTTTCCTGCCTATCTTTTGTATCTTTCTGTTTCTCCTTTGAAATTATTCTTCCTCATTATACCGTCTTTTAGGGTGCTCGCGATCTATTGAACTCATAACTTGCCATGTCCCTTCTTAAATTAAGTTGATATAAGTGGAGCCATTTTAATATAGAGCTAGGGAAGCCACTCCAGAGGAAGTGACTTTTGCATAATTTCCTCAAACTTCTGGAATGTTTGAACTGGGCAAAATAACCTTGGGACTGGGCAAAACCAATATTGTATTCCAAACACTGTCAAGCTTACAGGTAAGTAGACATCCTGACTACTAGGACTGAAAACTAAGGACAATCTTTAGATCTAGCACAATCATGTATAGCTAAAAATTAGCTTACTAGCACCAAGAGAAATTCCTTTCTTCTATTCAAGTAATAATTCTCTTCTCTTTCTCATAAAAACCCTTTGCCTTCATCCCATAATCAGAACATTATTTGGGTTTTTGCTCGAATCATTTCTTCCCTAATAGCTATTCTTTAATCTCAAAGAAATGCTTGTTGCCTCTCACTTTGGCTTTTGATTTTTAGGTTAACAACATTACTATTCTCTTAGCCAATTTACCGATAAATGTTCGAGTGTCTGGATCTCCAAAGTGATGAACTACAAATAGTATAAGTTACAGGAATTCAAATAACTCTGGCAAACTCTACCCTTAATCACACTTGCCAAAATGGATCAATCAAACAAAAAACTCCCTTTCTTAAGCCTCTAAAAATACTTTCATAGAAAATAGAGTTAGAGATATCTTACCACCTCTTTTTAACTGTGTGGCCTTTTCGATATCTAAATTCTCTGTGTCTCATCATGTTTTTATTTATTGGTTTTTAGAAAAATTATTTGCTGTAGGTAAATTCATCTTCCTAACCCAATGTTTGATGCATGGGAGAATAGGGACAGATCATCAAAACCAGTAAAGGCTTTCGGAATCAATGTTAACTTTGTATCTCAAATGCAATTTTGAAAGTACTAGTAACAACAACAACAAAAATGTAACTATTTTAAATACTATCAGCTAATTTTAAATTTCCCTTGGGGCAATAATGAAGCTGGGAATCAAGAAAATCCTAAAACTACTTACCATACTTCGTGGCTTCCAAGATGGCAATAGGGAGAGAGGATTGGCAAGATCCAATCCAATCCAACAGAAAGGCAAGGAAAAAGGCACAGAAAAAGCATAGGGTAACATTTGAGGTAGAGCAGTAAAGAACAATACACATGCATTGTTGCTGGTTTTCCAACCCTGTTCAATTATCTCTGAAGTAGAAATAGTTGGCAGTGCTCCAAGCACACTCTCTTTAAAGAGCCAGGAATACTTCTGCCTTAGGACCTTGAGTGTTCTAACTGCCCCCAAATTACTCCCACCTGATTGATAGGACTTATCCCTCAACTCTTTCAAGCCTTTGCTTAATGTCACCTTCTCAGTGTGGCCTACTCTGAATATTCTATTTAAAATTTGACACCCTCCCAAGTTCCTTCCCCATTTCTGATTCCCCCCATGTGAATTATTTATGTTAGCCTGAACATACCCTCACTTTACATTCCCTGAGATAACCCTGCCTGTCGCTTCTCCTTTAAATTTTGTAGAAAAGGGGCGGAGCTCTAGACGAGGTTCATAGAAAGGAGGGGCAAATCCATAGGCTCCATCCCCTTGCGTAGCAGGCGGAGGCCAGACGAACAAGCGAGGTGTTCTCGCACTCTTCTCCGGAAGCGCGATTGCGGACGGAATTACCACGTGATTGTGACGTCAGGACTCCCGCGCCGGGCGGCCTGACGCCCTCGGCTGTCGTGGCGTGGCCGGTTTTCACCACGGTGTTGTGGCGTTTGCGGTCTTTTTCTCCAGACTACTTGGGCCTGGTCTCGGACTTAAAGATGTACCACAACAGTAGCCAGAAGCGGCACTGGACTTTCGCCAGTGAGGAGCAGCTGGCACGACTGCGGGCTGACGCCAACCGCAAATTCAAGTGCAAAGCGGTGGCGAACGGGAAGGTGAGGACTCCGGCTGCCGCCCCCTTGCCCTGGCCTTTAAATTCTTGAACAGCTGCGGGACATCCCCCACCTTCCCCACCCTCCTGGCTTCAGGAGGCTCCCTGCACCCCTCCTCCTCTCCTGGCTCCGCAGGTGCGCGTTCATCTGTTTAATAAACAGGCAAGCACCTTGCCAGATGCTGTGAGTACAGAGACCGACGCCATTCCATAGTTTAGTGGTAGATAAGTAACCAGTAACATGGCGAAAAAGACTTTGAGGGATGTCTACGTATGGTGAAACTAGAGCCATTCACTCGTCAAACGGGAATGTCGGGGAATGCTTTTCCCAGTAGTTGATGCTAAGATGGGGAACGAACATTCGAGGAGGACAGAGCCACAGGTGCAAAGTGGGAGGTCAAGTTGTATGGCGGGTTGGTGGAATGTTCTAGGTCCCGTGTAGTGGAAGCTGAGCACCTGTGCAGGAGAAGGTAGGAAACTTGCAAGTTGGAAGTAAGGAGTTTGAATTTTATGATCAGTGGTTGGGGAACCTTTGAAAGATTTTAAAAGGGGAAATTAACTTTATCAGATGCTATTCTAAGTAGACCTCTGGCATCCTGGCTTGTAGGGGGCAGGGTGGAGGGAGGGAGGCCCGGGACCGTTTGCACAAATTAATTGACGGAAGATGGTTTGGGTTATGGCCTGACAGTCAGGTTCTTCCTGTTGTAGCTCCCAACTACCTTTTCTGACAGTGCCCAACACCCATTTAACACTGGCCTCCCTTCAAATATTCCATGTCTCAGAACTGTTGGAACTGAGATAATATACTTTTTACCTTTAAGTCCTTCTATTGCGTATCACTTTGTGCTGCTCAAAGTAGTAGTATTGTGCTGTGTGCCAGGCAATATTCTAAGTATTTAGAAAGTGTTAGCTCTTTTAATACTCATAACTACCCTCTGAGGTATAGATTACTCTTATGCATGCTTTACAGCTAAGGAAACTGAAGAACAAAGAGGTTGAATAACTTCTCAAGGCTGTATTGCTAGTAAATGGCAGAATCGGAATTTGGACCCAAGGAATCAAGTTCCAGCATTCCTGCTCTAAAGCACAAGACCATGTTGTCTTTATAAAGTTAGCACTTGTGTTAGTTTCCCGGGGCTGCCATAAAAAAAATTACCACAAACTGGGTGGCTTCAAACAACAGAAATTTATTGTTTAACAGTTCTGGAGGCTAGAAGTCTGAGATAAAGACTGGTCAGTATTTGCTCTCTGAAGCTTCTAGTAACCTCAGGGCAGCATTAACTCCAGTTTCTACCTCCATCCTTATGTTTCCCTATGTTTCTGTAGCTTGTTCTAATAAGTATACCAGTCACATTGGATTAGGAGCCAACTCTGCTCCAATGTGACCTTACCTTAACTAGTTACATCTGCAGAGACCATATTTCCAAATAAGGTTTTATTGTGAGGTACAGACTACCTTGTTTTATTGAGCTTTCACTTTATCGTGCTTCATAGATATGTTTTTTCTTTTTGCAAACAGAAGGCAAGATCTTCCACCAGCAAAAAGATTACTATTTGCTTATTGCAGTTGTAGGCAACCAAACCCATACTATCTCAGAGGTATGCCTATACTAGGGGGTTAGGACTTCAATATATTTTTTATTTGGGTAGTTGTAATTAAACCAGTAACAGCACCTAATAATGGATATTTGTTGTAAAATTGTATTAATCATCTAGTGGATTCTGTAGAGAGTTTACAAAGATGAATAAAAGGTAATGTTTTCAGGCTCAGAATTATCCTTGAGTAACTTGTTGATTTTTACCTCAACCTGTGTGACTTAATTACTGACTGAGAAAGGAATCTTAAAAACTTCCAGCCATTAACAGTGTGTATCTTCTTTTTGATTTCTAAATAATGACATCAAACCTGGGAGCGTATGCACACACTCCATCTTGATTGCTTATACCTTATTAAAGCAAATGTCCAGCTGACATACTGAGAAATCGTGAAATTATGGTATAGTTTTAGATTATTAAATGTTTTCTTAAAGCTATTTTGTGTCATAATTAACAATTCTATAAAGAGAAAATTAGGTGTGAATTTCCATTTGGCTGGAGATATAAACTAATCTGGATAGAAACATATTTTTAAATTATTTAATTCACTGAACTTACGTTGTAACTTGTGATCTAAAGGTTCTTCCAAATGATCCAGTCTTTCTTGAGCCTCATGAAGAAATGACACTCTGCAAATACTATGAAAAGAGATTATTGGAATTTTGTTCAGTGTTTAAACCAGCAATGCCAAGGTCTGTTGTGGTAAGTTATGGTAGTGATGAAGTATAATCTCCTTCATGTTCTGAAATCTGACCTTCTAAATTTGTAACTCAGTCCTCTATCCACTTAATTAAAAAATGCACCTTGGTTATATAAATATATAATTTATGTATTTAAGTTTTTGTCATATATTTTTCAATAACTGCCTTAAATTATGGATTCCTATACCATATCTTACAAAATGTTTCAAGTCTCGTTTCATAGTCAAAAGAATTTTGAGATCTGCTAGACATGTCATGACATCTTCATTATATAGAAAAAAAAAAAAACTTTTCCAAAGTCTTCAATTAATGAGCACTAGAACTGGGACCAGAACATAGACTAGTGCTTTTTTAAAAAACTCTATCACACACATGTTTGAAATAATACATTCATTAATCCTTTGTAATTATATACCCCAGCTGAAACTCATGCCATAAGGAATTTTTAAACCTGATTAGTAGAAGCTGGAGGTTTTCTTTGGGTAAAAAACTGTCTTGTAGTTGTTTCATATACATGGTTCTGAGGACCCCACTTGTCTCTGTGTGTGTTTGCTATAGTGGGGCAATGGTGAGAGAAACAGGTAGTTAGAATTTCATGGCTATATGGATTTACTGTCTCTATAATTATTTCTATGTATTTTTTTTTATAGAAGATAGATTAACAAGCTGAAAGATAAAGAACAAAAGGAGTATAAAATATTTTTTCCTTATTTCACAGGTTTGTCATGAAGATCAAATATGAAAGTCTCTATTCATTGAAAGTATCTTAAATTTTAAAATTATAGAGAGTGAATAACTTAAGACACAATAGGGAATAAACCCCTAGGAAATAATCTCCATTTTTATAGTTGAAAAAATTGAAGATTATTGAAAATATCAAGTCCAAAAATATTCATAGTGTCTTAGTTTACCAGACCTTCATCTGAGAGAGCAATGATTCTGGAATTGTTTTAGATCACTCAGTTAGCTTCTATCTCCAGATTTAGTTCTGTTTTTTTTTTTGTTTTTTTTTTTCTCATGAAAGAGTACAAAAAGTAGTAGATTTAAGTGATTTTTTTTTTTTTCAGATAAAGAAACTGAATCCTGGAAGAAGAATTTCGTTTTTAACATAAAATGACAAAATATTTCAAGGAAATATTCTTTTTTTCTAAAATAAATAAACGTTTATTTAATTGGTTCTAGCCAAATGTCATAGTAGCTAAAAGTACAGGCAGGTATTAGTTGAATCTAGCCTTGTCCCTTATTAGCTGTGTGACAAGTCAGTTAATCTCATTGATAATCAGTTTCTTTCTCTGTAAAGTAGAGATAGCAGTGCTTCATCTAATCCTTTAAGCTGTAAGGATTAAAATAAGATGATAGTTTTGTGCTTGGCACAGAACCTGGCACATGGGATGCAGTTAGTAAACAGTAGGTGATGCTGCTTCTGTTTGATTTGGCAGTAGTGATCACGGTTAATATCAAATCTGGAGTAGATTTAGAGAGAGGGTGTACTGCACCAACCGTGTTACGCTGTCAATATTCTTTACAAGATTGACTGGTTAAGCTGTGAACATTGTATTTTTTCTCCTTGAAATTTTTCTAATTTGGGCCACTTTTGTTACTCTGAATTCTTGAAACACAACTTTTTAAAAATAAACTGGGAACCAGTAACCATAGGAAGGAGAACTCAGGATGGGTTGAGGAAGACAACAAAAGGGTCTTTTGGCTCTGGCATCTCTATAGTAATTTATCACAATTTATTTGATTAAAGAAGAATTAACAAGTTTGGTATTTTATATGGATAACTTTTCAGAAAAACTTTTGATAAATAAGTTTTTTTTAACAAATTTAACGTGAATAGATTCTGATAGTATATGTATTTTTAACTTTAGGGTACAGCTTGTATGTATTTCAAGCGTTTTTATCTTAATAACTCAGTAATGGAATATCACCCCCGGATAATAATGTAAGTACAAGTCTTCTATTTATTGATTTTCATCTATGAAGACTTTTATCCTAGTGTGTGTGTGAGAATGACTTCCTAGTAAAGGATAATTTAGACTTGCATTCTATTCTGAACTTAAGATCCCTCATTATACTCCTTAAACATCTATAATAATACTTCCCTTCCTGTAATACTGATGGCATCTCAACTTTAACTTGCCCAAATTCAAATTCTGTTTTTCTCAAGCTAGCTTCCTTAACATCCCTTTTTGTTAGTGGCACCTTTCGTCTTCCAGTTAGTGCAAGTGAGAATCATTAGCAGTAACTCCTCCTCTCACTATATCCAATCAGTTTACAAGTCCTATAGCTCCATATTTATTTCAGTTGAACAAAGGTCTTTTGTGATCCTGCTCTCTGCTGAGCACTATGCTTACCATTAAAGATAAAATTGAAATTAGTATGAGACTCATCAAAGAGCTTGCTGTCAATCACATTGTCCTTGTTTACTTTTTCTCCTTCTAAGTCCGATTTCTACCAGTCTAAGTCAGTCCCTTGCTACTTCAATCTTGATTTTTGTGGTAATCTTACTACTACTTTCTAACTCTGAAATTTATGTAGTATCCTTGAGAGTTTCATAGGTTTCTTCCTGAGGTAATAATCCCCTGTTCAAATGCCCTTGGAGACTTCTACCGACGGGCTTTCCACACTGTTCCTTTAATCTACTTTTCATCCCGTACTCAAATGGTTCATATATGTGTACTATCGTATTTTTTTCTCTTCCATCTATATTTCATGATACAAAGTACTCTTATTCTTCAATTATTCTTCCAGATATTTAAGTGGAACTATAGAAACTGCCATTAAGTTAGTAATGGTTGAATGCTGTGGCAATGTTGTATGGTTCAACCTAATTTTATAGTCTAATGGATTAAAAATTTAGGAAACTATTTGTTCCTCTTTTTAAGAAAAAAAAAAATGCCTTGCGGTGTCTAGCATAATCACGTGTGAATATTAGGCAATTTTAGAATGTACTTTTAGAAATAAAATGTTTAGATATTTTTCGGAGTATATACATTACCCCTTTGTGTGTGTGAGAAAATGACTTCCTAGTAAAGTGTAATTTAGACTTGCATTTTATTCTGAACTTAAGGTGCTTCATTATATTCCTTATGTTTTCCTCTAGGCTCACCTGTGCATTTTTGGCCTGCAAAGTAGATGAATTCAATGTATCTAGTCCACAGTTTGTTGGAAATCTACGGGAGAGTCCCCTTGGACAGGAGAAGGCACTGGAACAGATTTTGGAGTATGAACTGCTGCTTATACAGCAACTTAATTTCCACCTTATTGTCCACAATCCTTATAGACCGTTCGAGGGCTTTCTCATTGATTTAAAGGTAATCTTGTTGATATAAAGGAAACTAATAGAGTATACTCCTTTGCTAACGTTCTGTAACCAAAAGAATCCAAAATTATAACTTGTAATTATCTTAATTGTTACAGCTGGACCTCAAGGGCAGTATAGTTCTCAAACTTAGGTGTGCATCACCTGGTGGTCTTGTTATCTCATTGCTGGGCTACAGTTCCAGAGCTTCTGATTTAATAGGTCAGCAAATACTGGTCCAGGGACCATAATAAGGACAATTATGAGTTTAGAGTAATGCTTTTAAAGACATAAGATAATTCTTTTTAACTGAAGTGTACTGTCATAGATCTGATTTAAAGAACCATAAAAAATTCTTCATTTTAAACTAAAAGATTGCTAAGTGACTTTTTAATGCATCGTGAACTGGAATCTATATGTAGGCATAAAAAATATAAGTAAATAAACATTGATAAAAGCATCTTATTTTGTTTTGGCTCTAAAAGAGGATTTGGATGGTCTGAGTAAAGTCAAACAGAAGTTGGAAACTGGTTCACTAATCTCAATTGAGAGGTGAAATTTGGGGACCTTCTACATGCCAAACACTAATAAAGCCAGGAACAAGACAAGAACTGCTTCAGCTTTTATACACCTTACAGTCTAGTGGGAAGGACAAGCATATATTCAGTGTGCTCAGTAATACAGAGGGGAAGTATAGGATACTTTAGGAGGAGATAGCAGATTGAGAAAAAGGGAAAACAGTTCTGAGAAAGTGTCATTTAAAATGAAATTCATAGCAAGAGTAGGAATTAAGTGGTGAAAGAGCATTCCAGTCAGGCCTCTCTGGTCAGAGGCCCAGATTCAAGAACCATAGTGCACTAAAGAACCTAAACAGCCTAGAGATTGCAGGGGAAGACTGCCATAGAATGCTGCCTGAGTGGAAGGCAGAGTCTAGACTGTGGAGGTGATGTTAAGGATTTTAAATAGAGCAATGGGAAGCCAGTGAAAGATTTAAATCTAGAGAATGGCAAATCAGTTTTGCATTTTTAAAATAAATTAGGTTTACATCTTAAAAAAATCATGTTGGCAAGCTCATGCATCAGTCCCCATCAGGTATTTATTGCACATCTATATGTGTCATGATAATGTAGAGAACAGGTTAGGATGGTTGAAGGGGTACCAGTTAATAAGCTGTTAGTTTGACTCCTGTAATGGCAGGGGGTACAGAGAGAGCTTGGGCTTCAGAGATAGTAGGCAGAATCAGTAGAGCTTGAGGTTTAATTGCTTGTGGAGAGTGAGAACAGAGGAGGAACTCCTAGGTTCTGGCCTGGGCACATGGTGGTATGCTTTCTGATACAGGAAATACCGGCACAGGAGAGATTTGCTGATGGTGGAGGGTTTGGGAGTTGATGAATGTGGTTTGGAACATCATGAATTTCCATTGTCTGCAACGCATCGAATGGGTAGTCATTTGTGTCTGGAAGTCAGAGAGGATGGCTAGGCTGGAGGTACAGATTTGGGCATCATTGCCCCAGGAAAATTTAAAGTGGGTTGGCCATGAGGACCACTTAAAGAGTAGGTAGAGAGAGATAACAAACTGGTAAGAAGATGGAAGAATATCCAGAGAGGTAGGACTTTCTAGAGAAATGAAGGGAAGTGGGTTACTTTTAGAAGATGAGTATGCGCAACTCCCAAGTCCTGCTCAGAATTCGGACAGAGTTAAAGTAGACGGATAACATTTGCTGGATTTTGTGCCAGAAAGGTCATTTGTGATCTTGGTGAAATTAGTCTCTATGGAGTATGGAGGAAGAAAGCAGATTGGAGCCAGTTGGGGAATAAATAGGTGAGCAAACAAGTATACATAACTTGGATTATTAGATGGCTTGTCTTTGCAGTGGAAAAAGAAGATAGGATTTAGAAGATGGGGGAACTGCTGGAAATGAAGGAAAGGGATGGTTTTTGTTTTGTGGAAGAAACCGATGTGGAAGGCTAGCAGTAAAAGAAAACTTAAAGGGAAAAGTGGAAAATAAGTAGCTCAGGTTTCTTTTTGGAGTAAGGTAGCAGGGCTGTCATGGGTTTCTCAGCAAGATAGAAGGGTTGCCTTAGAATAATAGCTTTTTTAATGCAGGGAAAGAGGAGAGGGTGGATGAGGATAGTGTTTTGCCTGGGGATTTGGCAGTGGCAGGAAATGAGAGTATCTTTGTTAAAAGCAGAGATCATTTATGAGAGTTACGGAGTTTCTGAGAATTATTAATGACTTCAAGATGGAAAATGTTTAACATGGTCACTGAAAAATAGAACAAATTTTCTATGGAACATTATCATAGCTAGGCAGTATTGAAAGCCCTGCTGAGATCAACGAACCTATTTATTTCTTTAGCAGCACCCAGAGATTTAGATATGGTTCCAATGCAGGTTTATTGAATTCACCTACTGTTGAATTTTGCCAGAAATGTGTTGGCAGCATATTGGGACAGGATATTCAGGAGGGAAAGGACCAGAGGACACTAGTGAGTGGAAGCAAGTAGAATGATAACAGACCAAAGATTTCTGAAGAGGAAGTCAAAAAACAGCTGCGAAGTAATTGAGCAAATGTATCTGGAAGAGCAACGCGGTGGTCAGAGTGGAATGTCTGAATTTGTCGTATCAGAGGTCAGAGATTTTAGGATAATGACAAGACCTTGGCAGGACTACACAATTGTATGTGATATTTTGTTTCAGAGTACAGAAAAGATTTCTTACTGCTTTGGGACCTGAATGTTAATATGTAAATCCAAGGATTTAGGGCTCATCTTAAAAGATAAGAATTGTCAGGAAATATGGGAACTTCCATATTTCTTGGCATATTCTAAAAATAATTCTGTAATCAGACCAAGGTTAATTTCCATTTACCTTCTCCAAAGTAAACTTTGAGTAGAAGGAATTTTAAATCAAAATGAGGGGGCAGTGCTTTAGTTCTAAATGTGGCCTCACATTGAATCACCTGGATTGCTTGGAAAGTTTTTACCTGGGAGTACGTAATTCTTAGGTCAACTTCAGACCCAGTGGAATCTCTAAGAGCCTCAATTGGAAAAAGACAAAAGGGGATTAACATAAATCAGAATAGCCAAGAACTATGCTTGAAACTTTAGCTATATTACCTTAAAGCATATTTCTTATTTAAAGATTGTATTTTCAATACATGCTAATGGTGAATACAAAATATTTTTACATGAAAAGATTGTTGCCGGAGTATAGAAAAGGAGTTACTTTTATGAAAGTATCCTTCACTGAAGCACTTCCTGGTTAACATAAATATTTTGAACTGTCGTTGCTCCATTAAACCCTTGCAAGTGATAACATTTGCAAACTTTTTTTCTAGACCCGCTATCCTATGTTGGAGAATCCAGAGATTTTGAGGAAAACAGCTGATGATTTTCTTAATAGAATTGCGTTGACGGATGCATACCTTTTATATACACCTTCTCAAATTGCCCTGACTGCCATTTTATCGAGTGCATCCCGAGCAGGAATTACTATGGAAAGGTATTAATTTGTGTTTTAACTTAATTCAAACTCAGTTACTCAGTTTCTTCCTGAAGTCTGAGTTTTTAAGGTTCATTTTGCAAATAGAGTCTTTTATATCTCCTATGGCTGGAGGCGTTAGTGAGTGCAACTGAGGGAAGAAACAAATCACCTTTTAAGGAAATGTTTAAAAATTGAGTAAGATATCCTTGAGCTAAGATGATCCATTTACAACTAAGGTGGAAGTAAATCAGGTGATCCCGAAAGACTGATACAGCTAATAGTATATGACAAATTTAGAAGTTTTATGAACTGGTAAGGAACATGAGTATACAGAATTTGTCTGCCTTGTTTTGTCATCATTCTCTTGCTGTGGAGAATGTGTGTCATATAGAAGTCAGTAAAGATTTGTTGAATGAATAATGCTTTAGGGAATGGCCAAATGAATTGCAGTTGAGCTATAAATAGAGCTAATACGTAAAAAAATGTACACTGAGAAGCAGGCTCTTTGATAAACACTTTACATGAATTAAGTTGATTCTTAAAGCATTAGCTTGTATACAGATTAACTAAATATTATACCCATATTATATTTATTTATAACTTAAGCACAGGCTAGCAGCAAATTAGACTTTAAAAATTTTTACATTTATTTTTTTTTTTAAGCTTTTGAAGTTCTTCATTTCATTCCTAGAAATTGCTAGGGAAGAAAGATAAAACCTTCTAAACTTAAACTGTTCTCTGTGTTTGTAATCCTCCATCCATAATCTCAAAGTCCATTGGTATGGTGGCAGCAAACAAGCAGATGTGTTTTAGTCTTTAATCAACTTAATGGGAATATTTTTCCTTGGGAAAATTGTTACAGATGATAGGATACTGCCCCAAACATCACTGGAGTGTGTATTTGGCATTTATGGTAATACACCAGGTTACCTTTCTAGGACATGAACAATTCTGTATTTCAAAACAAATCCAAGACAAGGGATTGTGGGCTTTTGTATCTTGTTTAATTTATTGTATGCCTCTTGTCTACAAATGCAGCTCACCAGCTGTATATAAATTTATATATTTAATCCGAAAATGGTTTATAGTCCATTTAATTTCTAAGCAAGCCTTTATTGAGTGCCTTTTATGTACCATGCACTGTACTACACTTTAGGAATATAATAATGAACAAGCTGTGAATCCTCGCCCTAGTTTAGAACGATAGTCATGCAGAAAATTGATATCAGTTGAGTTTAAGTGTGGAGCCTCTAGTCTCTAAGGGAAGAAAGCCTCTTTTCCACAATTCAAATAACCAGATGATTGATAATCTGTTTAAGCATTGTATCTTATGCAGTGTATATGCAGATTCTTCCATAGGTGAGATTTTTCTTAGAGGATTTTTTGTAAATTGAGAAGAATGAAGCAAGTTAGTTTATTTCTTCTTTAAAATTTACTTAGTTATAATTTCTGCTAAATTATAATTTATTTATGATAAGCGAAATTGAAATTGTACCTTGAGCTCATTTCAAATTAAATAAGCTTTTGTAGCATTCCCAGGAACTATAATCATTTGAGTACTTTTTCCTTTGATGAAATACTTTCGAATCATTAACTTCACATTTACTTTGGAATTTTTTTGAGTACAATGACATTGCTTTTATTAAAATTTTTTAAATTACAGACATACAGTATTAGTTTCAACACAGTGGTTGGACATTTATATAACTTACAAAGTGATCCCCCCTAGTAATTCTAATACTCACCTGACATCATACATAGTTATTACAATATTATTGACTACCTTCTTTATGGTGTACTTTACATATCTGTGATTATTTTATAACTACCAGTTTGTACTTCTTAATCCCTTCAACTTTTTTTACCCAGCCCTCCCAAGACCCTCCCATCTGGCACCATCAATTTATTCTCTGAATCTATGAGTTAGTTTATTGTTTTTTAGATTCTACATACTTATGAAATTATATGGAATTTGTGTTTCTCTGACTTATTTCAGTTAGCATAATACCCCCTAGATTCATGCATGTTTTCACAAATGCTAAGATTTCATTCTTTTTTATGGCCAAGTAATATTCCATTGCATACATGTACCATAATTTCTTTATCCAATTGTCTATTGATGGACCCTTAGGTTGCTTCCATATATTGGCTATTGTAAATAATGCTGCAGTGAACAAAGGGCTACATGTATTTTTTGAATGAATGGTTTGGGTTTCTTCAGATTAATACCCAGAAGTGGGATTGCCAGGTCATATTGTAGTTCTATTTTTAATTTTTTGAGGAACTTCCATTACTGGTTTCCATTGTGGCTGTACTACTGCTTTAGTCTCACCAATGGTGCACGAGGATTCCCTTTTCTTCACATCCTCACCAACTCTTATTTGTTGATTTATTGATAGCTGTTATGACAAGTGTGAGGTGATAGCTCATTGTGGTTTTAATTTGCATTTCCCTGATGATTAGTGATGTTGAACAGCTTTTCATATATCTGTTGGCCATCAGTATGTCAGGTTCTTTGCCCATTTTTTAATCAGATCTTTTTCGGTGTTAAGTTGTGTGAGTTCCTTATATGTTTTGGATATTAACCCCTTGCTGGATATATCATTGGCAAATATCTTCTCCCATTAAGTAGGTTGTCTTTGTTTTGTTGATAGTTTCCTTTGCTGTGCAAAAACTTTTTATTTTATAACTTTTTATTTTATAACTTTATTTTAGTTCGATGTAGTCCCATTTGTTTATTTTGTTTCCATTGCCTGATAAGACTTATTAAGAGTGATAGTTTACTCCCTATGTTTTTTTTCTAGGAGTTTTATGGTTTCGGGTCTTACCTTTTAACTCTTTAATTCATTTTGAGTTTATTCTTATATACGGTATAAGAAAGTGGTTGTTTCATTTTTTTGTGCATGTATCTGTCTAATTTTCCCAGCACCATTTATTGAAGAGACTATCTACCCCATTGTATATTCTTGCCTCCTTTGACATAGATCAATTGACCATATAGGTGTGGGCTTATTTTTGAATTGTCTATTCTGTTCCATTGATCTGTGTGTCTTGTTATGCCAGTACCATGCTTTTTTGATTACTATAGCTGTGTAATATAGTTTAACATCAGGTAACATGAACCTCTAACTTTGTAGTTCTTTGTCAAAATTGCTTTGGCTATTTGAGATCTTTTCTGGCTCCATATAAATTTAGGATTATTTCTCTAGTTCTGTGACAAGTGCCATTGGTATTTTCATAGAGATTGCATTGAATCTGTAGATTGCTTTGGGTAGTATGGACATTTTAACGATATTAATTCTTCCTATGAGTAAGGTCTATGCTTCCATTTATTTGCCTCTTCAGTGTCTTATAATTTTCCAAGTACAGGTGTTTTGCCTGCTTAAATTTATTCTTAGATTTTTTTTTCAATGCAGTTGTAAATGGGGTTGTTTTCTTTTTGATAGTTCATTATTGGTGTTTAAAAATGCAACTGATTTCTGAATGTTAATTTTGTATCCTACTTACTGAATTCATATATCAGTTCTAACAGTTTTGGGGTGGGCTGTTTATGGTTCTCTATGTGTAGTGCCATGTCATCTGCAAATGACAGTTTTACTTCTTTCCAATTTGGATGCGTTTTATTTTTTGTGCGATCGCTGTGGCTGAGATTTCCAATACTTTGTTAAATAAAAGTGGTGAAAGTGGACATCCCTGTCTTATTTCTGATCTTAAGGAAAACGCTTTTAGCTTTTCACTGTTGCGTATGATATCAGCTGTGGGTTTGTCAAATATGGACTTTATTATATGGAGGTGTGTTTGCTCTGTTCCCACTTTGCTGAGGGTTTGTATCATAAATCAGTGCTGGATTTTGTCACTTTTTCTGTATCTCTTGATTATATGTTTTTATCAATTTGTTAATGTAGTGTATTACATTAATTGCAAATATTGAACCAACCTTGCATCCCAGGAATAAATCCCACTCGATCATGGTGTATGATCGTTTTAATATATATCTGAATCGGTTTGCTAATATTTTGTTGAGGATTTTTGCATCTGTGTTCATCAGGGATATTGACCTATAATTTTCTTTTTTTGTATTGTCTTTGGGAATCAGGGTAATGGTGGCCTTGTAAAATGAGCTTGGGAGTCTTCCCTCCTCCTGAAATTTTTGGAATAGTTTGAGAATAGGTATTAATTCTTCGAATGTTTGGTAAGATTCACCTGTGAAACCATCAGGTCCAGGACTTTAATTTGTTGGGAGTTTTTTGATTACTAATCAATTTCGTTAGTACTTATCGATCAGTTTAGGTTTGTTTCTTCTTGACTCAGTCTTGAGATATTGTATGTTTATAGGAGCTTATCCATTTCTTCCTGATTGTCCAATTTGTTGGCATACAATTGCTCATAGTATTTTCTTACAATCCCTTGTATTTCTGTGGAGTTATTTGTCACTTCTCTTTCATTTCTGTTTGTTTATTTGGGTCCTCTCTTTTTCTGGATGAATCTGGTTAAAGGTTTATCAATTTTTTATCTTTTCAAAGAACCAGGTCTTGGTTTCATTGATCTTTTGTATTTTTTTTATTTTTATTTTTTAGATCATTTATTTCTGCTCTCATCTTTATTATCCTTCCTTCTACTCACTTTTGGCTTTGTTTGCTGTTCTTTTTCTAGTTCCTTCAGGTATAAGGTTAGATTGTTTAGTTGAGAATTTTCTTGTTTCTTGAGGTAGGCCTGTGTTGCTATGAATTTTCCTCTTAGGACTGCTTTCGCTGTGTCCCATATATTCTGAGTCATTGTGTCTTCATTTTCTTTTTTCTCAAGGTATCTTGAATTCTTCCTTGATCTCATTATTAACCCATTCATTGTTTAGTAACGTATTATTTAGCCTCCATGTGTTTGTGTATTTTGGGGTTGTTTTTTTTTTTTTCATTGTAACTGATTACTAGTTTTATAACATGATTGGAGAAGATGGCTGATATGATTTGTCTTCTTAAATTTTTTGAGACTTGCTTTATGGCTTAATATGTGGTCTATTCTGGAAAATGTTAGAACTGCACTTGAATGAATATTCTGCTTTTGGGTAAAATGTTCTAAAAATATCAATTTAAATGTATCTGGTCTGATGTTTCATATGAGGCCACTGTTTCCATGTTTATTTTACTGCCTGGATGACCTATCCATTGATGTCAACGCATTGCTAAAGTCCCTTGCTATTACTTTATTACTGTCTCTCTTTCCTGTTATGTTTGTCAATATTTGTTTTATATATTTATGTGCTCCTATGTTGGGTGCATAAATCTTTACAAGAGTTATATACTCTTGTCACTTTAATCCCTTTCTCATTATGAAATATCCTTCTTTGTTTCGTCATAGCCCTTATTTTAAAGTCGATTTTATCTAAGAATTGCTACGCCAGCCTTTTTGTTTGTTTCCATTTGCATGAAATATCTTTTTCCATCCCTTTCAGTTTGTGTGTGTCTTTTGAAGTGGGTCTCTTATAGACAACATATCTATGAGTCTTGTTTTCTTATCCACTCAGCCACCCTATGTCTTCTGATTGCAGCATTTAGTCCATTTACATTTATAATTATTGATAGGTATGTAGTTATTGCCATTTTATTGTTTTCTGATTGTTTTGTAGTTCTTTCCTGTTCCTTTTTTATTCTTTTGCTCTGTTCTCTTGTATGTTGATGACTTTCTGTAGTGTCGTGTTTGGATTCTTTTCTCTTTATTTCTTGTATATTTTTTGTAGGTTTTTGGTTTGTGGTTACTATGTGCTTCATATATACCAAGCTATCTTTATAGCAGTCTATTTTAAGTTGATGGTTGGTTAAGTTTGAACACATTCTAAGTCATTACCATTTTTACTCACCTCCTCCATGTTTATTTTTGTCATTGTTTTTACTTCATTTGTGTGCTTGTGAGCTTCTCTTAATTTATTATCATAATTACACGATTTTGTTTTGCCTTTTAACCTTTGCACTGGTTTTTTGGTTGGTTGATCCACTGTGTTTGTCAGTGAGAATTTCTTTGCTATATTTTCTTATTCATATTTTTATTTTTTCTTCTAAAGAAGTCCCTTTAACATTTCTTGTAATACTGATTTGGTGGTGATGAACTTCTTTAGCTTTTTCTTGTCTGGAAAACTATTTATACTTTCTGTAATTCTAAGTGATACCTATGCTGGGTAGAATAATCTTGGATGTGGGTCCCTGCTTTTCGTCACTTTTAATATTTCAGGCCAGTCCATTCTGCCCTGCAGAGTTTCTGTTGAGAAATCAGCTGACAGTCTTATGGGAGCTCCCTTAAGTGCTTTTCTCTTGCTGCTTTTCAGATTCTATTTGTCTTTAACCTTTGGCATTTTAATTATGATGTGTCTTGGTGTGGGCTTCTTTGGGTTTATCTTGTTTGGTTCTCTGTGCTTCCTGTACTTGTATGTCTTTCCTTTGCCAGGTTAGGAAAGTTTTCCATCATTATGTCTTCAAATAGGTTTTCAATCTTTTGCTCTCTCCTCCTCCTCCTACTGTCCCTATAGTGTGAATGATACACACTTGATGTTGTCCCAGAGGCCCCTTAAACTATCCTCATTCTTTATTTTTTGCTGTTTCGATTGGGTGTTTTCTGCTACTTATCTTCCAGATCACTGATTTGATCCTTTGCTTCATCTAATCTGTTGTTGATTCCATCTAAAGTATTCTTTATTTGTTATTCGTTATTTCCGATTGGTTCTTTTTTTATGGGTTATATCTCTTTGTATAAGTTCTCACTGAGTTCATTTATTCTTCTTCTAAGTTATTAAGCATCCTTATGACCAGTGTTTCGACTTTAGTATCTGATAGATTGTTTGTCTCCATTTCATGTATTTCTTTTCCTGGAGTTCTGTTGTGTTCTTTCATTTGGGATGTTTCTTTGTCTCTCTTTGACTACCTCCCTGTGTGTGTTTCTGTGTGTTAGGTAAATTTGCTACATCTCCCAGTCTTAGCTGGGTGGCTTTATGTAGTAGGTGTCCTGTGGGCCCAGTGGTACAGTCTCCTCGGTTACATGAGCCAGATTCTCTAGGGATGTTCCTTGTGTGGGTTATATATGCCCTCTCATAGTTGAGCCTTGATTGCTGTTGACACATCAGTGGGTAGAATTGACCCTCAAGACTGACTGGCTCTATGGATTGGTCATGACTACAGTGGACAGGCTGTTATACATAGGCTGACCCCACAGGGTGAGATTCACTTCAACAGGCCTCTGGTGCCTGCCAGGTCCACCCTTTGGGTCTGTCATTTGTGGAACTGGTTGGGTGGTGCTTCGGTGTGGTCTGAAGCTGGACACTGGTGTGTTGGGTCTGGGGCCCTTGGCGAGAGGGGCTCCAGTGCAGGCCAAGGTTAGCTACTGCCTGTGCCCAGCCTGGGGCCACTGGGAGGGTAGGAACTACAAAGTGACATGTGGTTGGTAGCTATCTGGGAGAGGCAATGCAGTGAATCAAGCCTGGCTGCCACTATTGCAGGCTCAGGGCTCCTTAGCATGAAATAATAGCATGCTGAGCCCAGTCACTGCTTGTTTGGGTTTGTGGACCTTTGACAGATTTTAGAAAAGTCTACAGTGTGGGCCGAGGCAGGTTGTTTGTATGGAAGGGCCACTGAAAGAAGTTCTGACTGGGTGCCCAAGTTGGGTTGGGTGGGGTCTCAAGGAATCACCAGGGCAGGGCAAATGGTGTTAAGCAGATTAATGGAACATTTATATTTGGCAGACTGGGTAGAGGAAGGTGTCAACAAAGGAATCATTGCACTTGCTAGCACGTCCCATCCTGGAGAGAGCTGCTCTGCTCCCTGACTTTCCAGCCCTTGCTCTGAAGCTATTCAGTTTCTCCCCTTATGTCCCTCATGCTTTTCAAGCTGTTGCTCCTGTGCTAGAGTGCTGAGCGAGTTTGTGCATGGTCTTTTTAAGACCTGCAACCCCTAGGTATCTAAAAGTCTGTTGTCTTTCTTGGACACAAACCCCACTGCTTTTCATAGCCAGATGTTATAGGGACTTCTTTTACCAGCACTGGTGTTCCAGGCTTGGGAGCCCAGTGTCGGGCTAGGATTCCCTTGCTGCTCAGGGGGTCCTCCACAGCCAAGATATCCCTCTTGATTCTTAATTGCCACACCATGGGTGTAGGACCAGCCCATTCACCATCACTTCCCCTCCTACCCATCTCAGTGTGGCTTCATCTTTATATCTTTAGTAATAAGAATTCTATTCAGCTAGGCTTCAGGTGGTTCTCAATGATGATTGTGATGTAATTTAGTTATAATTTTGACGTGGTTGTGGGATGAGGGGTGAGCACGGTGTCTACCTACTCCACTACCTTGACCGGAAGAATACGATATTGCTTTTACATTTATTGCTAATTTCAAAAAGGGAAAGCCCTTGTGCTGGTGATGGTTTAGATTATAATTCATAGGATGCTGTGTTGTTAGTTCTGGGTTTTCTTTTTCATTGTATTTAGATCTTTATTTCTCATTTCCTAGTTTGACTTCTTAGATGTTCTTGCTTGCCTATGGATTTTTTTTAAGTCAAAATATTAAAATTCTAATTCAAGATCGAGATTAAGAATTGCTGCCTTAAAGTTTCAGAGGTGAAGAATGTGGTCAGTTAACTCTTAGAACAAAATACATTACCCTTATGCTTAAGTTTCGAGTTTTAGAAAAAGGGGAAAAACTTACTTTGAATTACTGATAACCAGAAATGTATTAAGTGAATTATTCCCACAGCAGATGATGAAGATATAATATCAAACTTAGTTATCAAAGTAATGTAATATAAATAACCTGGGTAGTTTAAAAGACATATAGCAACAAAATTTCTTAAAGAACTGTCTCTATTTTTGTAACTATTTCATCCAAGAGAGAATTTTTTTTTTGCATTCATATTTGAAAGATTACTTCTGCCTTGAGAATCTATTTGGGCTGTTATCAATTATAGATCAAGTTCAGGTACATAAAACCTCAGAGTAAACATTTAAATATAGGAATTTTACTCTCATACTACGGTCATTGGCTCTGAGGAAATCAGATAACTAGACTTTATATTCACTTATGGAAAAGTATTAACACCTTTGATTTGGACTTGGTGCAGATAAGATGTAATAGATTTGTAAAGTATCGAGGTGATATTCTTACTGGTTTGAATAACTGTTAGTCTCAAGAACAACTGTCGTTAACATGGACTTGGTATTAAGGGGAGAGAGAATCCTTACTAGTATCAGGTTCTACCTCTGTTACTTCCTAGCTTTGTGACTGGGGAAGTTACAAGGTCATGACTTATCTGTCTCTGACTCAGATTCCTCATCTGTAAAACGAAGTTAGACTTATAACGTTTATATATTAAACACTTAATGTTAAAAGTAATGACCATTGCTACTGTTATTTTCATACCTCTGAAAGCTTATGTTATAGAAATTATTTTGAACATTAACATTTTTTAACCTAAGTTGTAAATCCGTAAGACCATAAGAGCTATAGATTATAGTTTTGTAGAGTTCAAAGTATTGTTATTTAATACTTTTTAAATAAATTAACTTTAAAATTGACCTTGATGAAATGAACATGGAGAAAAATATGCTGTCAGGTTTTCTCGAGATGCTGTATGTGTACAACAAATTAAATTATTTTTCCTTTCTTACCAGTTATTTATCAGAAAGTCTGATGCTGAAAGAGAACAGAACTTGCTTGTCACAGTTACTAGATATAATGAAAAGTAAGTAAAAGAATACAAAATATTACACTGCTAATTTGTAAATAAATATCTTGATACTTAACTTGAGATAACAGGTTATTGTTTATATTTACTTTCATCGAATTATGGTATAGAAGCATGAAGCATGTATTGGTGAGAAACAGAAGTTATGTGACAGGACAGTTTTCACGCATATAGAACTTAGGAAAGTAAAAATGTCCGATTCAGAAAAGGTTGAGATTCAAAACGGTCCTTTTAAAGTGTACACAAATATGAGATAAGCACTGAAAAAGATCTAAAGGGAACTAAATTTAAGTATAATATTTAAATTTGGAACTTGTGTTATAGGTAAATCAACTTTAACTAGTTAACATGTGTTATTTGTTAGTTATTTTGTTAGCTGATATTACAAAAACTGTGGTTCTTAACTGGGTACAACTTTTGCAATATCTGGAGACATTTTGGCTGCCATAACGTGGGGAGTAGTGGTGGCTGCTACTGGCATCTAGTGAGTGGAGGTAAGAATGCCATTAAACATAAAATTCACATTAAACCCTCTAGGTAGGCTGTAAAATGGCCCCTCAAAGATGTCCCTGTCCTGATCCCTGGACCTGTAAATTTTACCATATATGGAAAAAGGAGGGAGTTGCATATGTAATAAAGGTAAGAATCTTGAGATGGGAAAATTATCTTGAATTACCCAGGTAGAGCCTAAACCCAGTCTCAAGAGTCCTTATTAGAGAAAGGCAGAGAGAGAAGTTTGACACACAGAAGGCAGTGCGAAGACAGCAGAGAGAGAGTTGAAGATCCTGGCCATGAAAACTGGAGTAATATGGCCACAAGCCAAGGGATGCAGCTACCAGAAACTGGAATAGGGAAGGATTCTAGGGAATGGATTTTTCCCCTAGATCCTCCAGAGAGAGAACATAGTGGCTCTGCCAACATTTTGATTGTGACCCAGTGAAACTGATTTCAGTCTCCTTGGCTTCAGAACTATGAATACATTTTTATTGTCTTTAAGCCTTACTAAGTTTGCAGTAATTTTTAATAGCCTCAGGAAATAATAGAGCCTAACAAAGAATTATCCAGCCCAAACTATAATGCTGATATTGAAAAACCCCATCTTAAGGGTTGAGTAGAACCTCCAATTACCCGATTGGCTAGGTATTCAGCCCTCTCTATTCTTCATTCTTGTCCATGCCACACTGAGCGCTCTTGGATCTCTGGCTACTCTCTAGGATTAAGTCAATTGTCTCCAAAACATTTTGTGCCATTGTTCTTAATTAAATTTGTAGTTTACTGAATAAACCAATAAAATATGGTACCAAAGATCTTGATTTTGGGTGATAGTAAGTGGATGTAATTTTTATATTTTAAATGTTAAGATGCTTTAGGACATAGAAGTATCATTTCTTGATACCTACTTGAAATGATCTTGAGCGCTTCCCTCTGAGAACGATAGATTTGTGATTTATCTTAAAACTGTAGGTCTTCAGTTATACCACTAGAGGGTTCACATCCAAAGCTAATTGTAACCTGGCATTGATAATTAGGATTGTGGAATTTAGTAGGTAGTAGGGGCCTTAACAATAACCCACTGTGCTCATTTTATAGCTACCAGTTTTATTATTGATTTCATATCAGTACCTTATTTTTTACTCCATTTACTTTAATACAAAATAAGAATAGCTCTTGATAAAATACTCAGAGCTTTAATGACATTATATCTTATTCATGATATTTCAGAACAAAGGTATTGTCCAAAGGGTGTCGAATCACAAGTATAAATTCAATTGAAAACACTGCTTTACTTGCATTATGAAGTAAGTCAGTGGCATAGTCACCCATTTGGAGCATGTGGCTCGCTAATAATAAGCCCTGCTTCTCTCATTTCCCTGATAAATCTTGAGATTTATGTTCTTTAGTTTATTGTAGTTGAATAACATAAAAAGTCCAGGTAGAGGATGTTTCTGCAATTTTAAAGTCCTTGCTTTTAGCCTAAGGAGGACATTGTTTTCTTGGTGATGGTTTGACGTATTGGTTCTATTAAAGCAAAGGATCACTGTTTGACACGTTTTTACTAAGCAATCCTCCCTTTTTTATAGGTTGTGTAGTAATAGTTTCCTTTGTAAACAAGAGGTACACTCTTGATCTACCATCTATAGGATAGAATGTTGTGAATGTGGTTGTTGGCAGGGAACAAAGCTTATTTGCTAAACCATGTAGAGATTTTTAAAAAGCCTTGAAACAGCAAAATGACAATGGGATTTGAAAAAAATACTAGATTGTAGAGCATGCTTATCTTTATGCTAGACATCAGGGGTCCCCAACCTCTGAGTCGTGGACCGGTACCAGCCCATGTCCTCTTGGGAACTGGGCTGCACAGCAGGTGAGCTGTGGGCAAATGAGCAAAGTTTCATCTGTATTCGCACTGCTCCCTGGCACTAGCACCACCACCTCAGCTCCACCTCAGATCAGCAGGCATTGGATTTTCATAGGAACACCAGTCCTTGGTGCCAAAAAGGTTGGGGACTACTACTATACATGATATGGGCTAAGCAGCCGACAGCTATCATTACTTGAGCTAAAAGTATGGTGTTCATTGGATTTTAATGCAGAATACATATCCTGATAAGGATAATCACATAATTTCAAGAGTGTTATGCTGTTCCCATAACGAGATAGAAAAATATTATTCAACTCCCTTATGAGAACAAAGCTTTTTATTGTCTAGTATAAATCTTTTTTTCTTTATCTCCACATAGGCATGAGAAACTTGGTAAAAAAATATGAACCACCCAGATCTGAAGAAGTTGCTGTTCTGAAACAGAAGTTAGAGAGATGTCACTCTGCTGAGCTTGCACTTAACGTAATTACGTAAGTAGTTGTGACAGTGTTTTTCAAGAATAGATATAATCGTTATCCTGTCCATGAGACAGTCTTCCTAGGGAATCCCTGAACCTCTTCTTGTCCTTTTAATCTTTGGATTCTTTGCAGGTCTGAGATCTTGTCTGAGGAACAAGTACACTGTTCTGGACTTATTTCTGTTAGCTAGAATAGGGAAACTTGGTGTATTTTCTTTCAGTAGTAAACTTTATATTGAAGATAGAATAGGAAAATGTACTGTTGGGTGTTCCTTATGATCCATAATGTCTCTTACTGATTTGTAGGCTGAATGTGCAAATCACCATATTCTGGCTCTTTATGCTTTGCAGAGTGAAGGATCTGCTTCAGCTTTTAGGAGTGTTAACAGTTGGGGATCTGGGCAGGTAATAGGAATGGTAAACTATTTTCTGTGGAATGCATTCTGATTCAAAAGTTCTACCTTATTCGTTAAAATGTAGTGGGAGTTAGATCTGGCATGTTAAGATGCATTTGAGATGTTTTTGATCTCTATAATTGTTGAATATATGCTACTATAGGAGAAGCCAGAACAGCATTCCAAGGATTTAAGGTACACATGATTCGAAGTCTTTAACTATATGGTATAATACAATATCCAGAGATTTCTTAAGTATACAAAATATGGGACTATTTATAACTGCAAACAATGGTTTAATATGAAACTTAAAATTGGTAGATTGCATCCTGGGTTTCATTGGTAGCTAAGAGGGATGAAGGTGTGGTTACAGAGAAATAAACAATGTTGACTTTAATGAATGAAATAGTAGTCTCTCCCATATCTGCAGTTTCGCTTTCCATGGTTTCTGTCAATTGCTGTCCAAGAATATTAGATGGAAAATTCCAAAAATAATTTATAAATTTTAAATTGTGTGCTATTCTGAGTAGCGTGGTGAAATCTTGCCATGTCCCACCCAAGATGTGAATCATCCCTTTGTCTAGCATATCCACACTGTACATACAGTATTTTAAAACTACATAAATTATAGTTATAATTGTTACATTGTTATTAATCTCTTACTGTGCCTAATTTATAAATTAAACTTTATCATAGGTATGTAGCTATATAAAAAGATAGTATATATAAGGTTCGGTACTATTTGAAGTTTCAGGCATCCATTGCCGGTCTTAGAACGTATTCCCCGCAGATAAGGAGGCACTAGTGTATTGCAGCACTGATAATGTTTTTTTTCACACTGATGGGCTTAGACCAGGGGTTGGCAAACTATGGCTCATATAGGTCAAATCCAGGCCACTACCTGTTTTTAGAAATAGTTTTATTGGAACATAGCCACACCCATTAGTTTGCATATTGTCTCTGGCTGTTTTCACACTACAGAACAAGAGTTGGGTAATTGTCATGGAATCTGTTAATGGCCGACAAGTCCTAATACATTTACTATCTGTCTCTTTAATGAAAAAATTTTCAGTCTCCAGATCATGGAACTACTATCAATCCTAAACTAGTTAGTTAGGTAACTGAATGGATCCATATAATATAAACTTTCCATCCGCTTTGTACCATGCAAAGCAAATTCTATATACCTGAGTACTTGAGGGGTGCTTCTCAAACTGTCTGTAAAGAATTATTATTTTTCTTTAAATTCATTATAGATCTATACTTTTGTAAACTATAATGACATTAATTACTAGAAAAATGAATAAAGACAATATAAGCTTCAGTTTTATTAAAGTCAAAATTAATCTCAAATTTCTATAAGTTTCTAAACACACTTAGTTTCTGTATTTATCTTATTACACAGTGCAAATGGTTCATGGACCACACTTATAAGTACTACATTAGGATAAACTATTTGTTTTCCTTGGTCTTCAAAATGCTTTTATCTTTTTCATTATATAAGTAATGACTATATCATTAAAGTCATTCAATACAGGTAAACCAAAGATCTATTTGACCAAAACCCAAATCTCAATTGTAACTGCAGTGTTGTAACTTAATAGTGTTTACCTTTTTGCCAACTCTTTCTCTGCATCTGTGTACGAAACAAGTTTTTTCTTATTAATATTTTCATATACATTATACAACATTTAATAGTATCAGTCTTTAACTCTTGCCTGTCTAGGTGAAAAAGCAGCATCACATTAGTATTTAAATTTGCATTTCCCATTACTATGAGGTATTAATGTTTCTGTGTTTAAGTCATTTGTGTTCTTTATTCCTAGCTTATAACCCTTGACCAATTTTGCGACATTTTGTTTTGTAGTTCATTTTATATGTACTCATCTTTTTATATATTCTATAGCCATTCTTTTTTCTTTCACTTTGTGATATATAAATTTGTCCTTGTTCTGTGCTTTTACATCCAAATAATTTTTCTTACCCTAAATAAATCTATAATTTTGCCTTTTGTCAGCTGTTAAAACCATTTAGAATTGTTTGTGAATGGTGTGAGGTAAAATTTTAATTTTTTCCAAATAACCTGCCGTACCAGCCATTTAATATTTCATAAATTTCTATATAGCTTTTTACTTGTCAGCTGTAATCATTTTAATCTGTTTAAATCCTTGCTAATACCATACATTTAATTACCATAGCTTTTATATAGTGTTTTGATGAGACTTACACAAAATCTCCATACTTCTGTTGTTTTTTTGCTGTTTTTGCATAATCTTTCCCAAGTCAGAGTTAGATTTGACAAATTCCATGAAAATTTCTATTAAGATTTTTTCAATAGAATTATGTTGAATTTAATGATCAATATGAAAGGTATTGTCTTCCTATCCATAATTCTTTTTCTCTTTCCAAAAAATTATGTTGAATTTAATGATCAATATGAAAGGTATTGTCTTCCTATCCATAATTCTTTTTCTCTTTCCCTTTATCTAGGCTTGGTTCTTTAGTAGATATATAATATTTCATATAGCCTTGCTAGTTTATTTTATAGTTGTCAGTTATTAAACTGTTTATTGATTGTTGCCTAATTACAGGAAGAAGAGGAAAGGCTATGAAGATGATGATTATGTCTCAAAGAAATCCAAACATGATGAGGTATGTTCTCCAAAAGTAAATATTAAGTTATTGTACATTCTGGTGTGACCACACTGTTAAGAGTTTTTTGTTCCAGAGTGCAAGAATTATATTTAGAGGTGTAGGTTTTGAAAGTCTTCACTTATGTTGTTTTGCATCCTTCTTTATGTAATTTGTCCATTATTAGAGATTTTTTCTCACTTCTGACTTCTTAGTCTGTTCTGAAACAGTAAAATAGTTCCTTGAATAATCTTCCTATGGCCATGGAAAGCAGCAGGGATATACATGCTAAATTTTTGCTATATTTTTTACTCTTCATGGATTCTTCAACCCCACCCACTTTTTTAAAATTATACCTGGCAAGTCAGATATAAATGAATAATCAGAGGCAGAAGGTCATAACTGTACCTTTATTCCTGTCACTGGAGTAGTCTGGTGAGACCATGTTATATTACTATAAGATTAAACTACTAGAAATTCTCCTAGTTTATTTACCGTCTGTGATCTTGGTAAAAACATTTTTCTAGAGGGAGGCAAGGCTGTAAATCATAGTAGTTATGCTTCACTATAATGTTACCCTTACTACCTTTACTTTCTTTCTTAGGAAGAATGGACTGATGATGACCTGGTAGATTCTAACCTTTGAAATTGATTTGTCAACCCTAATAACAAATCAACAGAAGGATGAAGCATGTTCGGCATTTCAATTTATTTACAAATGAAATAATTTGAAAGCATCAAAATCCAGTAAACTTTTCTATTTATTTGTTTTTCCTTTCAGGGTAGATTTATGTGAAATAAAACATCTTCAAAGGAACCAAAATATCACCTGGTTTGGATAATCTTGACCCACCATGACTAATATCAAATTAGTCTTTCTAAAATAGCCAAACGAAAGCTCTAATTTATTTGCCTATATTGTTTTAAACAAAATGCAATAAGCAAACATCCCTTTTGAAACAACAGAACTTAGCAGTCGGCTTTAAACATGCTAACGAATGCTTTTTGCACTCTAGAAACCTTTATAAGTGGTTTCTCAAATGCCATCCTGATATATCTGTTATTCGTATGTTACTACTGAACTGCAAGATGTACTTCATCTGTTATAGGGTTCTGAGAGCTAGTCACCCAGAGTAACGAATATTTGTTTTCCTCATTTTGTTAACTGAAAACATTTCCAAATAGGTTTTTTGAAAAAGAAACAAATAGTCTTTAGTAGTTGTCTAGATAAAAAGTTGTCTAGATAAAACCTCAAATTGCTAAAAGGTAAGGTGGGTAGTAGCAAATTGTATGTTCGAGTCCATTAATCTATTAGATTACCTAAGTGAATCCATATAAATTGTGTTTCTAGGAATTACTCAGATTGAAAGGAATTGATATAAAAAGCAAAGACTGTGGCACCAAATTACTTAGGTATGAATCATGGCTACCTCTATATTGAGACTGCCCATTTCCCAAGGTGAAAATGGGGAAAATAATGCCTTCTCACAGGATTAATTAGAATAATGCCTCTATATACTAAGTATTCAGTAAATACTGGCTATCATAGCATTTGTTTATTTAACTGTAATCTTATTCAGTTTCTAAGTTGGAACCAAGTTATGGATGTCAGAATTTTTTTTTAGAAAACTAGGTTGAAAGATTCAGGGCAGCTGAGTTTCTCAGGTTTCTAAGTATTATGGATACATAACCTCTCCTCACTGTCAATGCATCCCTGGCTGGGCTTCCCATAGAAATGTAGGTGCCATTTTAATTCTTAGTATTTGATGGCAGTATTTACTTTTTGTGTATTTTACTCTGTAATAATTACATTTTAGGAATGAGTTTTTTTAATTTTTAGTGTCTTCTTCATTGTAGAATGAGAGGAATAAAATTTATGAAGTGTGTTTTTACAGAAGTGGAGTGGAAAAAGCCTAAATTGACAGTCCAGGTTAAGTATCAGTGCTCCTAGGCTTGAGACAGAATTGCAAGCTGTTCAGTTTACCTTGTTTCTCTTTTAGGTCACTAAACTTTGGCATCAGAGCAAAGGTCCACGTTTATCTCAAAATTTCCTACCCAGCCGCAGTTTTAGAGGTTCTATTTCATCCTTGACCAGCTAGTTACTGCAAGGCCTACAAAGGTAAATGACAAGTTTCCTATTCTAACTTAAAAGGCAAACATGTCATTAAAATATTTAAAAAAGCAGGATTTTTAAAAAGGGAAGAAACATTTCAGATTGAGGAATGACAGGTTATTATGGCCAAAGGTATGATTAGTGGGAGAACCAAACTGCCTAGCAGTAGTAGGTTTTGGACATTTTGCATATAATTGAGACATTTTTGGAGGTGTCAGTAATCCATACCCCTTCCAGTCTGTCCTTTATCCTCTAACACCAAGGAAGGAGATTAAGTGGGGGTACTCCCGTAGTAGTCCAGCTGAAAAGCAGGAGGGATGGAAAAAGAAAAATGGAACTGAGTTGATAACAAAATAGTGGAAAAATTTGTTTTATCTTGAGGGCAGTGATGCCCAACTTTTATCACTGTTCAACTGTGGCTGCAACTATATCAGGGCTAGCTGCCTCCACAGAAGTAACAGCTTAAAATTGTACTGTGCAGAAATCTTCTAAACCCTCCATTTGTTTTCTCCTATATTTTAATGTTTTACCTTATATCTCCCTTGGTTCCTATCTTGCTCACTTTGATATGCTGCTACATACTTTTGTATGCCTTCTTACCCCTGCACAATTATAGGAGTGAAGGAATTATTGCTTAAATTAATAACGAGTGAATTAAAAGAATCCTTCAAAAGAGACCATTAGCAAAAAAGGTGATCTGAAGTTTCATCTCCTCCTTGGGCCTTGCTCTGGTACTAATTTGAACTGTCCCTAAAGGAGGAAGAAAATAAATTAAGTGCTTACCTGTATTTAGACAGAAATAATCAATTATTTAAGATATCCCTTGGTTTTATTTTAACTTAACCCTTGTGAATACTTCACAAAAATACACATACAGAAGCAAATAGAACTATACAGTCAAACTAAATATCCAGCAGATACAACAAGTAGTCAGAAGTTCAAAGGTGGATAACTGTTAAGTGGCTGATGAAGTTGTTTGCATAATCAGCTTGGAATGAATGCTTTCAACAAAAAGCATTCTAGGTTTTAACAGAAGAAATTGGTAATCTTTAAAATGGTTGTATGGGTAACATGCATCCATCAGCACAATGACCAATAATATTTATTGAATTCAAATTTACTGTTGTAAACATTTAACAAAAGCATTATGAAATCTAAATAGTCTGACAATTCGAACAAAATAAGTGGTATGTTTAAAAAATAAAGCTGATGAGGCAATGGATCCATCCTATATACTTTCAACAGTTCCAGCAAGAGAAATAGCACAGTATTTAAAAAAGTATACAGCAAAGATTGTTACTATTATAATGGCAAACTCTGGAAACTGTAAATACAAATAAGTCATTGAACAGTCAAATGGTCATACTCCTAATCAGGAAGAAGGTAAGGAACAGTCTGTAATCCAGTTATACTCAACTGTCAACAGAGAATGCTTTTTCTTGTCAGTTGATTTCATAGTTCTTTTTCCAAGAGACAGCAAAACTTTGGCAATTGGATGTACTGAAAATATATTCTCAAAGTTCAAGATACAGTCATAGCATTTTGTTATATGAAAGGTGATCTGTACACCAAGGCTCAGAGGTTGGTAAATATTGATTCCATATGTGGAAAAAGTGCAAATATCCTGCACAGATAGCTTACAAAGCTGCTGGCACAGTTATTCACCAGCAGAATCAGGGTTTTGTTTGCATAGCTCACACATCACTGGAATGTGGAAAGGTGTGCTATTTTTTGGCAAGAGCAAAGGAGTCATACTGATGTGAATTACCATATCGAGCACGCTGAATCCATGCAGAACACTTCGACGAAGGCTGCTACCTGATGTCATTAGTTTTTGTATACTGGTTTTGTTTTTGTTGAAGCAGTTCTGTGATAGCCAGAAGCTTTTTCAGTACATGCTAGACAAAAACAGTATGAAAATTAGTAAATGAATGAAAGGTCTGTCAGAAACTTTGAAAAAAGCCATTCTACTAAAAACAAAATTGTGAGTTTCTTTTATTCAGGACTGAATATTTTTGGTCATAATATTTTAAGATAGTATTTTTATACACTAAGTGAATACAAATTCATTTGTTTGGCACTCTCCTTTCTACTTAGGCCAGAACAATCTCCAGCATGCAGTGAAATCTGTCTTCTGGCAGTGTTCTAAGACATCTTAAGCCCAATATGATCACGTAAGGGCAGTCAGCTTGCAATCTATTGAACACTTGAAGGAATCATGGAAGAAATATTACATTGCGCCTAAAATTAAAACAGCACCTTTACCTTTAAAAGTCTCAACTGGGTCAAATCCTCCCAATTTTAAGGCAAATAAGATAACGTTAATGTTAATCCAGCCCCAGTGTAGCAAGAATACATTATACATGCCATATGCACATAAGCAGGCCCATTGTATACACTCTAAGTTTCTAGACTATTATCCAACTTGATTTTAGAATCTCAGATTGAAGGATACTCATTTAATCACTTCTATATGGGTGGCCAGTGATAAGAACAGCTTATTCAAAACAGCAAGTTCCAAGGTCACAGTCTAGAGTTTCTGGATCTGGAGCTTGAACTATTTTTACCAAATGTCCTGAATGATTCTCAATTGTTTAACAGTCTGTACGTGTGAGAGAAAAAGCCACATCACTACGGACTTATTAGTTCACTTGCCATTTTCCATACATGCCAAGGAAATGTATGAATACCGTTTTCAGTAGAGTTAACACTGAGATTCCATTTTGTAGTATCAAAATTACATAATCTTAGTCTCAGCCTGTTATTCCTATCTGCTGAGATCTTATTGGATTATGGTTCAGATTCTTAAAAACTGTAAAATAATTGATAAAAATGTTGATCATAATTCAGCTCTTTATTACTTGAGTTTTATGCTTACGTTATGCTTAAATACTAATGAATCATCATTGTTAACAAAGGCTGGCAAAAACCTACCTGCTGTGCACCACGCTCATTACTGAGCGTTCGCAGTTCATCTGAATGGGCCACACAAATTTCATGCAGTGCTGCTAAATCACGGGACAGATCAGTCCTAGAATGCTCTGTAGTGTCCGGAAGTTCAGGTACATTCTTTAAGGGAACATAAAAACTGTATTTAGAAACAGAAATTTTATTTTCTCTTCTGAAAAGATCCTAATTGGTTTTTAACACATAATAGTCTTAAATTTCTGTTAAAATTCTAAGGACTTATGGAAATGTAATAGTGCTAATTCTGATAAAAATAGGTTTTATGACCTCAGTATTTTACATCAAAACCAGGTTCCATTTTCTTCCTCCTAAGGGCAGAACATTGTGTAGTATTATTGCTAGCTATTCTAAATAAATGGGTTTCCTAAACTTTAGATTTCTTGGAATCTGGAACACAGTGCCAAATAGTGTAAGTATTAACTGCTAAATACAACCTAAACTTCAAATTCCTTCAGACTGAATCTCATTGTTAGTTGTATATGCTGATCAATTTGGACAAACTATAGTAGAAGCTGTGTTAATAAAAGTGTGATGTCAAGCCTACAATTATCTGGACTATGCCCAGAACACTTGCTAATGTGTGGAAATTATCAGTGTTAATTACGGTATCTTCAGATAAGGTTCATAAAGTAATTCAGTCGCTATCATAAGTTGATAGTACAAGCACTAAATACTGATGCTATTTTGAGCCTTAGAATAAAATGTAACGAGCTCAGATTATCACTAATTTTGAATAAATTCATTCCTTTCCAGAACGATGACAATATTTGCTATATACTCCTAATACTGTAAAACACTCCATTTTCTATATTATAAAGAAACTATTAGAAAATAATTTTCTATTTACTAAATGACTCAGTTATTCACTTATTAATTCAGTGAATGAAAGATCATTGAGATGAAAGAAGTAAACTGGAAACAGCAACACAAAGTTATATGTCAAAGAGATGCAGAGGATACTTAGGAAGCAAAATGAGAAGAATTCAGGTTTGGGGCCCAGCAAAGTCTTCCTGATGGAGCTATCTGAGGTGAGTCAAAAGATAAATTTGATTTATATAGGTAGCAAAGGAACAGAAGAGTATGAGGAGACTGGAAGAGTAGTAGAACACTAGGATTCTAAGCAGTCTGAAGGGCTAGATTGTGTGGCATTACTAGGAAAGTGATAGACAAAGCTGGACCATAGACATTTGTGATTATGGAAAACAGAGTCCCAACCATGAATCTGAAACCTAAAACATGGCTTAAGATAAAACTAGCTAGCCTTAAAAAATTTTTTCAATCACTGACCAGCTATTTTTTGGTAACTAGAAATATCTGTCTTCAAAACTTCCCAGAAGCTCAAATATAGAAACATGGACAGTTAACACTTGCTCCTTCATTTCTCTGTTATAAATACGGATAATTTCTACACAGTACTTTTAATACCTGAGGTTGCAAACCAGGGGCCCACAGGCAGTCCTGATAGATTTAACTGCCCAGTGGTGTGATGGTTGTTTACTACTGTTTTTAACCAGGGATCCCCAACCCCCAGGCTGCAGACCAGTACCATCCATGGCCTAGGTAGGAACCTAGGAACTGGGCTGCACAGCATGAGGAGAGTGGCAGGTGAGCAAGCGAAGCTTCATCTGTATTTGCAGCTGCTCCCCAGTGCTAGCACCACCACCTCAGATCATCAGGAATTAGATTCTTATAGGAGGAGCACCAGTCCTTGATGCCAAAAAAGTTGGGGACCACTTTTTTTTAACTGAATTTGAATGTATTAAGGCAGAATATGGGCAGCCTCAATCTCCTACCCTAGAACTCCTGAATGCCATACACCTGTCTAAATTCAGATATATATGTTCCCTTTCTGGTTTGTGTATGTGTGTGTGTGTGTAAAAACTGAATACTTAGTATATTTATTTGGTTTTAAATTGAGTCAACATCTGAAAATTTATAATTGATAATTTAAAAAATTTAACTTTGTTAAGAAATCCAGGGTTTTAGAAATTTTAAAAAATCCTCTTAATTTTTAATCACTATTTTATTTATAAAGGGCCAAAGAAGGCATAAGTAGTCCCACTCATTGAAGTAGAACATCAAATCCATGTATTTTATTCCTAAAAAAGCCACAAGAACATTCATTCTCTAGTCCATTTATACTTATTTAACCTGGTCAGAACTGGATCATGTCTCATTTCAGATTCCACACAACAGCAGCAAAGTAAAAATAGCTAGTGGCAAAAAAGACTGTCGCAACAGCTAATAGGAATAATGAAGGGAAAAAACTAGAAAATGGCACAAGTCCAAAAGCCCCAATAGTGTATGCTTGGTATAAACTACTTAGTGTAAGAATAAGAGGTTGAAACTATAATCAAACAAAATAATTTGTTTAGGAAAGCAGTTCTGAATAGAAAATCTTTTTAAAGATTTTTGCTAAAATGAGTTAACTCTCAGCTGTACTATAACTATAGGTCTCAAAGTACTTGAAAATTATATACATACCCCAAGTTCATCTAAAAACATGATCATACGATGTTTGTTACTTTTGATGAAAGGATTGACACCTTCCATATAGGGCTCCTAAAAATATAAAAACAGCTTACTATATCCATCAGAAACAAACATTGTCTGATCTATATAACAGTGTACAGATGTAGCAAGAATTCTTACAAATCTAATTCCATCAGTAGCAATACATGTTCACAAGAATTAATCATACAGTGACAATATTTTCCTTCTGATATAAACATCTATACTGAGTAACTGGAATATTTTAATAAAAGAATAAATTCTGGATGAGAACAAACTAGAACACACAGCCAAGCAGACACAAATTGCTTATATGTAATTCATTCGAAAAGAATTACTGAGACACTATTATTTGCCAAGCACCAATACAAACATGGGCCCAGCAATCTAGCAAAGAATATAGGAAGTTAAAAATGTCTGATAAGGACTACGGTACAGAATTATATCATTCATAGCCTGCCTTGGGATTCAGATAAATTCAAAAGCTAAACCATACTTATAAACTGTGCTTTATACTAAGTGTATCTGAAAATACACTATATTGTAAAACAGGAAAGGGTTAGTATTAACTAAGTTTTAAGAGATAAGGACCTCAACTGTCAATTCCAAAGCGACATAAAAAATTACTCAGTTTCTCTAAGTAGTGAAACACAAAGTAACATTACACCTATCAGATTGGAAAAAATTAAAAATAATAATACTTATTGAGTAATGCCAAGGCTATAGGGAGCAAAAAAGCTTAGTAATTTTACTCCAAAGTTAGTTTAAGGAAATTACCGGACAAGTTTGAAAGTAAGTATATATAAGAATACTTGTTACACCAGTATTTTTAATGTTGACAAATTAGAAGCCATCTAATTATCCAGTAGAAAACTAAACATCTGTCTATATGATGGCATACTAAATAATAATCATATGTTTCCAGGTACAGCAAGAAGTTTGTTACACATTGACAAAAGCAGGTGAGATGGTATGATCCCTACCAGAATATTAACAGTCCTTAGGTAGTGGGATCACACGGCTATTTTTAAAACTCTTGCAAGTTGAAAATTTAGTGAAGGTGTATTGTGAAATAATAGATTTGGGTGAATTTTTAAAATATGCTCACTTTTATAAGTGGGAGAATTTGAGTAAATTAAAAATTGAAAAAATAGTGTTCTATAATGGCTCAAAAGGTGGCTTTAAAAATTCCATTATTAAAATAAAATCTAAACAAAACATTAAAATCAACACCAACAAAAATATACAGTCTTTATGAAATATCTACTAGTGAAAATTTACTTAAGCTGTATTTTGATTTTATGATGTCAAAGTTTCACTCATAAATGATATTTTCAAGTATCAAAATGTTTTTACCTTAGCTCCAAATTCCACAAGATTTGCTAAGTTCTGCACAGACTTAGCAACTAAGATCAGTGTTCTTGCAGCAATAGGAGATGGGGAATCTATAAGAGAATTGGGCATAGTGAATGAGACCAACTCCAAAGGTACTGCAGGTAAAACCATTAAAATTTAGGACTTTAATATTTTTTTACTGTTAAAGATACTAACATTCACCCATTCAGAACTGTTTTTAAAAATGACCTGTATAATTCAAAAGAACTTGAGTTAAAGAGGGAACTATTGATTACATTTATGAGTGCTTCTAATTTTGTGAAAAAAGTACTACAAGACTCAGCAATTCCCCAATGGTTGATGATAATGCAAAATATCTCAAAGCTTAATATTCACACTAAAAAAAGCTCACTCTGTACACACTTTGTGACGATTCACAAAGCTAATTTCAACCTACTCAAGTTAGCAATTTGCAATCTGAGATGTTACCTTCTCCAACCCTCCACTGACTACAGATAACTCACTTTAAAGCTCAATAACAAAGATAAAGTATGGGACCTCTGTCCTATTTTGAAGAGAAAAACATGCAGTTTAAAATATTTTAAAAGTTTATTAAAGATTAGTTAGGAAGCATTTCCTTATAGAATACAGATAGTAGGATATAAACAAAGTATTTGTGGCTATTAACTATAAGCCCTGAAACATATTTAACAGTAAAAACCTATAGGGAGTCTACCTGACTGCCTGATTTTAGATTGTACTCTTTGTATCTTAAGCTGCTAAATTATCAATAGTATTGCCTCCTGGTTCAAGGCTGATGTTCGGATAAATCTCCCCAAAAGAATTTTGAACCTTTAATTTTTAATAGACCAGAGATTTAACCATTTTAGTAGCAACAAAACATAACAGATGTGATGGCTAGATGTGTAAAACTTAACATATTCCAAAATATTTTTAATACAACTCTGAACTTCAAATTATTAAGATAAAAATGGTTTGGGTTCTTTCTTCTAATAATGGCTCATTATTATATTCAACAGTCACAAGTACACTCTTGTCCTTTCTTTCAAAGAAGCCTACAACATTCCATAATGGACATATAGGTAATAAGCAAAACCAGTCTGGTTTACTGGAGTTTAAAATGGCTGATTAACGTTATATAAGTGGTGACAAGAAATCTCTAATCTCTAAAGAGCCACTTTTTAGTATTCACAGAGCACTACTGCAACTGCAGCACACACAAAGTTCCTCCCAATTTGAAAAAGTCATAAGAGTTTGAGACACAGGGAGAAATGGGGAAAAAGTGCTATGTGTGTAATCATGCCATCTTAGACTCCAGATATTAGATGGGAAGAAAAAGTAAGAAGCAAAATGAGGAGAAAAGGTAAAATAGCAAAAGGGAGGAAGAAGAAAAGAGGGGTGCTATGTATGTTTTTAAAAAAATCAAATTTACAAGAAAATAGGAGTAACCTTACTAAGTATGAAATTCTAATTTCAAAATTTATCAAAAACTGATTACCTGAGATGATATTAAACATCCTTGGATTCAGGATGGCAGGACAGATAAGTCGAAGAAAAACAAAACCACTGAATGGAAGGGAAAATTTTTTTTAGAAAACTACATTGAAATTATAAATATGAACAAAAGTTTTAATACTCAGAACCATGAACTCTGAACTAATAGAGGGGAGCCCAAACAGCTTTAAGGAAAATAAAGTATCTTACTTTAAGAACACATATATCTTTTTCTTAAACATATTATTCATTTTTCTCAAATTTGGAATTTTAGATTTATGTTGTATTTGTAGCCTTTTACTGTCTCGGCTACTATTTATTCCAAGTTAGTAGTACATTTTAAATTTACTTTGAGGAAAGAGTGTCTTTAGGAACACTAATAATTTTGAAAAACTATAGGAGCACAAATAAACCTTTTTGTAGATACATAGTTTTGTAAGGTCCTAAAACTTCCATTCTCTTTTCTTTCTTTCTGTATTTAAACAACCCAGTAAAGTCTGTTATAAATTAAGTTGATTATATTGATTTTGTTGATGAGTCATAAAAATAAGAATCCATGTACTAGGGGAAAAGTAACTTCTTGATAAATGAAAATATAGAATGCTGAAAAGCTTTTATGGCAATAAAGAAAAAGACATCAGCTTTTCTATCTAAAATTTTTTAAAGTCCTTCAATTACAAAATAATAGCAAAAACAAGAATTAGTATAAAAGCACATGGCTTAACAACATTGTCATATACGATTTTACCAGCTAATCTTGGAACAATGTATATGTAGAAACTGCAGGCTTTTATAGCTCATTCTTAGCCTGGCCCCTTCAGTTAGAGACGACTTTTCTCTAATTTCCTTTAAGAGGAATCCACACTAATAACCGACCTGTTACTAGCCCCTTCTAAAGACAAGCATTATTCCTAAAACAGTTAATAAAATTCCTTCTAGAGACTAAAATAATAGTCTCTGTTCTCTGTAGAGTGGATAACCCAATGTCTCAGCATTTACCTTCCAACATATGACAGTTTGCTCATTTTTGGAATCTTAGAAAGTGAGTATGTTATTTCTCAGCATTTGTTGCAATTATACAACAACAATTATTAAGTTTTTAAATTTGGGTTTAATTTATAAAGAATCCTGCACAAATTTTGCTTGAACATATTTTGACACTTAAATAGGTCTTAGAATCTGAAATATTAACCTGATAACATTGAACCGTAAAAGAATTTCAGCGTGCAAATCTATTTTCTTTGAGTTTTTAGAGGTAACTTTAAATTTAAGAGGGATACTATGTACCTACACATAATTTAAAAGCTTATCAGAGACAGAAATCATCACCTTCGGCATAAAGGCCTCTTCAAACACCCTCTAGTATCAAACAATCCACAGAGCAGAATTTCCTGATGTTTTTAACAAGTATACTTGTTTGAAACATACATAGTACAGTGTTAACTTATGTAACATATAGCTGTGCTGAGACATATGCTTGTAATTCTTTTTTATTCTTCTCAATCACTACTAAAGCCAAGAAATACAGACTCTACAATTCTTAAGTATTTATATCTTATGATTACTAAGATTTTATCTGTAAAAGAGTAGAAGCTTCTACAAAATTTAGGTTGGGAACCAGATTAACATACATTTTCAAAACTATAATATTGGTGATTTTAGTGGTTGGCTAATTTTTTATTGGAAATAACATGACCAGAAGTATATATTCTTCATAATAAATTATATCTTTATTACACTACTATATTCTCTGATACTTTTTCACTAAATTTCCAATTGTCTTGAATGGGTTGGAGTGTGCTTAAAAAAAAAAAAAAAAAACAACCTGCAATAGTGTTAAGAATATTAGATTGGGTCTTAGGATTGTCTTTGGTTATGTATTAGCCACTAACTTTATATATAACTTTAAGCAAACAATTTAACCTCTACAGATCTGCTTCTTCACCAGAAAAATGTTAAAATGATGATGAAGTCCCCTTATGTAACCTACAAAATTCTATATGACTTGCCAAAGCAATTTCTAATTATATAGTGAAGTCAGTGAAACACAGCTTCAGAACTAGAGACTCTGGTTGGAGATTAGCCCAGAGTTAAGACTGTCTTACATATCGATTAATCAATATCTAAATGGTTCAATTATTGTTCTTAGCACCAGATCAATTCTTTTTTCTCTCTTCACTCCCTCCCTTTGTCTATATATATACATATATGTATATACAGATATGTGTATATGTGTGTGTATGGAAAGTACTATATGAAGTTAGCCAGATTTTATTGATAACTTTTAACCTCATTCTGTTAGATAAAAAAATACCAAATAGTTAAAGTGACTATAAATGTTCAGGTTTTTAGAAAAAGCAATAAATATCTAAGTATCTCATAGTAACTTCCAAAACTCACACAAACACATACACACACAGATACAGTAAAAGTCTAGGAGCTGTCTGAACTCCGAAAATATCCAACAGGGCTCTGAATAAAAGTATAAGGTTTTATAAGTTTTGTATACTGTTGGTCTTCAAATTTTTCCAATTATCCACTTGACTCTCAATGTGTGCCATATATAGTGGTGTAACAAGTGAACTGATAAGCCTTACCTAACAACTCTTGTTCTCATGGTGGTATTTGTAGGCCACTTGTGCTGAACAGATTTCTGTAAACACCCATAAATATATCTCAGTGTCCTGCCAAAATAAGCACAACCATCTCAATACAGAAAGCAAGTGAAAATGCTGCTCTTATTGTACCCAAAGCTAATTTACCAGATACAAGATATTTTAATGCAACTGGCCCTTCCGCCAAAAAACTACTTGACTAAAAATAATGAGAGAAATAAGTTTTCATTATTTATTGACTTAACCAATTCTTTACATTTACTTTAGAAGAAATCTTATCATTTTCAGATTACTTCTATATTAATGAAAAAAGTATTGGGGTAAGGATACAGAGAAACAGAGTACAGGTTCGAGGGAGACATTGACCTAAGAAGTTAATGTAAACCTGAATAAGTGAGTTCACTAACACTGGAAGCCATTAAGCAGATATTGAGTAATTTTCCCATGTACATTATGGGAAAGATACTCAAGTACAGACTGGATAGATACATGCCTTTTATCATCTCAAATCTGAGACTATAAAGCTCTATTCATTCCCAGAGTTACTATGGAAAATAGACATATTGGTTTGTATAAAAACATAATTTATTTCACTCTGGTTTCTTCAGATCAGTCTTTTTCCTTAAACACAATTCATGTTGTGAGAGTAAAAACCCTAACTTTTTTAGAGTATCATTACATCAGAACAGTGGAAAAGCTTACATGTTTTAGAAATATATTTTAAAATACAAATATGTAATTTTTTGTCAAATTAAAAATTCACAACTTACGGTGGAAGTATTTCTGAAGCCATGAATATTTTCTCCACAAGCTCTGAAAGTATGTTCAATAGGTGTGCTAAATTAGTGTTCACATCTTCATTTTTTTCTAACTTTGATGGACTTAACTAAGAGAATGAAAAAATATAAATGCATCTTGGCAATGATAAACAAATGAATCATGGTAATCAAACAGTTGTTTAAAGGTTCTCTATTTTTCATGTTGTTAGTCTTTTGGGGAGGGGAGAGTATAAATGGGAATTTTTAAGTAGTTTGCTCTGTGGAACTATTTAGGTTTGTTACTGTAGTTCCCAGTTACAGTTAACCCTCGAACACCACAAATTTGAACTGCAGAGGTCTACTTATAAACACAGACTTTTTTCAGTAGATACCTGTACTGTTTTGGATCTTGGATGGAAGTCCAAGGATGCAGAAAGCTGACTGTATGCACTGATCTATGGGATTTTGGTATCTGCAGGCATCCTGGAACCAATTCCCCGCAGATACAGAGGTAGACTAAGTTTTGGGGGAGTTGAAAGTTATACATGGATTTTCCACTGTGTGTGTGGGGATGGCACCCCTAATCCCCACATTGTTTAAAGGTCAACTGTACTCAATTGAAGAGCAAGCTATGATTATTTAAAAATGTTCAGTTGCTTTGGGATTAATACCAGTGTTAAAGTTCTGTTCATTTACCAGGTTTTA
>NW_011888792.1:6552540-6568309 GCF_000151845.1 Pteropus vampyrus | reverse complement strand
ATAATAAATCCCAGTATATTATTAACCTAAAACATGGCACTAATGACTTTTAATAAAATCCTAAAACAAATATTGCCAGAAAAGACAATCTCAGTGTAAACTATGTACCACCACTTTTTCTTTCCCGAAAAATTTATATATTTTTACATTTTCTATGATTAGGAGGAAATAGTTCTAGATGTCACAGTTTATTTGAGGAAACCTGGAAGCAAGTACTGTTACTGAGTCCAAGTGCTGGTTGGAAATGGGTAGTTCTGACATATTTATAAGGCATTACAAAACATTATGTGCCAGCTATATTTGCCTGGAAACTACTGATCTATAGAAGCTAGAAATAAAATTCAGCTAACACTCAACTTTTGTGTAATGAATTAGTAAAAAATAAATAAGAGATTGTGGTAGGTATACCAAACTATTCTTAATAAAGCACCATGAGCCACTGATCTGGACACAGAAGTCGCTTTCTTATGGCTTCTAATACTAATCTGTCATGACAGAAACTTGTATTAGAAGTATCGACCCCCCATATTAGCCAGCATAAGAATCAGAACTGACATTCCAACTGTTATTTTAATGAAGGAAAAACATAACTTAGATTATTTACCTGTTTAATATATTCTAAGATGAATCCACATATATTTGATATGTAAAATCTGATTATTGATCAAATTTTTATAAGTATCACACTAACACTTCCATACTGTACCTTCCATGCTTATTTCTCTGTCATTTAGTGTACATAACAACAATGATTCAAGCTTTTCATGGAGAAAAATCCTCAATAGGATGCTAGCCAGTAGTGTTCGGTCTTGTCCACATACATGTGATAAAGCATAGACTACATGAAGTTCCTTTTGCAGTATAAGCTAAAAATGACATTAAGAAAGATTGTTGAAAGTACACAGCATTAAGCATCCTCAGTGAGATTAACAGAATATATGTTCTTATATTTAGAAATATGTTCTACTGAATAAATTTATTAAAAATAGAATGAGTTTATAGCCTACATATTTTTGTCTCTTTAAGACCAACATCATACTACCACAAGGCTATTCACTCTCTGTCAGTGTGTCACTAAACTATGGAATTACTACACTTAATGGATCTTTCATTAAATATTAAATATTTCTGTTAACACCATTAAAAGTAATTAGACTGGTAAATAACTTAATACCTCTTTAAATTCACTGTATTCTTCTTCTGGCATGATTTTTTCCATAGAATATCGTGCTCGGACTCGCAGGGATCCTGGTTCAATACCTTTTAACGGTATATGGGAGCTGAGCAAAAACCATTCATCTGTGGCATGCCCTTTCTGTAGCCGGCTCAACTGGCAGCGCATAAATACTTTGATATGATAGAAAAACATCAAATGATTACTGTCTAAAACGATGACACCATAATTAGTCACATGATTAAATTTTCTGATGTTCTGTCTTCTCTATAGTATTAAATGCTTTTTATTGTAAAGGAGTTTTTGGTGATATCACAAATTCAGCACTTACTGTTTACTTCATTAATTTACTGAATATATACTGTGTTCCAGACTCGAACACAGGATACAGACATGATTAAGACATAGGCTCTGAGTTACATGTTGGTCATGGTCTAGCCAAGAAGGCAAGAAATCAATTACGGTACAATGTGATAAGTGCTGTTAAGAGTGGTTAATAATGCTGGAATACAGAGAGGTAATATCTAATTCAACCTGCAGAGGTTAAAAATTTATGCTAAACAAGTAACCCTTAAGTGGACTTGTAACAGGATCTGGAGCTGTTCAGCTAAATATAGAAAGAGACAGGCAGCTGGGGTAGAGGTAAGCACGAGCGCAGTCTAAATAGAAGGTACGATGGATGCTTTTAAAATCCATGGATAATTTATGAGCTAAGAAAAAGCTGGTGTAGTAACTGGAGAGAGGGATATACTAAAAGATTACACAGTGAGAGCAAAAGGAAGGAGGAGTAAATCAGGAAAGGATCTTTCTTCTGCGTCACTGGGGGATGGGGGTAGATTTTATTTTAAAAGTAATGGGGAACCACTGAAAAAGGTTAAGCATTTAAACACAGAAATTACAGAATAAACATTTTATACAGAAAAATTCAGGCTTTGATCTATCCGTTAATACATAACACTTCTTTCCCTAAGCCTGACTTTTAAGAAGATATTAACCTCATTCGCACTGATGTGAATTACTAAATTCCACTGCCACCTGTTTTAGCAACAGGCTGAGAAAAGGTGTGCAGCTGAGATCCAAAACTGGGAGGGTTTGAATACCAGAGGTGAATAAATAGTGCACTCACATTTAAAAAATTTTGTAAGATTTTTTTCACTTACATGCCAAGTATAAGAAAATAGGAAAAACCTAAAAAGTAGAAAGAAGAGATAGGGGAAAAATCAAAGAAAGATGACTACTGCTGCTGTTTTCTTGTTCTTCCTACTCATTGGGAAGGGGAAGATGAATAGATACATAATTTAATCATAAGGGCTTAGGTTTACAGTATGTACACTTTACTAATTTTGGTCTTTTTATCTTACATACATTTCTCAACAACCAATACCTTTAGAAGTACAAAAAGAAACATGTCAAATTATACTATGTACACTTTTATTTTTTAATTTCCGTTTTAGACTATATTGCATTATAAATAAAGTATGCAAAACACGGGGTTTTTTTTACATTAGAAAGAAATTTCTGTATCAACTTACAGATATCAGGATCTTTGCTCTTCTTTGTTTTATTACTAAGAGTTATTTCAAATCTGTTGATATCAGGGGGAAGATCACTAAAGGAGCAAGGAGAAAAAGAATTAACAAAATGTCCTGGTATCAAATTATGTAATTCTTTTATTTCTAGTATCAAATAAGGCCCCTATTTTTCTACTAAACTTAAATGTGTTAGATTTACTATTAAATTCAAAACTTGTTTTATTGGTATATAGGAATACAGACAAGAAAATTACAGTCCCCTATTATCTTTAACCTCCTCAAGTAAACCATGAGCCTTTGTAAACATTTTGTATTTGTGCCAGTAAGTGGTTTTGGACTTGCCAGTAATGCTAATTCATATTAATAACTATGTGAAAAACAAAAGACACAGCACTTTACTAGTAAAGTGAACAAATACAACAGAAAAAAAAATGTTTGTACTATTACAATGCCTGGACTTGGTACCTTGTTGAGGGTTTAGGTAGAGAAAAAAAAAAAAAAAGAGGCGGGGGAGAAAATGCAATATGGTAAAAGAAAATAATTTAATGTAATGATAAAATGAGACTTACTCAAAGACAAACTCTTCTGACCATACAGGGTTTTGCCCTTCCCTTGCATGAGTTTTTGCTACCTGGACACTGTTCAGGTAGATGTTACAATACGGATTAGTAAAATGTTTTAGTGGGAGTTTATGAGCTTCTTCAATGTGTAAAACAAGGCTGCTGACCTAAAGAAAGCACAAAAAGTGTTACCCCAGATTTCAAAAATTATGCATTAGCCTTCAAAAGCAATTACTATAAATGAAATTTTGTTTTACAAGTTATTCCTCCAATTATATTCTTGCAGGAATGAAATATACCTTTTCTACTATAAAACAATTGTTCAGAGAAGATGAAGGTAAGAAGGGGATTCTTTATTAATACAAGTAAATAACTGTCACCACCCAAATCAAAATCTCATGTTAGTTATATAATACTCACCTGGAAGGTTTTATTTCTATAAAGAGTTCCACAGCTATAAAATATTTTTAAAACAGATTCTACCTCTCCATTCTACAGAAAAGGATACAAATCCAAAGAAGCAAAGTTATTTGTCAGTTTTGATGCCAAAACATAGACTATCTACCTTCTAGTATCTGGCCCTCCTTTCTCTCTTGCCAACTACTACTAGTGTGGCCTTGGGCAAGTCAGCCTTCTGTGAGCCTCATCTTCCTCAGATATAAAATCAGGATAAAGTTTACACTGCAAATTGTTGTAAAGATTTGAAATAATATGTGTAAAAGCACACAGCAGAGTACCTGACCCAGGAGAAGAGTTCAAGAGGTAATAGCTATATCATATCTATAAATGATAATTTCATAGCTAAAGTTTCACACAATACACAATCTGCAGAAATTCAATCTGCTTTTCCATTGCTTACTAAATGTTAAAATATATTTTGAGAACACATAGTGATTATGTATATAATTAAATGCCTTTGGGGAGTCAGTCTTTTGGTTACAGGAATATAAATTATAGTCATCTGAATATTAACCTGAATATTTACTTCCAATAAAACAATATGTTAAATTCACCAAGCTTATTGGAAATTCTCCTAAGTAAAACAAGTCACACTGGTCAATAAATATCATACTAAACTTTCCTCAAAACTCCAAAAATGTTAAAATTACCTATTTTTTTCTAGTTATCTAGGGATAACTATAAAGAAAAAAGCAAAGAAATGGAGGATTCAAATTTGACTTTACATGCCTAGAAAGAGAGAGGCAAGCTTAACTCTCCATAAACAAACATATAGGACATGTTAAGGTTTCAAATAAGATACAAGATACTACCTAAGAGTTATGTAATACATTTCAAAAGCAATTACTATAAAAGGAAAAACCCAAGTTTACTGGGATCGGTAGTTTAAATCAGATGATCTTTTCAGTAAGTATCTTTAGTTCTACTTTTTTGAAATAGGCCAAAGTATAAATTTTTAAGAAAAAAATAATAAAAGTGCCCAACAGAATAGTGTCTGTTGTTGGTTTGGTATTATTTTAAATGGAAGAAAAAAATTCTTGGTATGCATTCAAAGGATGGCATTATGGACTAAATACCCAGCAAGTATGTAAAGAACGGTCTCTTTCCTAAAGAAATAACTATTTCTCCTGCTACTGAAGCAAGTGAGAGCATAGATTTTTAAACTGCCTGAAAATATTTTAAGAACTCTAAAGTGTTTCAAGTGTTGGCCAAAATAGTTCATACAGAAATAAAAATAAAGAAAGTGATAGACAAAATGTGACAGTTACAAATCAAAGAAAATTAAGTTTCACCTGACGCAGGCGTTTGTTAGATGTCCCTGGACTACTTTTCCGAAAATTGCAAAATGCCTGCAGTCCTTTCATCCAATCCTACAAAACAAACAGACAGACAAACAAAAAACAAAAAAAAACCCACAGCATTTCAAAGAAATATATTATACAATAGTTTAGTTTCCAATAATCACTTTTATTTAAATTCAATAGTTCTTTACTTCTTAGACTGCCATTTTTAAACTTACAGAATGCTGCATGTTAATATATTTGTGCCCCAATAAAATACAGCAATGATCAAAACAATTATAATAATTCTGCAAAAAAACTATTTCTGTAGAATCTCTACGTTAATGTTAAGTATACCAATGAGTGGCCATTAATTAGCTCCAAAAATAAAATTTATGTCTAGTTAAGCTGTTACAAATTGAGGCACCCTAAGGCAAAATTTAACTTGATAAATTTTTGAAAGGAAGGCTGACTGCAAAACCAATGGATAATGTGAGGACTGATTTGATGACAAGTATTCTAATAGTTACTTTAGCCCATGATGTGGGTAGAAATGTTTAAGAGGATCTGAGTTATTTGTAAACCTTTCACATATAACATTAAAATTTTTTCTAGCCTAATAGTCAAATGAAGTAGTTAGTAGCTATATTTTAACAAGTTTAACCATCTAGTGCTTTAGAGAAAGAAAAATTTCAGGTTCATCAAAAAGAAATACTTCACCTTGGCATTATATGTTTCTAGAAAGCTCTACAGCATTGCTTTACTCAATTGTGTCTTTAGTTTGTTGACTATTTCAATGAATCTGAACTGTTAATGTTTAGAGAACACATTTATAGTAAAGCAAATTAAGACCAAATCAATTACCACAACTTTTACAAATAGAAGAGACTAACCGGAGATCTCACAAGCCACCAAAGTAATGAAAATTAGAAATACAGGTGGTACTTTTGGACTTTAAGTAGTATTTGGAAATACAGAATACAGAAAGAGTACATATAAGTACAGTAAGAAAATGTTGTTTATACAACTAAATGAGGAATGCAAAACATACTGAAATAATCATTAAGGTATGTAACATCTTTAGTTAGAAAGAGGGAACACGGCAAAGTAACTAGAAGATAGGATATGGAGTTTAAATTTCCTAAGTCAATTTCTAATATTTTAAAAAATGTCTATGTTACCAAAATGTTTTGAGCCCTACGTTTTCATCTAAAAATTATGGATACATACCAGGTTTTATGTGTGTTATATGGTTGTAGTGAGTACTTGAGATATTTTATAAAGATTTGAAACATGACATTCAATTATGAGCCATGAAACATAATATTTCATTCACCAAGTTTTTTCTAAAGTCAGGTATTTTCATAATCTATGAGTTGGAGGCCCATATCAGGATCCACAGTTTTAAGAGCATCTGCCTGATATTGAAGGCTGGCAAATTATCTTCTATTTTCAACAAAGTTGCTTTCTTCGACCTCTTAACCACCTTCTGATTCCTTCCATACACAGAGTATAAGCAGAAATATGGTAGTATTTCCACAAAATACCACTAAGCACCCCAGAAATATTATGGTTCAAAGAAGTCAAAATATTTTTAGAAGATTTTTTTTAACACATTATTTCTTCACAGCATTACTTTAAATTTAATAAAGGTCATTAGAAGGGCACTGCAAATAGATCAATGGCTAGTGCCAAAAACAGGCATTATATATAGACTTAGAGAAAAAGAGAAAATTCCTAAAATAGTTTTCCTTCTGATGACTGAACTTGTATTTTTAGACATGGAGTTCAATCAGTGAATACTAACAATGCTTGTTAGCAAAACTAACTGGCTTACCTTTCAGTAGTACTGAGAATATAACCTTTCTGCAGAGAGGATTTTAAATGAACATTCTCAGTTAGACTCAACATCATAGAGTATTTAAAGGTCAACTTAAAATGCAATTTTCATTCCTAATAATCTGTTACTGTGTTTTTCTGCATTTCTTTCAAAAAATGTTTTACATATAAATATTACTATTCCTTAAAAAGATGATTAGATTTCAGGCAGCATCTGTTTTATCACTTTATCTTAAATGCAATCATTTCTATTCTAGTTAAAAACAAAACAAGTGTACAGTATATAAATGTCTAACTACTATATTGTATACTTAAACTAATATTGTATGTATGTCGACTTTAACTGAACATCAAATTAAAAGAAAAAAAAAGAAAACATGGGCCAAATATTTACAGTAGTTGAAGAAACAATTAACTTACTTCTGCTTGTTCTGGAGTTTCTCCTGCAAAGTAAAAGATGTAATGTTCTTCACTAAAGTGCTGAACTACTATCTGAAAACAGTTTGGCCTTTAAATAGAAACAAAAAAGTTATTAGGAAGGAAAGTATTAAAAGACTAAAGCCACTTAAAAAAAATCAAAATATATATTTTATATAAAAATACATAATTCTTAATTAAGGGAAATAATACTCCCTTGTACCAAATCATTACTAAAAAGCAAATGTCAGCTGCATGTATTTCAGAAAACTTTTTGTCTGCACTATTAAGTTTTCATCAAACTTTCACAATTTTTAATCTACAATGTAAATTAATTTTAAGACATTAGAAATAGAAAAGTTACAAAGAAATTGAAGCAGAAATGCCAGAATTATATATAGGTAATCCAAACATTTTTAAAGCAAATAAAATGTTACTAAACTCACTGCTTCAAGATGATACAGAATATATATATACATATTTGTGAGTGTATGTATATATATATGCACTGGAAAAAGATTAGACATGTTCTTAGGCCAAAAATGTTTTTAGTGGTTATCTCTTAGTAGATAAGTGATTTGAATTTTCCTCTTTATAATTTTATGTAAGTACAATATCGGATAGTAGTTTATGTCTTTTTGAAGATGTGCTCTGACTTGAAAATGTTTATAAAATGTTTAGTAAGGGTTTTCATGTTTTAGAAACTCAATAAATGTTATTTCTATTTATTGCTTTAACCAAAGATTATATCTTATACTTCAGTATTAGGAGGCCATAGCAAAATCTCCAAAGTACAAGCTTAACTTATTAAAGATATAAGAAACATCTTTTCATGCTTTGAGAATGCCATAAAAATAATGGAAAACATAAACTGAAACATTCTGATTCTGAAAGTGGTTTATATCAGACTACCCCTTCCAGTTGGATAAAATATAAACAAAACAAAAAACTTTTCAGGTGTTTGCCAACACCTACACTGTGTTGGACAAGAAGCTGAGAAGCTGAAATGCTAAGCAGAAAGCAGCAGCTAAAATGTTAAAAAAGTAACCAGTGCATTCAGCAGTTTCACAGTGCTGCTGGAATCAAATGAGTTCAGAGCCTTTAAAAGAGAAAGCTTTCAGTTGAGACCCCTACAGCTATGCCTTCAAAATAAAAGCAAACCAGAAATAGCCTTAAAGTTTTCTTCAAAATAAAAAAGGATAAGAAAATGAAATAGCCTTTACTAATACTTCCACTGGATCCCCGAGAGAATCAAGATGAACTACCCCTACCCTAAAATCTCTGGCAGAACAACAATCCTTTCTGGAAACAGTAACATCCACAGTGTCTACAGTTTTTCACACACAATGTCCACCATTCAGTCAAACATAAGTAGACATTACAGGAATCAGGATCAAATAACTGAAAAGCCAAAAGAAAAAAAATAACAAAGGAGAAAGACCTATGTACTAATCCAGATACTGAAATTAGATACAATTTTCAAATACTGTAATGAAAATGTTTAATAAATAAAATAGCTAATTTTTCCAGATAACTGGATCTATAAAAGAATCAAATGTAAATTATAAAATGAAAAATGTAATAAACATAAGTAAGACTTTGACAAATGCATTAAACTTCAGAAGAGTAGATTAGTGAACTGAAAGACAAATCACAAGAAAATCCAGACTGATGCGCAAAGAAAAAATGATGAAAAACAGACAACTACATAAGAGACACATGAGACATAGTAAAAAGGTATACTGTGTAACACGAATCCCAAAAGATAAAAGAGAATGCGGCAGAACTGCTTAAGGAGATACCAAGTTTTCAAAACTGATAAATGACATCAGGTCTGAGAGTGAAGAAGTTTTACAAACATCAGGATAAATTTTTTAAAAAATTACGGTAGGCACATTTTGGTTAAATTGCTGAAAATCTAAAATAAGAAAAAATCTCACAGCAGCCAGAGAAAGATGAAATACAGTACCTTAAGGAGAAAAGTCACATTATTTCAAAACAAGAATCAATTAGAATGACAAAGTTAATGCTGTAAGGCAGAAAACAATCTTTAAAATGCTGAAAGAAAATAACTGCCAACTGAAAATTTAAAATCCAGGTAAAAATCCTTTCTTAATGAAGATAAAACAATACTGCAACGGTGAAAGATTCAGTCTAAAAAATGATAAAGGTGTAAACATTCCCACATAAATATTCACTACAATAACTCAGTATCACTGAAATGTCTTTCAATTTGTGCTTCCAAAATGGTTATTATTTAAAGTAAAGCAGTATTAAGAGTCAGAAGTTTCGCATAAAGAAATAGAGTACTTAGAGGACTCTTTGTAATACTAAAAATCATAGGAAAATTGGTACAGCTGTACAATTAAAGTGGGCAGGGAAAGAGCCAAACGAGCAGTGTGTCCAACATTCCTTCGTCACAGCTGAGCACGCACACCAACCAAATCTATTGCAGAGGACCTGCTGTTAACTTCACATTAGACTTCATCTAAATGCTAAAAATCTCAGTGTATTGGGTTCTATGCTTACACAATGCAAGAAATGTTCAAATACCTGTCGTGTATTTGATAACACAGCAAAGAAAAAGATAACAGCATTTATCTACAATTTACCCTTTTGTGCTATGGTATCTGCATTCTACAATACATAATTTAGTATCAACCTATTTTTCACTAGTCTCATTATCTGGTAGAGGTGACTTTTCACTTCCTTGAAATATGCTTTGCTGATGCTGTCTTCGTTGGCATTCAGTCTTTCTCAGTGCTTCCCAACTATTTCATAGTAAGGCACACAAAAATACAGTTGATGGTAAACTGGCATACTTTGAAAAAATGTTACTTTTTAAAAATAAGACACGTGTTACTTCTCATATATAACTTTTTCATATTAAGTTTAGACTTGGTATCATTAAATACAAAACGTGGCCTGGACTTTTTCAGATGTCTTCAAATTCTTGAACGTCACCTTCAACAAGAAACTGCACAAGAAGCAAGTTATAGTCTTGTAGCAAATGATAAATGTTTATTTATTGCTTTTTCACTACTTAACATAAACTCCTTTCTTGATATTATTAACTAGAATAGGAATAATTCAGTCCCTTTAAATTGTACTTCAAAGTTCTGATCTTTTTACTCTAGGAGTTCCTTTCTTTAATTGGCAAATATAATGTTGACCTTTTGATAGTACAAACAGGACTTCAATTCATTTGCGCCTGTTCATATAAATTACGTCAAAATAATGATAAATAGCTTTTCTTTGAAATTATCCAGATGTTGCTTTATTAGTCTTAATTCTTTAAGATATATATTATTCAAATTATAATGTATTACTAGTGAATCATTTTTAACCTCACTTTTTCCAAAGTTGAATTTCTGCTTTGAATCTAAAAATGTCAGAACACAATATCTTTTTATATTGTACTTCTAATTTTGAGAAAGTTTACCCATTCTTCAATAAATCTGCAAAGTGATAATTATTCACCAAAAAGTTTTCTTCTTCTAGATCATAAACTTTAGCAAAACTCTTCTTTGAGCAGCTTACATACTTTGGTATCAAACAGTACAGTGGTATTGTGATCCCATTTTCCCCCAAGAAACTGAAAGCGTGCAGTTAAAGCAGCTTGGATTTTATTAGTCTCCATTTTTAACTATCATTTCATCTGGAATTCGGGTCTACAGACCAAATATTACATATAAGAGCATGTCTGTATAGCTTATTTTCCAGAATGAATTTCTGATGTAAAACCTTTAAATGTTCCTATCGTGAAGCCTCGTCATCAATCATAAACTTAAATACTATTTCCATATCTTCTTGGTTTCAAAGAGATTCATTTATTGTTTTGAATAATTCGTCTTTAATTATTTCTTTTGGTGATTCTTTGAATGACTAATAATTAACTTCCAAGTATTTCTCTAAAGTCTATAGATTCATCAGTCTGCAGTGAAAATGTAATCTCTATCTACATATAGCCAATGCATTTACTGATAATCCTATCTGAACACAATCTAATACTATTTGAAAGTGGTATCTTTTCTTTTTTTTTTTTTTTTTTTTTTTGCTTTTTGGCCTCAAAGATTTGGCTATTTCCATGCAGACTGACTAAACAAATAATATTTCAAATCTGTGTGAAGCACTTTGGCTTTAGCTTTAGCTCTTAATTGCATGATCTTCTAACAAACTTCCGAAGTCTATGTAACCTGCCTAGTAGAAATGCCATCCTGAAGCAAGCAAGTTCTTAAAAAGTCAGAGGAAAGTACTGAAATATGGCCACTACCAGAGCTTTGTCTACAAATGTTACACACCAATTCTTTTGCCATAACAAAATAAGGAATTAAAACAGTTTATTGAGGGAGTCATATAATTTCAAGCATTATAATCGTTGAAATGTAAAACGTTTGTTTTACTATTGTTATTATAATAACTTACAACCACAAATATTTCAAGGAACACCTATAACTTATTCTCTGCACACTGGTTGGGAAGCTCTGCTCTATTAAATGAATTCATACTCATCCTCCAAGATTCAGCTTAAGAACCACCTATTTCTTATTACTTATCTCAATAAGCTAGTTCCCAAATCTCTTCCCTCTTGCAACTGTTGATAGCACAAATAAACTGTATTTGGGAAAGAACAGTATGGTTGTCTCTCCAACATCCATTTCACTGACCCTTAAAGATAACATCCTCACTACCTGGGTGGCATGATCAGAAGCAGGGCTGGGCGCTCAATGGCCTCAATGGCCTTACTTTATAAAGGTAATTTCAATTCCTTTGCTACCTCAGGTAACCTAAGACTAGAAATTGTCGGAGGTGGCTCAATAGTGCATTCTCAGGATTTTCAATAGTTACTGGAAGAAATGCTCACTTCTCCTTCCTCTGGTACTATCTGTTACCTTGGAACCATGAAGGAAGCTGGTCTGTGAGGAAGGATCTAGCACATACGAAAGGAAGGCAGAGCAGAGATGAAAAGGAACCTGAGGTCTTATCCAACCACAGATAAAGGTCAAGATTCCCATATTGTTAAGAAACGAAAAATCTTAAGAAATTCTATCTTACCAAAACTTTTTTTTGCATGTACTTTGGAATAGCTGTTTTTATAAGATATTAGGAAGTGTTCACAAAAAAGATGGAGGGTATCAAAGTCAAATGAATTACTGAAATACTTCATATTATACTCCCTTAGTGATTCACAATATAAACACTAGCTAAGATTCAAAAACCCAGCTGTAGGGAAACTAGGTAGTTCAGTATTTTCCAAACCTATTTTAATCATTTTAAAAAACTGCCTATCAATTAAAATCACAAATGACACTAATGTGATCTCCAAAACACAGTTTGGAAAATGCAATGACAAGGCTGTAACTCTATAGGTATTTCTCTTATAATTTTATCAATTTAGTTAGGAAAAAACTAGATCTGCCTAGTAGAAATGCCATCCTGAAGCAAGCAAGTTCTTAAAAACATTTGTTTTAATTGATTTTTTCCTTATTAATCATAACAATAGGTAACAAAAATGGTAAATATAGCTAAAAAGACTCTGGAATGGATTATTATTAATACCAATGGTGAAAGGTAAAGAAAGGCTATTTGTACTTGAGCAAAAAAACAGATGTAATCAAGAGCTGGATTTGCCATGTAATGTTCAGGATTTAGCTTCAGCATATACATTTATATACATATATTTTTTGACCTCTGAAATCAATGTACGAAAAAGGTTTTAATTTCAAATCTGAAATACACTTTCCTATTGAAACAATTGTTTTTATATTACGATTGTTTCCCAATGTCAAATTTCTTAGGAACATACTTATCAAGTTAATAGTACAGCTGACTATACCTAGTCCTATCAGATGCACTGAATTAACAGAGAATGTGATAAAATTGGGAAAAAGTGACAAGACTTAAAGTTAATCACTCAAAAGACTGTTGGTCGGGGCAGGGATATATATGAGTTTACTACAGGAATATATAGGATATATACAAGTTAACTATAGGAAATGTCATTCCAAAGATTTCTATGTAATATAACAGAACTTTAGGCATAGTTTAAAGTAAAGAAGACCAAAATTACTCTAGAAAGTAATCTGACATTTTTAGATGGTCAAGGCTCTCAAAACTGGTTTGAAATGATCTGCACACACCTACTATTTTATTGATAAAATAACTACAAAAAGAAATAGGAAATCAATTTCTTACCTGCCAAAGAGGCTATCATGAACAACGTAGACAGAACATACACTGAGATCTATTAATCCTTTTGGTTTTGTAGCTCGTTTTTCACTCTCAAAATAAATAAGTTGGGCATCACTGCCCTCTAAAATAAAATATAAATTTTTCCACCGTTTTCCTTTGCCTGTTAAAAAAAAAAAGTTTTCCCTTAGCCAAATAATGAATTGTGAAGTCATATATATTAAAATCATAAAAATTAAAGTTGCTGAAAGTAAAAATTAAATATATTTTACTTTATATTCCAAAGCTTAAAGAATATACCAATCCTTATGAGAAAACGTAATTTATCTGTATAAAAAGAACTTTTGTTACAGTGCTTACTTTTTAATCAATCACAGAGAAAATTACATGGTACCTAAACTATATCTTTGGAAATTTCATTATGATTAACTCTTTAAAATTCTTATTTAGGAGTAATTCTTTTTCAGCCAGAAAATAAACAAACAAAACAAACAAACAAACAGAAATACCTCTCCCACTAACCTTGTGCTGCTCCAACTCTCTAACATTTTTTAATGTCAAACTTAGGCAAAATGCCACAGATGTTTTCCTTATTTAAAAAAAAAAATTATAAGGTAGTGATAGGGCAAAAAATCAAATACCCTGCACTGGAACTGACCTCAGGATTTAAAGATAGATAGTCTTGGAAAGATATAAGCTTGTTTCTTAAAACTTTGCTTGAAAATGTGGACTTAATATACACCTAGACTAGATTTTGAAGGCTGCTTAGAGAAAATCTCTAAACAAGGGTCAATTATTAATGATATAGAGCAAAATAACTTATTAAATACATATCAATAAATTTTATGCCCCATATTTACAATGCATCTATCATAAATATAAATACTGCAATTGAATCTTTAGTCTTAAAACTTCACACTTACCCTTTTTTAGAAGATAACCTTTCTTAACAATATTTTTATAAAAGGCATCCTTTGTTTTTCTTCGAATTGTATTATAGATTTCTTTGCCATCCACTGTATCATTGAGTACTTGTTCTTGATCCTGAATTTTTAAAAGTATTAAAATTGTTTCATGAATTCTTAATGGAAATTAAGTAAAATCTACTAAACTACCAATTAAAAACCAGATTGTGTCTGTCTAGACACTTAAAAAATGTTTTAAGTACTAAAATCTAAAAGTATGTAACATATATTAAGAGAGTCTTTGCCTTCTGAAGAAATTTTCAAAAAGGTTTCCTTACCATTTCTCAAGAACATGAACTAACAAGTTATTTTCAAAAATATAGTAGTCCCTCCTTATCTGTGGTTTTGCTTTTTGTGGTTTCAGTTACCCACAGTCAACAATCATCTGAAAATATTAAATGGAAAATTCCAGAAATAAAACAATTCATGTTTTAAATTGCACGCTGTTCCAAATAGCGTGATGAAATCTCACTCATCCCACTCCGTCCTGCCTGGGATGTGAATCATCCCTTTGTCCAGCATATCCATGCTCTATCCATTGCCCACCCATTAGCCACCTCAGTTATCAGACTGTCAAGGTATCACAGTGCTTATATCTCTTACAGTAGCCTAACAGTATGTCACAATACCTATGTGAGTCACCTCATTTCATCTCATCATGTAGGCACTGTATTTATTTCACATCATCACAAGAAGGGTGAGTACCATACAATAATGTATTCTGAAAGCAAACTTACATAACTTTATCACAGTGCATTGTTATAACTGTTCTATTTCATTATTGTTGTTGTTAATCTCTTACTGTGCCTAATTTATAAACCAATCTTTATCATAGATATATATGTGTAGGAAAAAAATGTATATGCAAGGTTTGGTACTATCAGCAGTTTCAGGCATCCACTGGGGTCTTGGAATGTATTCTCTGCGGATAAGGGGGGACTACTATACCATCAGTTTTGTTGTGTTTTACAGCAAATGCCGTTGTCTTGAAGTTGAACTGATAAATTAGGAACCAATATAAGCATAAATCAAATTCACGTGTGTTTATGTACAAATATACATCTGCAAGAAACACTAGGTGAATACAGAAAACTGCAAGGATACTATTTGCAAGGATTAATATTTTATGACTTTTTCTTATTAGAGATTTCACATGTCCATTAGGCCCTTTTATAAATTTAAGATATGAGACTCTCATAAATCTTACTTTCCTACATCTTGAAATATTCCATTGTTTCATCATCCTAGGAACCATTGCATCATTACTCAATAATTATTACCAAGTATGCTAAAGAGCAAGAGTTGACAAACCATGGTACATGTGCCAAATTCTGCCCACTGTTTTGGGAAATAG
>NW_011888792.1:6516329-6552490 GCF_000151845.1 Pteropus vampyrus | reverse complement strand
GTTTTCCTTATTTAAAAAAAAAATTATAAGGTAGTGATAGGGCAAAAAATCAAATACCCTGCACTGGAACTGACCTCAGGATTTAAAGATAGATAGTCTTGGAAATATATAAGCTTGTTTCTTAAAACTTTGCTTGAAAATGTGGACTTAATATACACCTAGACTAGATTTTGAAGGCTGCTTAGAGAAAATCTCTAAACAAGGGTCAATTATTAATGATATAGAGCAAAATAACTTATTAAATACATATCAATAAATTTTATGCCCCATATTTACAATGCATCTATCATAAATATAAATACTGCAATTGAATCTTTAGTCTTAAAACTTCACACTTACCCTTTTTTAGAAGATAACCTTTCTTAACAATATTTTTATAAAAGGCATCCTTTGTTTTTCTTCGAATTGTATTATAGATTTCTTTGCCATCCACTGTATCATTGAGTACTTGTTCTTGATCCTGAATTTTTAAAAGTATTAAAATTGTTTCATGAATTCTTAATGGAAATTAAGTAAAATCTACTAAACTACCAATTAAAAACCAGATTGTGTCTGTCTAGACACTTAAAAAATGTTTTAAGTACTAAAATCTAAAAGTATGTAACATATATTAAGAGAGTCTTTGCCTTCTGAAGAAATTTTCAAAAAGGTTTCCTTACCATTTCTCAAGAACATGAACTAACAAGTTATTTTCAAAAATATAGTAGTCCCTCCTTATCTGTGGTTTTGCTTTTTGTGGTTTCAGTTACCCACAGTCAACAATCATCTGAAAATATTAAATGGAAAATTCCAGAAATAAAACAATTCATGTTTTAAATTGCACGCTGTTCCAAATAGCGTGATGAAATCTCACTCATCCCACTCCGTCCTGCCTGGGATGTGAATCATCCCTTTGTCCAGCATATCCATGCTCTATCCATTGCCCACCCATTAGCCACCTCAGTTATCAGACTGTCAAGGTATCACAGTGCTTATATCTCTTACAGTAGCCTAACAGTATGTCACAATACCTATGTGAGTCACCTCATTTCATCTCATCATGTAGGCACTGTATTTATTTCACATCATCACAAGAAGGGTGAGTACCATACAATAATGTATTCTGAAAGCAAACTTACATAACTTTATCACAGTGCATTGTTATAACTGTTCTATTTCATTATTGTTGTTGTTAATCTCTTACTGTGCCTAATTTATAAACCAATCTTTATCATAGATATATATGTGTAGGAAAAAAATGTATATGCAAGGTTTGGTACTATCAGCAGTTTCAGGCATCCACTGGGGTCTTGGAATGTATTCTCTGCGGATAAGGGGGGACTACTATACCATCAGTTTTGTTGTGTTTTACAGCAAATGCCGTTGTCTTGAAGTTGAACTGATAAATTAGGAACCAATATAAGCATAAATCAAATTCACGTGTGTTTATGTACAAATATACATCTGCAAGAAACACTAGGTGAATACAGAAAACTGCAAGGATACTATTTGCAAGGATTAATATTTTATGACTTTTTCTTATTAGAGATTTCACATGTCCATTAGGCCCTTTTATAAATTTAAGATATGAGACTCTCATAAATCTTACTTTCCTACATCTTGAAATATTCCATTGTTTCATCATCCTAGGAACCATTGCATCATTACTCAATAATTATTACCAAGTATGCTAAAGAGCAAGAGTTGACAAACCATGGTACATGTGCCAAATTCTGCCCACTGTTTTGGGAAATAGGGTTTTATTGGAACACAGCCATATTCATTCCCTTACATAACATTTGTGGCTGCTTTCACACTACAAAGGCAAAGTTTAGTAGTTGAGACAAAGACTGATTAGCCATATAACTTAAAATATTTATTATCTGGCCCCTTTACAAAACAAATTTGCTAACCTTTGGCCTAGAGAGTGAAATAAATCATCTCTATTACATCACTCTTTGGCAATTTTTTTCTATTTTGTCAAGTATTATCTTTTAAAGAAATATAAAAGGCTATTTTTGTTGTCCTTTTATTAGCTTTCATTGGAACACAGCTGAAAATACAGAACTATTTTCTGCTCATAATAACACAGAAAATATTAAGAGATATGTTTGACAGTTATTAAAAGAATCATAAGATGAATGCAAAGAAACAGATGGCAGCACTCTGGGATGTAGTATTATGATAACATTGATTCTGATAATCAAAATCTCAGACTATAATTCTTCAGATGATAATATTCTTGATAAATTTTCTCAAAACTCAGTAATTCTTGAGTGAACAAATTATTTCTAGGGGGATAAAAGAAAATATGGTGCTCCCATTTGTTAGTCATTTAACAGGAATGACATCATGCAATATTTTGTGGCAAAAATTTAAATTATTGTTTTGCTAAAAGGAAATGAGACTGTGCACCAAGTCTGACTTCATTATGATTTGTAAATGAATAAAAGTTAATCTGTACCCAAAGGTTGTTAGAAAGAGACAGATAATGTAGAAATTTTAAAAATTCACCATATTGATCATTCTAATTGTTTCTAAACCTAAACATACAAAAATATTTTACACTTAAAGAGCAAAGAAGACTGTATCTCCAACAAAAATATCAGCCAGAGTTTTCTAAAGTATTGCATTTGATGAGGCAAGTATAGGAACAACAACAAAGAATCATAAACTAGAACCCAGGAGAGGGATATTTAACATCTGGACTCACTATTCTGTTTTGACAGTGAAAGTGTGAGGAAGAACCAGAGTAACTGTAAGCAAGAACTTATTAGAAATCTATCTGAAATCTGGAATTAGGATTTACAAAATGGGTATGTTCCAGGTCATACATGACAGTGGATGAATAGTTACTTGAATTTAAAAGACACTGCCCACATGGACAATGGACTAGTGGTTAACAGACGGCGGGGTTGGGGGAATTGGGGAGGGGATTAAAATCATTTCTTCAATTAAATAAATAAGTAAATAAATAAATAATAAATAATTAAAAATTAGGAGAAATAGATGATAGATAGATAGATAGATAGATAGACAGACAGTCAGACAGATAGATAAAAGATGCTGCCCATATTGGGGATGTAAGCCTTTATAACCAAGGAAGTAGATAATCTGATTGTTAAGAGTCTGATAGCCATTGAAGAAAGCTTTTGCATTGAAGTTAGGTATGCTGTTTCCTGAAGCCAGACTTCGATTGTAAATTCTGTCTTTATTACTTAAAGGCTAGGAAAACTCCATTTAATAAATTAATTCAATAAATGTTTGTTGAGTGCCAGGCACTGTTCTAGTTCTTAAGATACATTAGTAAACAAATCAAAGATCCTTATCCTCAAGGAATTTATATTCTATGGAGGGAAAGATAACATAATAAATAAGTAAACTATATTATTCGCTAATAGATTTTAAGTGGTTTACAGGGTAGGGAAAGCAGTATTAAATAAGATATATGGGTAAGTCTCATTGGAAAGCTAATTTTTGAGCAAAACCTGAAAGAAGCAAGTAAATATTTGAAGGAAAATCATTTGGGGCAGGTTGAAAGCTAGAGCAAAGGTCCTAATGCAGGAAAGAGCCTGGCATATTTTAAAAGATAGCAGAGATGCCAGTATGAACGGAGACAAGTGAGAAAAGGATAACAGAGATGAGTACGGACAATCAATGAGATACCATTCTAGGGTCTATTTTTGCCATTGTAAGGACTTTGGCTTTTACCCTGAATGAAATGTAGAATATTCGCAAGTATTAAAACAGAGGACTGACATATCTGACTCATATTTTAAATGGATCCCTCTGACTGCTGTGCAGTGTTAAGGGGGCAAAGGTAGAAACAGGGAGATGAAATCAGATTCTGGTGGTGGTCATATTCTAGATCTATTTTGAAGGCAGAGTCAGCATGATGTTCCCTGAGAGTCTGGATACAGAGTGTAGGAGAGAAAAAGAGTCAAGGATAACTTGATGCCTTAAGCAATTTATTTAACCTCCCAGGTATCAGTTTCCCTATCTACAAAATGCGTATCATTACAGTATCAACCTCATCAGGCTGTTGAAAAAGTTAAATTAATTAATATGTTTAAGAACGGTGCCTAAAACATAAAATGATCGAAAAATATTATTTTTATTGTGGGGTGCATTATCTCAAAAGGCTCCTCCTTTTTTCTAATGTCTGTTTCTAGAAGTGTTAGTTCCACAAAGAAGGCAGACCTAGCTAGTTCCCCTAAGTCGGGGTATGCAGGGGAAGTGAGTTGATTTTCTAGCTAACCAGTTTTTCCATTAATAAAAGGACATTACTAATTTTTGTTACTCTAATACTTAGGATGCTGCTAGGAAGAACAGATAAGTGTTATGATTCCCAAACTTCTACTGTAATCTACTTTCACTCCAAGCCCAAAGTAATAGACTTCAAGTAGCATTTAATGGTTTTTATGTAGTAATCAAATTGCTTTGTAATCAGCATAAGTTATTTCTGAAGTAGTCAATGCATCATAGGCACTTTTGCAAATGACAACAATTTGAGGTTTGTTCAGATATGAAAAAGGCATTCCGTATATTTGAAGCAATTCTTAAAACAGCTTTATAATTTAGGAACGAAAATTTACTAGATGTCACAAGCTACTTATTTTTCTACCTGTAAAAATTAAGTTAGCAAATTCTAAACATAAATTCATGGTGCAAAAATGTATGACTAAATTTTTAGACAAAGTCTGTGGACTTATGAAACAAAATTAAAATCATCATTCACTCAAACAGCCAATGTGAATTAGAATTAAAGAGACAGCAATGGAAATGAGTGGCACAATCTGTCATCTAGAGGTAAAGGCACCTATGACCCCTAATAAAAAGACCCTGAGCAGTGGTTTCTAGAAAGCACATATCACACCATGTGGTTTAAGAAAAAAAGTTAGTTTTACATATGCAATAATTAGAATAGTGAACAGCCAAGGTCTGCAAGAAGTGCCAATAAAAGTGGTCCATCGATGTTGACCACGGTTATTGAGAAGGTGTCAAGGGAGAAGTGAAACTTAAGATGGAACTTAAACTTGCAGTATTTAGACTGGGAAAGAGGAAGAGACAGACATGGAAATAGCAAAAAGCACAATGAGATTAAGACATATTAGTGATACTATAGAGGGTGAAGCAGGTGCTTCCTGCTAGAGGGCAGGCAGTCATTCAATTAATACTATCAAATGTCAGATACTATTCTAAGCACTGGGAATACAACACAAAACCCCTGCTCTAATGGATCTTACATTCTACCAGAAAAACATAAGAAAATGAAGATATATTAAAATGTGACAAGATTATGACAATTCTTGAATTTATATTAAGCATCAGAATGATGATTCCCTACTCAGCAACTCCAATGAGTAGTTATAACCATATGAATTTGTTAGGAAGGGGAAAAATTGAGAAGCTAGAGACACTACAAATCACTGTACAAGTTTAGTTGTATATGTATGCAAAATCTTAGGAAGTCTTCTTTATGTCCCTGTGTTCCACATAGTAAAATTTCTTAATCACTCTTCTCAAGGACATTCAAGCACTGCATGACAATGGTCCATACATGTAACAGTGATCCCATAAGATTATAATGGAACTGAAAAATTCCTATTGCTTAGTGAGGTTGTAAATGTTGTAGCTGTCATAATGTGGTAGCACAAAACAGGACCATGTGTTTGTGGTGATGGTGTTGAAAATAAACCTACTGTGCTGTCAGTCATATAAAAAGCAAAACATATATAATTATGTACAGTACAAATAATAATAAATGACCAAGTTACTGATTTATGTATTTACTATATTTTTTGTTATTTTAGAATGTACTCTATTTATAAAAAAAAAAAAAAAAAGTTTGCTGTACCACACAGTATGCTGTGTTATACCGGCAGCAGCCTCACAGATCTTGTGCTTGCATCTATCTCTTGATTGCTTCATTTCTCTTGTGCTTGATTTAATCTCACGTATTTTTGTGGAGTAACAGGCTGTATAGGCTTGTAGCCTAGTAGCAATAAATAAGCTATACCATATAGCTTATTGCTGTAGTAGGCTATACCATCTAGGTTTGTGTAAGTACACTTTATGATGATCACACAAAGATCAATCACCTAACAATACATTTCTCAGAATGTATCCCCAACAATGAACAGCATGACTGTACCTTCTTTTAACCCCTGCTACAACCCTTCCCCACCAAACTTCAGAAAGTATGATGAGAAATAAACAGAGACTAATTAATCTCCCTATGCATTAAACAACTATTAGTCAACAGGCCCTCTTGTTCAAGGCCAATTTTTCCTCTTGTGTTCTGAGTTTTTAGTCAGTCTTGCCTTCTCTAGGACCTTATACATCAGTTACTGACATACCCATTCCTCACCCACCGTTATTTTCCTCCTGACAATTGGCTTTACCCAGAGTATACAGACATGCTCAAAATGCTCAGCATAAAACCACAGACAAATAAACAAAGAAATAAAAAGTTTAAACCCCTTATAGCCCTACATTTTCTTCTAGTTACCATTTTTAATTTATTTTCTTTACTTACCAAGCTCACCTAGTTAATAAGCCTGGCTTGATTTCTCCTTGCTGTCTCCACTTTTGCCTCCAACAAACTCACTCCTTGACCCAGTGCAACTTGGCTTCTGCCCTCACCACTGCTTCTATTCTCAAAAAGCCATCAAGGACTTCCTAATTATCTAGAACCAAATTAAATAAATACTAAGAGATTCTCTTACAATTTATTTTCTGAAAGAATCTGAATAATCCACAGTTTTAAAATTTTTATCCAATTTTAAATGCATGAGTGTGTATATAAACATACCACCAAAAATTCATTTTAAAATAAAACGCTAATTACTGAAAAAAGGAAAAAACAACACTGACCTGCATTGGTACAGGTTCCTTAAGATAATAACCTTCAACAATCTGTTCTTTTCGATAGTGGTCTATGATGTCCCCGATGCTGTTAAAATAAAAATTACTTACATTAACATAATTTGTCTCATAAAAAATGCAACTCTTGAAAATACATGCAAATTATGTTAGCAAGGATTATTTATTTGCAAGTTTTTTCAAAGCATAGAACTTGAATACATTAATAGAATACATAATCATAACAGTGATATTATTTTAGAAAAATAAGAATACTCCCAATATTGGTTTATAGGTAAGAATACCTGAATCAGAGATTCTAATTTTCTATACACATACTCAACAGTCACTATCGACTGAGAAAAGAATTAAAAGTCTACAATCCTTCCCCACCAAACTTCAGAAAGTATGATGAGAAATAAACAGAGAATTTAAAAATTTTTAATAATGTTATTTCTAATGTTGAGAAGGAAAAACTGATGAGAGAAATGGCATTTGTTTATTAGCAAGAGTGAGTTCAGGTAAACTAAGAATTTCTATCATCAAAACATTTACATTTTCTGCTTTTATAATAATCAGATGGAGTTAGGTCATAAAACATATAAATAGGTGAACAGAGAAGCAAATAAAAAAAAAAGACCAGAGGAATCTTACATATAAGATTATTGCTACAGCAGGAAAGGCTTATTGATTTTGATAAAAAGTGCTATAAATTTTAATTTTTTAGGTATTGCATTAAATCTATAGATACTTTGGATTGTATGGACATCTTAATGATGTTAATTCTTCCTATCCGCAAGCACAGTATGTGCTTCCATTTATTTGTATCTTCTTCAATTTCTTTCTTCAGTGTCTTATAATTTTCTGAGTATAGATCTTTTACCTACCTAGTTAAATTTATCCTAGGAATGCTTTTTGATGCAATTTTAAATGAGATTGTTTTCTTAATTCCTCCGACCCTGGTATATAAAAATGCAACTGATCACTGAATATTAATTTTGTATCCTGCTACTTTATTGAATTCATTTATCAGTTCCAACAGTTTTTTGGTAGGGTCTTTAGGGTTCTCTATACATAGTATCATGTCATCTGCAAATAATGACAGTTTTACTTCTTGCTTTCCAATTTAGACACCTTTTATTTCTTTTTCTTATCTGACCGCTGTGACAAGGACTTCCTAAAATATTCTTAATATTTGGAAAATATTACAAACAAAACAAAACTGAAAATAAATGATATTTTAACACAAATTTAACAAGTTTTTTTAATATAAAAGTATGTTTCTCCATAATCAGTAGGCCATTTTATTGTACTGAATATTTAAATCTCAGAATTTTAAATGTTCCTTTAGTAGACTAGAAGAATGGGTATTTTATGGATTCCTAGGAAACATCTTTTAATCTACCATTTAATTTTTTTCATGTTGTTCCTACTAGTACAATAACTGAAATATATATATATAAATAATTGGGTATATATCGCTTGATTTTTTCATAATTCTCCCTACTTACATTATTAGAATATATATATCTTTTATCTTTGAGATATATGTGTGTGTGTGTATATATATATATATACACACACATTAATACATATATATATTTATCTCCAAAGATACACACATATATACAAAATATATATGTACCTCCAGCGATAAAATCTTTCCTATACTAAAAAATTAACATAAACCAATATAATATTAAAAAACAAAATAACTTTAAATTATTAATAAAAAAATGAAAATGAATAGATATAAACTAAGTACCAGAGGCAGTATTTAATGCAAGAGAGCAAGGGGGGAATAGCGAATAAACAAGTAAAAAGGTATCATCAAAAGGACAAGGAAAGTTATAAGTTTTAAATGAGAAATGTTAATACTACATATTAATCCAAGTGTTAAAAGAAAAAGAAAAATCAGAAAACATTTTAAGACAGCTAGATAGCACCACAGAGATGACTATGTGTTTCAAGGCAAAAAGCATTAAATCTATGAAAAAACAGTAAATATCAAAGGTTTCTTGTTCTATAACTGTAAAATATAATCAATCCTGTGTAGCGCCTCAATATTACAACATAATTCTTATCCATGAGCTAAGAGAATAGGATACTATTGTAAAGTACAGTTCAGATTGTACAACTTTGAAAATTCAGGAACAAATTTAATTTAAAAGTGTGTGGCAACTGATCAGATATATTTTTACCAATGAGATGGACTTCCAGTAGTTTTTTTCTTTTTTTAATTCCTTTTTAATTTGTATTGTATCCAGATAGACGTAAAGAAAGTCATGGGAGATGCAAGACTGCCTAAACATTCCATAAAAGTTTTAGCCATGAAATCAGATTTACGTCTCAGGAAATTAAAACATGTTCACTATAAATGTATTTGTGAATTAAATATGTTTCTAAAGATACTATGTCCTGTACTTTCAGTTTAGTAATTTACTTAATAAAAATAACTGCCTCTCTCTCTTCTTGAACCCTACATAAATGTTAGTAATCTCCAAGGTCTAAAATCCTCACTCTCTTTGCACTACCACTTGAACTACTCTCTTTCCACTGATTCTCCTATGTATATTTGTACACCCCTTAATTTATCAGTCAGCTTACCAATAGACCTGAGCACTAATATGTAGGAACAGTATATTTTTCTCTATGTATAGGTACAGGATCTGTGCAATATATTTCACAAAGTAGATTAGTCGTAAACACTGTTTGCTGAATTATATTTGCTGTTATATGCATCTACTACTTTTATGAAATTTTGATTATAGGAACATTAAAGTTATGTCTCAACAAAGCTGTTTCTAAAGGAAATAGTCATAACTGCTACCTCTCTTTAACAAGAGACTAATGTAGAGCTAATGAGGAGATGAGACAGCAGATTATGGCTCTGTTAAATGGATTTATTGAATAATCCAGCTTTACCCTTCCATGTCTAAACAATGATAATCACAAAGGTGTATCTTTTTAGGAATTACTTGATTACTGATATTAATGCTAAAATGGAATATGTGTTTCCAAAACAATTATAAAAACTGCTATTTTCCAGGCATCAAATTCACACAATTTCTGACTTTCATTTGAAAAAGCTTTATAAGATGAACATATCCACTGAGAAGGAAAAGCCTATAAGTCAGATCTGAAGAATGATCGCGAACACTAAATTACCATATATTTAAAATTTTTTAAGTCAGCATTTTGCAAGCAGATTAATAATTTGGAAAGAAATATATTTCAAATACTTCTTCCAGTTTCATACTGGTCTTTATCAACAACAAAAAACTACTTTTATATACCTTACAGACTGTGTCCATTATGTAGGAAGAATTATCTTTGCAAGATGTGTATTATAAGAAAGTTTAAGTCAATAAACAAAATAAACTTTCCCCAAAATAGATCTATGTAAATTATTTTTAAAAAGTCTCAAGATGAACATTAATCAATTAAGAATATATGTTTTAAATTCATAGTTTTATATATTCCAAATCCCTAGAAAACTGGATAATGGGAAAATTAATTTATCTTCACTAAGAGCTCAAATTGCAGCTAGCTAGATATTCAGTAAGGATGTCTAGATCAGACTAATGTAGAAGGTACTCCTGTAGTTTATATATGATCTGTGCAAAAGAATTCAACTGTCTAGACTCACATCTTCCATTTGATGTCTTATAATTGTCCACTGAACTAAAGCAACTAGAACTTGTTTTGTTGTTATGTTTTGTTTTCCACATAAACCAGCTTCTGGGTCACTATATACTCAAAGGTCAAACTGTAATTGAAATTCTAAATGAGATGGGAAATGCTGCTATGGTATTTTAACTTGCATTTAACTTATGCAAGCCTCAAAAAAGGAAAACAATGCTACTCTAGCATTATCCAGTATGGGGAAAACTTTATATTCAGAAGTAAAATGAAAGTTTACTTTCTATTACATAGAAGAAAACATCTGACATTCTGTCATATGGTTTCTCTATCAGATTACTTATTTAATCAAATGGCTAAAGTCCATTCTGAATTTTAGGACAAGCAAATAGTTTACTTAGAACTTTAAAGGTGAGAAGTAGGAACCAATAATTACGAATAAGAAATATCAACTTGAAAACAACTCAATTACATGGTAACATTTGTAGTAAGTCTCAGGTTATTCTTTAGGAGCTTTTTTCCCTATTAAAATGTCTCATTGATAAAAGACTAATATATTTTCTTTTCTTCGGTTAGATGTTTTGGTGTCCTACAGATAATACATAAGTTAGCAAATTTGCTGCAAATAGCTTATGCAGAAATAACTCCCCAAAATTATATAAATTACCTTTGAAGGAAACAAGTTATTAATTTATATTCATATTAGACACTGGCTAAAGAATTCTTGCACATGAGTACTACACTAAGTTATATTAAAGGTCTTGTAATTTAAAATTTTGAGAAGTCAAGCTTTCATTTTGAAACTGATATACTATATTACTGAAATCTCAACTATTTTTGGCAAAAGTAAAAGATAACTAAAACTTTCTCACAACTTACCTGTTATAATATCGGCCTCCCATCATAAACTGATTGTTTGGTGTTGGACATATTTTAAATCGCTGAATATTTTCACTGGTCCGAAAATAAAGTGAATAGTCTCCAGGAGTATTATCTGAGGGCCTCACAAGAAAACTGCAGACTTGGCCAACTATAAAAATGAAGCCGTTAGTTTTATTCCTTAATTATCAAATAAAAAAAAAGTGTCAAGTAGTATAATTACAAACTATATTCACAAGTCATAAACATATGCTAATTTTCACCAGAAACTTGTTTTATAATGAAGGCAATTTTAAGACTTTTTTTCTGGTTTATGAGTCATAACCATCCATGATGTTGCTTTTCTTCATTGTATAAAAATATGGGGCAGAAGTATGCAGCAGTGACTCCTGGTTAATAATGTCTATGCCTACCATAACTTGGAAAGAATAATCTAAGCACAGTTAGGGTATACTGGCTAAAACTGCCACCATCTGTTTGTAAATCCCCTCAATAAGAAGAGTTTAAAGAAGTTACAGTGAACTTTGCTTAGGAATACTCTGTATTTATCAATGCTTCTCATTAAACATTAAAAAGCTTACAAAGGCATATTCAAAATAGCTGAAGTATCTATGTACATTATAAAAATATACTTGCACTATATTTCATTCAATAGGTTTGGTCCTGAAAAGTTATGTAGAAGCAAATTATCATATATTAAATGTTTTCATATTAATTTTGGAGAAGTTTTTTTGATATCTTCAATTGGCAGTGACTCAACACTAAGATGCTTTTGCCTTTTCTCTGTTTAAGTCCTACTGACATTAAAAGAACAGAACTTGACTGCTTTTAGGACAGCACAATGAACACTTAGAATATCAGATGTAATTTTTATGTAAATTACTACTAGTCTGATTATCTATCCATGACACTTACTTACTATCAAGTAATTTCATGTTCAATATAAAGAACAGGAATTACTGCAAAATTGTGCATGCAAGTGCTTAGGTATACTTTTCAGGGGAGAAAAATTACCAGATTGTTAAAAGAGCATACAACCCAAAGAAAATAAAAAATTAATGTAAGCAAATTAAGCTTAGCTCTTTTGAACTTTACATGCCTAAAACAAGAATGAGTGCAAGTATATGATGGTGCAAATTTAAAAACAAACATTCAAAATTCAGTAAATTCACTAAAATATTTTGGTTCCATTGAAAGTTGATAGCATGCCATTTTGGTTAAGCATTTGGTCTCTATCACTACCAGACAGCATTATCGTGTTCTTTATTTTTAACCTACTTAGCCTACATCTCTACAATAAATTTGGACATTTCTAAATCTGCCTCAAATTTTTCAAAAGAGCAGTTTTAACTACACTGAAATGCAATGCCTTATGCCTTAAGACAATAACTTAGATAACATATTTAAAAATCAGTTTATTCGGCATATACAGAAACTATTAAACTCTGGTTGTTTTCAAAGAATTTCTAAATTACAGATTACACATAAACATGTCTCAGATCCTAATAAGGTTTGGTTTACCACAGAAATATTTGACAGTTAAATTAATGCAGTCTTAAATGTTTAGTTAGGATGATGACAGGATGATTTTTGTTTTAAATAACTAACCCACAGTACAAGCCAATTTTTACTTTGCATATCTCTTGAACTGCAGTTTTGGGGGATATTAAAATTAATATATTTTAACTAAGGCCCAATTATATAACTGTACAATACACCAAGATAAATGCAATAACATTTGCTATAGCTGAAGAGCAAAAAAATGGAAAACAACGTAATATTTCTCTATAGGAGGTTGATCATAAATCACAGTATTTGTATAATGGAAAGCTCATGATCATTAAAAAGGAGAATGAAAATTTATATATGAAGATATGAATGATCTCCCAAAACATATCTAATAAGAAAAAAAGTATGTTGCATGTTCCTGTGTGTGTGGAGAGGTATGTATAAGGGGTGCGTTTAGAGGTGCGAAAGGCAGATACTGGCACAGAAAACTTCAGAAACACAGAAAAAAATTCTCATCTGGTGCTGCCTCTGCATAAGAGGACAGGGGCCTGGGGCAGAAGGAAAAAATACTTCACTGAATTTTATACTGCATGTATGCTTTCGACTAAAAAAGAAAGACACCAATTTTTCTGTGCTGGGCAAGAAATTACAATATGCATAAATATCAAATGAATGCTAGACGCAAAATACATGATAAATGGTTGGTTCACTTTTTTATTCTTTTAAAATAAAGACATTAGAAAAGTCAAGTGAATATACGAGTACCTGTCATTAGTAAATTATAAGCTTCTTGTTTGGAAATTTTCCCATGGAACCATCTTAAAAAGAGAACAAATTAAATTTAAATGTAAATCAAGAGCCTTTTTTTGCCCTTATATTATCAAAACTAAACAACCAACAACATAACAGGTGTAATTCAAGCTCACATGAATGAAACAATGCAATACAATTATTTCATTCACTTTACATTTGTTACTATACTTAGCAAACATGCATAATTTCAACAAAATATAGAAAAATTACGGACTATCTAGTATGAACTACAACTTCCATATTAATTACCAATTCAAAAACAGCAATGATTTTAATCCTAATAATGACAAACTGTTATATGCTTACATCATACCTACTGTTCTTTCTTTTTAATAGGAGGGAAAGGTGGTACAGGAAGAACCCATTATAGAATTATCCAGGGGGGGAAAAAGTGAGTTAATTCTTTTCATATTTCTCTCAAAGTGAATTTCTCTATAAGTTCTCTCTTCAAATAAAATCAACATGGTTGATTCATACTTTACTGAAAATCGGAAAATAAGGTTAAATAGATGAGAAAAATACCATCGTCAAGAACTGAAAGAAAAGAATGACAGTATTTCCAATTCTATTTGAGCAAATGACCTATCAAATTAGAATGCTAGAATATTTTATATTCTGTATACTTAAAATAAGCTTTTATAAATTATCATAAATGCCATTATGGTCAAGATCCATAGCATATAATAAATAACTAAAGTATTTAAATTTTACCTTAAAATAAAATGACCTATTTGGTTTAAAAAATTAATTACTAGTGATTGAACTACTTAAAATCTCTAGTTTACCTGAAGGACTATTATCTTATCTTGCTGATTAACACATTAATGCCAACTGACAATTACAGATCAACATCCTAGCACTTTGCATATATTCTTAGGGTCTACAATTAATTTTAATAGTGGCTTAAAGAGAAAGATAGAAAGTAAAAACACTACAAGACTAAAACATATATGTGCTCTAAAATCCCATGTTACAGGGTTAGAGACTATTCACACTGTTTTCAGCCATCCATACTAGTATTGAGCAAAGTATTAAAATATAACTGAAGTTTTACCTTTTCACATGAATGAAATGTTAAAACTTTTAAATTCTCTATTTAACTCTATTCTAACCATTAACTTGCTAATTCAGATCTCCTGGGGCTCCCAATGCAAATTATGAATAATATAAAGCAAATATACAGCTAACTGAAGCAGTCCAGGCTGCCTTAAAATGTAGTGAGGTTCTATATTACATTCTTTTCTTTCAGTTCTATATTACTATCTACTACAAATACTAGAACAGGATTTCTGTATTCTGGGAGAGAGTTGATTAGATGACCTCAAAGACCAATCCTATATTTTTATAGCTAGAATAAAGGGAAAAGGAGGAATATAAAGGTGGAGGGAGCGACAAAGGGAGTTTAGAGAACAAATCAGCAATATTGTTTTCTGAAAAGATTAGATTTGGGTTTCCTCAGACATTTATTATCTTTATGTAACATGTATATATTTCAAGCACATGGTTTGCACCAATAATAGAAAAATGAATTTCTGCTTTTTTAGGAAGTCTCTATTCTAGTAAGAAAAAGGGACACAAATGCTGTATAACTATAAAAACAATGTAGAAAAATATAATAAAGTGCAGTGAAAGGTATGCAGAGAAGAGCACCAATTCTGCAGTGTGTTTAAGAAAAAAAAAAAAAAACACTTTGGGGGAAAGTGATAAATGAGTTAAATCTTTAAGCTGAAATAAGAATTAACCAAACACAATAGAGGGGAATTCTGGCCTAGGAAGTTAACTAGAGCAAAAGAAGAAAAACAATACTATCCATCTGAAGATCCACAAGCTAGAGAGTAAAATACTAGAAACAAGAGACAGGACTAGAAAAGAACATGAGAGCTAGATCAGAGGATCTTTTTAGGCTCCACTACAGTAAAGATTGTAGAGAATCAGTTAAAATTTTTAAATGAAAAAGTGATACAGTCAGATACATGTTTCAGGTAGATGACTTTGATTATTGGAAAAAAAGGATCTGGGGAGACTAAAGCATCAAGGAAGAACAACTTGGAAGTTATTGCTACATCAAGTCCTGGTAAGAGATGAAAAGAGCTTGAACTAGAATATGGTTGTTTAAGATTGAGAAGAAGGCACACATTCAAGGAATATTTTAAAAGATAAAGTTATTATAACTTGGCACCTATATCATGGAACTAGGGAACTGAAAGAAAGTTGCACCATCTATCTAGTCTTGAAGAGCACTCATGGATGTTACTGAGGACACTTCACTGCCAGTCTCCATCGTAAAAAATTACAGGGAGCCGACAAATACATAAAATAAACCAACACTTTTGCAAATTTAGTTTATGCTAAATGCCTAATAGAAAATTATAAAGTTCAAAATACTGAACAATCAAAACAGTATAAATAAAATTTCCCAGTGCAAGTGCGATTTATACTTTACACTATGAAAAAAATGGATGTAGCTTTAAAATATATTTTAAGTAAATATATGCTATTATTTTTAATAAGGATAAAAATATAGATTTCTAGCTGCTCTTGAAATACAGAAGATTTCACAACACCAGACTCCCGTTCTTGCATCAATTAAAGTGGTCACCCTACTGCAGGCAAACCCTTTCTAGTTTTTGACTCCCTACAGTCTTCCTGAATGTAAAGAGTGCCAGTTGCCATTATCACTACACTTATGGTGTTGGTTTTTTACAGTAGGGAAATAGTTCCATGAACCTTGATCTCTATCAAGAGGGAAAAAAAGATCAAGATTATTGTAATTTAAGAAAAATGAGAATATATACACCTGACCCATTTCATTTGCTTACATTATCTTTAAGACACCTCTAGGCATTAATTAAGATTAGTAATTCCTGACAGAGGTAGTGGGGAGACTAACTAATATATAGTCAACAAGGTAAGATCTCACTGATGGAGCCTATTTGGCAACTGCATAGAATGACACAGAAAATGAACTCAGAAAAACATCTCATGTATTCCACTTAAGAAGAGTGCAGAACTAAATAAGGTGACTGCAAGTGGAGTATTCAGTTTAATGGTTTTATGTTCCAGTGATTAAAAATAAACACTAGAAAGGCAAGCCTTAAATTCCATCTAGAAATGTTACAGGATGGCAAGAAAAAAATGTTCCACTGAAAAGATAGCAGATTAACAGTCTACTAAAATAATATGAGTAAAATAGAATTGAGATTAAGAGTTAAGACCCTTGAAAGGAAATATATAGAAATAAATGTCAAAAGGCATGAGAAAGAACACTTTTTTAAAGATCTTCAAGGACAGTAATAATATTAAAGCTGAAACGCCACATGGAGTAACTTCCCCTAAGAGATTATTGGTTACAGCTAATAACTTCTGGAATATAAAAGAATGTGGCAAGTAGTAGCTGTAGTAATATCTGGTCTTTGAATGAGACCTTACAAGATACTTAAAATCAGCATGAAAAGATTATAAGAAAGTCCTTGCAGAATTTTATTAACATGGTGAAGAACCATGACCTTGGGGAAAAGTTCTCTATCCCAAAAAAACAAAACACCCAAGCCATAAAATTCATAAAAGATGTGGCAATGAAAACAAGAAATACTATAAACAAATGAATGAGAAAATAAAGGAAAATGTGAGGAATTGTGATTCATAATGTTATCAATGTAACATTTATTGAAAAGTCTTTTTGGTGATAAAAGAGTTATATACAGGTATAAATCACTTTTATTAAAGATTATCGCTAGGTCCTTAAGAAAATATTTAGACATCAGTTCCTGAACCAAATAAAAAAATGTTTAAGTCAGCTCCCAAAATATCAATTTTCTTTTAAAATATTTTTTGGCCAAAGTTATCCAATTAGAAAGTTTAAGTTTACAATATATATATTTTTTCCTTTTAATATAAACTCACATTTTGCCTTCATGTGGATCTTCTTCCCGGCCCTAAAGGGGAAGACATTAAGACAGTATTTTATATAATTAACTATTTATCTATTCTTATTAAAGATAATAAAAATCATATCTTCATACATATCTCTACCCTGCCCTTCATATTTATTTATATATATACAAGAAAAGATATTTTTGTTCAAGAAATGTCCTTCCAAAACCCCTTACTCTTCTTCTCTTATTGTGATTATTCTAATTCAAGCCCTTCCCCATCCCCTTTTCTTAAACCATTACAGTAGCCCAACTAGTATAATTACCTCTGTGCCCCATCCTAACACTTCGAGTTGGATTCATCAGTTTCTTCCAACTCTGCCTTGCATTAAGAAACACCAAGCCAAACAAAAACGAATTTTAAAAAACCAAACCTTTAATACCCCTCTACTGCTTACAAATTCCTCAGTTTACAACCAAAATCCTTCATCATATGACTCAAGTCTATGTTTCCTGTCTCATACTACCAGTTCTCTTTAGGGATCTATACCATGGTCGCACATAACTACCTACCTATTTGTTAATCTACATTCTCCCAACACTGTAGCTTGTTCTTTTTCACTTAAAATGTCCTTTCCACTCAATGCTTCCTATCTGTTAGTTAAAACCTAAACCATCTAAGCAGGATCTGTCTCAAATGTCACCTCCTCAGTGAGACAATGAGTCCCTAAAACATTTACTTTGAATAGAAAAGCTGACCTTCTCTTATCATCTTTTGAACTTTACCTTACTCTATTTGATATTCCTATTAAGATAATGTCAGGGTTATTCATTCTATTGCAGCGACTATAAGCATTTTAAGCTCTTAGCCAATTTTTGTTAACAGCCATCACCACCATAAACACTACTACAATGCTAGGCATATAATTTTCACTGAGTATATGTGGAACTATAGTCCTAGTCCCCAGCACAGTACCTGACATTGAGTTTTCACTGAATAACGAAGGGAAGAGTAGAAAAATGGTCTAAATATACATAGATTTACTTCTCTCAATTTGGTCCTCCCTCATCAAATACCTAACCAGACTAAAAAACACCCACTGAATGTCTATTACATTACAAAGCAGTTATGCTAAAAAAATTTTGAAAAGAAAAAAGATAAAGAAAATTACATAAAAACAAAATGCATTATCATTGACCCAAAAAAGTTAATCTCTACAGAAGAGGTTCATACAATAATTTAATTTAATACAATCAATGGAATGAAGAATTAACAAGGCGCTATATGGAAACACAAGAGGAAACAATTTAGCCTAAGAGAATTTAGGAATGCATAAAACCTCTGTGAAAGAAGGGGCGACACTTGAGCTGAACTGACAAAGATGAATCAATTTTACAAGGCATTCTAGCAGGGCAAGAATGTCAAGAAAGAGAGAAAAGAACAGGCTTAGAGACAATAATTCATTCAACAAACATTTAATGAATGCCTACTAATGCCAGACATTATTCTAGGCAATGTGGATATATCACTGAATCAGACAAAAATTGTCGTAAGTGTACATTCTAGAGTTAAGATATAAAAGTATAAATGTGCTTTGAGAACAGTAATTAGAATTTCAGAGTGGGAAACTCCTTAAATCCAACCACCACCGTCAATTGAATGACTGAAATCCAGACAATCTCTGAATGACTTTTCAATCTACAAGGAATGTATGTTCCAGTGAAGATTATTATGAAAAATTACTCTAAATGTTAGAGTAAAAACCATTTATATAACTCAAACCTGAAACTAGTCCACTGTTAATTCAAAGTATGACTATATTCATTTTTATCAGCCACATCGCATTGTTCACTCAGACCAAGGTGAGTGAACTTTTTTTTTCCTTTCCTTGTACTGATGTTAGGTGGTGTCACTGCATCATAAATTTTTTTTCTGTACTCATTGGATAACTTTCCTTGTTAAAGTTTGTTAAATATGACCCAGAATTCCAAGAGGTCAAGAAAAGTTCAATTATACTGAAATTACTTTAAATAATCAGAATAATGGGGAAAGAAGGATTACAGCAGGGAGAGGAAAATCCAATATAAAAGTTTTAACTAAAATTTTGTAGTAAAATGAATATAGATAGTAAGATTCTTCAGTTTGAACATTTCTTGTCTATATGGGATAAATATCTCTCCTATTGTAGAATACAGAATATTAATCTAGGGATTAGGAATTCTAATCCCAGCTCTTCTACTAAGTAACTATGTGACTATGAGTATGAGTAATTCCTCCCACTTTGTCTCACATATTTTACTTCTACATATCAACATCTGCCTTCCAGAATAGGCAGACAAGAGAACAGAAAAGAAAAACATTCTCCACTGCTATCTTCCTGTAACAATAATCAGAGCACAAATTTCAAAACATATTTCCAAGGTTCGTGGCATAGTTTAAAATCAGTAGCTCTGAGAGTTGTGAAAGATAACAGAAAACCATTCCATTTCACTGGACAAATGAAAGGGAAAGGTGAATTGCAACATTGTAATACATTGTTTGATGTTTTAGTGATACTGAGTATTGGCTTGAAATGCAAATGCTGCTAGAATAATGACTGACCTCCTATCTAAAAATGCACAAACATGATTATATTGTGTGATAAGACTACTGATAATATAGTATGTATGTTATGACAAAGAAAGGGGAACACTCAAAATGTAGAACCTTGTGATAATGTATGTGTAACATAACTAAGTTTTTCCAAGGTTACTAGAAAATTATACATATATTTGGAAGACAAAGAATTTGTGATTCCGTGATCAGTTGGACATAACATCATTTTGAGGAAGACCAAGCAGACACAAATAAATACAAATAATTACAAATGTTAATACATTTTTAATTCTTAGGAATCTCATGAAAACCTGAAAGTTGGCAGCTAGGGATAAAAATATGCTAGCTTAGTTATGTTTTTTACAAATAAATTCTTTTACTAAAAGTAAATACATTTTAATGAAAAATTCCTTATACTTATGAATTGAGATTTTTCAGAGAAAAAATATATTCATAGCTAATTTCCCTGATAATAGACAAGTTGCACAAATTTACAATATATTAAGAATTCTGAGACAGAGAAAAAAAAACTTACCACTTCTTCTACTAGGTCTTCAACAATAAGGCCTTGTTCATCTGTTCTTAGATTTGTAACCCACATCCATCCATCTTCTAATTCATTATGAACAATAAACATATCTCCTTTTAAGAAACTGAAAATAGCAATTATAAAGTTATTAAAATAAAAACTTTAAACATGGAAATGTGAATAATCATGTACCACATCATAGAGATAATGATTTTGGAAAATGCAAGGGACTAAAAAATATCTGAGGTTTTTGTCCTTTTTCTGGCATTATCTACATGTAAAACTTTGAAGACACTGAAAAACCTGAATCTTAATTTCCTCATGGGTAAAATGGATTTAATAAAGGTACCTGCACTATCTACATACATCACTGGATTATTGTTAGATTCAAATTTTTATAAACAGTGATTATATATGTATTACAGGCTTTGGGGGTGTAACTCCAAGAAATTGATATTGAAAATTTAAGTTTTAATGTTATTATTCTTTCAGATATAGGTTAGATTTAAAATTATAAACATGTCATTACACATATGCAAGATATAGTTACTTTACGAAAAGTTTATTTGAAGCACAATTAGCATTATGCAGATGCTTATAATAATAGGTTTTATTTAATTCATTCAGATGTCCATGATCCAATAAGTATAGCATTCTTTCTCTAAAAGTGCTAACAAGAAATATATTGTGAGAGTGCATTCTTGTATTTTTGTTGTTTTTGTTAATTTCTGAATAGAAAGATGCATATACAACTTAGTTTCTTTTCATTGGAATCTAGATGTTTTCACCCTCTACATAATCACAGGAGTAATATGTTGTTGATGTATGTGAATATAAAACCATTAGTAATTCCTTGAACTTTTCCCTTTAGACTTAAATGCCTCTGAAAGCTTAAAGGTTTCGAGATTGGTTGGATGCTACTACTGACCCTACATCTATATCCACCTCTCTCACACATTTTTAAGAATCAATTTTCCTTTTGGTCTTAATACTCACAAACCAAAGTTCTATTAAATAAATAACCACTTCTCAGACCTTAGAAAACTTGTTTTTTTCCTAGGATATCTCATGCTTCACTGTTTCTTGGATGAATTGAAGAACAGAAAAACGTACACAATACTTTAGATGTGCTCTATTTGAATAAGCATAGGATACTATATTCTATCTTAATTCTACAACTCTTATTAGCAGCAACCAATTATTTTACCAGCTTAATGGTAGCAGACATTACCACTTAACCAAGTAAATTATTCCTTTCTAGAACCACATAAATAAATACATTTAAAAAATAATTATGAATTAGTAAAAAGGGAGTACGAAGGAACAAATAAAAATGAGAAATAACAAGTGTTATTCCTTGGTCAAAAGTACTCATGAGTTTTTTGGGTTTTTTTACTTCTGTTATTGTTGGTATACTAATAACTTTATGGCACAAAAAATGAAAGCTTACTAGCACAAACAATGAAAGCTTACTAGCACAAACAATATAATCATAAGATTCATTCTGCATTATTTTGCATTGTTCCCCAAAACAGGTTAAAAAGTACTTTGTTAAATCTTATCAATCTTCAGATATTTTTACCTAAAAAACCGTCAAAGGTAAATGCAAATTTTAAAGACTCATAACTTCATACATATTGATATCAAATTAAAATTCAGACATTCTTGTTTAAATCTTGTTTTAAACCTTATTTAAATTTTCATCTTCCTAGATCAGTAGTTCTCAATTGTGAAAAGTTCTCTCTGTACCTTTTTACATTCTTAAAAATTGGTATTCTAAAAACATTTTTATTTACATGAATTATATCTGCTGATATTTACCATAATCAAATTTAAAATGTTATGAAATAATAACTAATTCCTTAAAAAATAATAATATGCCCACCTCATTACATGGTAACATCAAGAATAATTATAATTAATATAACTTTAGTGAAAATATCATTTTTACATTTTTACAAATCTCAATGTCTGGCTTAACTGAAAACTGCTAGATTCTCATATCTGTCTCTGCATTTAATCTGTTGCAATAATATTTTGCTTAAAGTACATGAAGAATATCTAGCTTAACACAAATATGTAGTTGTGAAAGGGATGAATATTTTAATAGCCTTTCAGATAATTATAGATATCACACCAAAAACTCAGCAAGTGGTACTTTTTTGAAGGTTAGTTGTAATGTGAAATGTAAAATTATTTATCAATGAATGTTCTGTACCCATTCCAATAACATTTGTTTGTCTATCTCGTACTTTGAATGAATCTTTTACCTGTGCATAATTTAGTAACATCACCACTGATCATTTAGAAAATAGCTGTTCACTGAGCTATGTGTATCTTCCAGATGTAAACACATTATACACTATCAAAATATCACATTCACCAAAATATTACCATCACTCTCATCAAAAAGTCATTAAGTATTTGGAAAGCTGTCAAACTCCTGATGGCAGATACAGTGTTTCTAAAATTCAAATTTTTGCTTAAAAGCTCAAATTTTGTCACTGGAAACAAATACTGCCAGTTATTTCCTTTGAAATAACAGATTCACTTTGTTCTTTTTTCAACAAAAATGTCAAATACTCAAGTCTGAATAACCATAGTTTGCCTGTCAGTCATTCTCTTATGTAAAAACGGTGTGCACAAAAGCAGCAGCTAATTCAACTCTCAAATCACTGCTTTTCCTCAAGACATTAAACTTTGTTAGGCAGCAAAGATGCTTTATGCGTATTTCCCTTTTCATCACATAAAATATTAAAAAGATGTGTAGCCAAGGGTTGAGATTTAGTAAAATAAATATTTTTTTACTGTTTCATCAAGAACATTCTTAAGTGAAACTGGCTTATTTGTGTGTTTCACTGAAGTGCGTGGCAGTGAAGAACACTGTAGAGTCTGGTGCCACTCTCTTGATTTGTACTAAGACACCAGCAGTTTCACCGTCTGTTGCTTTTGTATCATCCGCATAAATGTCACAGTAAAAAGGCAACTGATGTCAGTATTATGATGAAAATAGTTTTCATCTCATAGACCCTCTGAATACATGGATCACACTTTATAAATTACTGTCCTAGGTGAGAATTAACAAATTATCCAAAATTACTGAATTTGTAATTTCTTTATTATATACATTTCGTCTCTTTCTTTTATTGACTTTTCAATCTTAGTCACAAATAAAGGTATGTCAATAAGAACTAAGAAGTCATTATTCTGAAGACAATTATATAAAAATGAAATTCCTATTTTGACATTCCAGACACCTGAATTTTCATTGTATAAAATATTGTATTTCCAAAATGCATTAATACCTCCCAAAAGTTATTACTATATTTTAAATGCTGCTCGATTTCAATGAGAAACTCTATATTCAAAAGTAGCCTTAAAATTTTACCAGTAAGAAATAAATTTTCCGAACTATAATTGAAAAAAGATCAACAAAATTTTCTACTAGATTTAAATAGCTTATAGAAACACACTGATAATTTGACAATTATCAAATTATATAATCAAATTATATAGATATAATAAAACAAAAAAATTACTATGTTCTATATCATTAATAATACTTAAAATTATTCATCCATCATGTAAAACAGAAGTTTAATTATCATTTGAGTAGCATTTACAGTTGAGGCATAAATGTCATGTAGAAACAAAAATTAAATTAAGAGTACAGAATATAAGATAACATCTTACTTTGTCAGCGATAGTCTAATAAAAACTAAGTTATTTCTCCTGTCATCTTCACTGTGGCCACTCTGACTCAAATCCACAGTCTGAACAGAGAAGCCAACGTACTGGAACAATGAACTCAATATTAAAGGCACTTTTACCTTGCTGCATGTTATTTCCTTAAATCTCAAAACCTTCTTGGTCCAAAAGTAATAAATTTCAAAGTCTTATATGTTATAAAATACCTTATTTCATCAGTGTCTGGTACTTTTGTGTAAGGCAGAATGGCTCGAACACGCCTTCTATCTTCCACTGGCTGGAAACCATAAAAATTATTTACAAAAGATAAATAACCTTTTCATGTCAAAGGCAAATCAGGTATGTTCGCACAAAATGAAAGCCAATAAAAATTCACATTATAAACTCCACAGGATCATTCAAACTATTTTTTACTGAGGCTCTAAATACTCAAAGCCTAGAAATGTTTGTTTTGTTGTTGTTTTTACAGAAATTCTTTTAACAGTATAACCAATATGTTTTTATCAAGTACTATGAACAATTATTGAATTTGAAATAAACTACATGGAACATATAAATTAACTTTGATGATACAGAAGGCATCTCAGAATCTTGCAGCAATTTCGGTATTAGCACTACGATATCGGTAATTAATCTTCATTTTTCAAAAATATTTGTTAGGCTATCACCATATAGTATTATTTTTAAAAATCAGGTAACTTAAATACAAAATCACAGAAAAATTTTTTTCTTTTTTAAAGAAACTGTCAGTTTTGCTCTGACAAAACCATAATCAAAATTTAATGCAACAAATACTTCCTGAGTTATATTATTATTGTTGTTGTTGTTGTTGTTGTTACTTTAGGTGAGGCAATATTATTATTATTTTAGGTGAGGCAACCCTTGGTTGACCTCACAGATTGCAAGGACCTTGTCGGCTTACAATCCCTTATTTTTTATTTTTTATGCCTACAGCACACCTGGTCTTCCTAGGTGGTCTCCCATCCAAGTACTAACCCAGCCCAACCCTGCTCAGCTTCCAAGATCAAACAGGATCGGGCTTGTTCAGGGTGGCATGGCCGTAGACTCTTGAATTATATTAAATAAACATCAAGAAATCAAACAAGAGCTAACCCAATTAATAAAGTTTTACTTGCCTCTGGCGGTGCAACTGGATAAAGCAATTTTTCTCCTTTAAGCAAACAGGAAACATGACTGTAATAACCTATTAGGTCTGACAGTGAAGAAAAACGTCTTCCACCAATGTAGTAATCTCCACACATAGCAATAATCCTATTTGTACCAAAAAAAGAAAAAAGAAAAAAATACAGTATAACAAAAACCTTTAGAGACAATTGTGAAGACCAAGTTCCATAAAATTATAAATCCATAATTTTCAATACTCTTTTAACTACATCCCTGTATTAAAATACCACTTAATATTTTTATCATGTTAATTGTTTGAGGTTATTTCTTTTACAAATGTATATGTACGCACTGATATGATACATATCATATAAACATCAATTACACAATTCATTATAATACTTGTAAATCCATCCTCAGATACCTTTTCTCACTTTCCATATTTAAGACAGAATAGCAATTTCAGTAAGTTTTCTCTGGCTAAAAGTAGCTTACAGATCTCGTGAAACATTTACACAGAGAATAATAATAATTTCACATTCTACATGTAGTATGTTAGTACTCTTAAAGCTTATTTTAAGATCTAAAAATTAAGGGCAAACATTTTATTGGTTAACATTATAGGCACTAGATTTTTTCCAATCTCTCCAACAACAAAAAAAAATTGAATGAAATATGTGAATATATTTATACAGACTTGTATACTGGTACTTAAAAATCTACATGCCCATTTAATTGAAATGAACATTTTCAAAGTTTCAGAACACTGAAACTAAAGGGCACAAATACTGAGTCTTAAAAATGGTTTCCTGTATTTTCAATTACTCTGTATTGCCACTTTACTGCTCAAAGTTTTCTTATAATGTAAAGAATATATACTTTATACTCTAAAAGTGATAACTTTACTTGGGCACAGTAATGCCCAATAATACTGTATTTAACAAAAATGTAAACATTCAATATCTACTCTAAATCACTGATTAAATCTGTCTCTCCTCCATTATTTAAATGTCACTGACTCGTTCACCTTTATTAAAGCAGGTATTTTTATAAATAAGACAGCAAAATAGCTATATTGTATAGCCTCATAACAGAAAATAAAGACTTACCTAAAATGGTTGACAACATTTGTCTGGCTAAGAAATGAAAGTACAAAGGACCCTGGTCTCCGATCACTCTCTCTTATAAGGTAACTACCGGACTTCCCTGCCTGTCTGAGGCGTTCTTCTGCCATAGTTCTATCAAGTTTGCCATGATACCACCTAAGAGAAAAAATTAAGAGATTAGAATAAAAACAACAACCATAAAATTACTATTGGTAGTTGAAAAACATGCTACTAGAGGTTATAAATATCTACATGAAACTTAAACATTTAGATCTTACTTTGAACTAGTTATTCCAATTTCACCTCAATTTTTTTTATAAGTTTCAAAAGCACGATTCAATAATGTCATATGTATACTGCATTGTGTGTTCACCAAAGTTAAATTTCCTTCCATCACTATATATTTGACCTTTATCTTAATCTACCTCTCTGCTCCCTCTTCCAAAACTCCATTGGTTTTAACTTCTCAGTCTCTCAAAAAAATTTATTTGGTCAGTTTTTAATTTGTTTTATAAGCTCAGGCCTAATCATCTCACATATGAGTCTTTTCTATTTTTGTCGATCTCTCAACCTCCAAGACTGTCTATCTGTTCAAGATATACTTATTAAAATATCAGATCCTTACTTAGAATAATAAGAGTAAGATGGACAAATGAAAATGTATTATTTTATTATTTCTCTATATACTAAGGAACTAAGACATGACATAACTTTATTCTATTTTAGTGTCTCATCCTAGAATAGGAAAATAGAACGATGCTGTCTAACAGCCAGTGTTCTAATTTCCCATTTCGATATGAAGCTGGTTATTCCCTTTGGTCTTAAAATGATCTACTCCATAACCACACATTTTGAACTCGACTCCTCAAATATGTTAAACATATGGGAAATAAATACTACCACTACCTTTCTCCTTTTAACTTTTCTGTTCTCAGTTTAACTATATTCTACCTACCATATTACCACTCCCAGATAATCTTGCTAAAATGACTGGCTGTAACTCTAGCATCATTCCATGCTACCAATCTATGCCCACAAAAGCCTCTTGGATTGATATAAATAGAAGCATATTTAGAAATGGATTGGAATTTTCATATGGTCATGGTAACAAATCTACAAAGTACTTTTTATGAAATATTTTTGCACTTGTAACATGTCAGTCATCCAAACTTATTCTTTGGTACTTATAATCTAAATTAAACCTTCAGAAGAAAACAATAAACATTCATAGTACATTCATATAGTTAATATCTAATGATAACTTAGTTACAACTACTAGACTATTATGCCTTTTTTTGTAAGTTTGTTGTAATGAAAGCTTACTATTCTTGACTCCTTAGTTAATTTTTTTTAAAAAATTTAAAATGTCTTGAAAGAATTATTTTTAGTTTTCTTCTAAAAACCAATCCATTTATATTTGGAAATCTATGCATAAGACTGAAATAAAATAATAAAAAATTTAATCGTGGAGCTTCATTATAAGTTAATAGGAAAAACATACTTGTAAAGAAAGAATAATCAACATTGCAGTCCTCTAAAATTCTAGTCTCAATTCAACAATTATCTTTGAGGCTACTCAAGTAAATTTAACTTTCAAAAGTTTTTTTTTTTTTTTTAGTCTTAAAAGTTTAGACTAATGATCATTAAAAGTTCCTTAAAGAGCTAAAATTTAACAATATAGAATCAGGACAAAATTTTGAAATTCCACACTAGAAGTTTATTTAGTTGTGAAAATATATGAGACATCCTTAGAATATAATACTGGTTCACTCTTTATTACCTAAAGCAGTGGAGCTATGCCACAGAGCAGATTTACACATCAAAGAAAAATTAAAGACAATTTTAAGCAAAGGTCCTATTTTTGTGTACTTGATATTTCTTAAATTTCTGTTGTGTTTTATGCAAAATGTCGATTAAAAGATTTTATCTAATCTCCATCTTGTGAACTCACCATGAGACAATACAGAGGTACGTGAGGCATTACACAATTACTAATTTATAATAAGTACCTAACTAAAGACCTTTACTGATATATAAAAGAAGTATTTGTGGTTTTCAGCTTTTACATCTATGTACTCCCTATAAGATTTGGGCATTAAAATTCAAGGTAGAGGCATTAATCTAAATAAACAACTGTTTCCTGAATATTAGCGATTCCCTTCACGTCGAAAGCTCTTAAGATTCAAACACCAAAAGTAAAACCTGTCATTTCTTGATTACAATTATAAACTGAAATTAAATTATCCAACAATAGGTTTATAAGCACATATGTAAAGTTGGATCTGATTTTCAAAAGTATTTAAAATATCCTTCTGCTACAAATATCAACCTGTTCTAGAAAAAAAAAAAAATGGTCTTAAAAGTCAGAATTTCCTGAATTATCTTGTTTACTTCAAATTATCAGGGTGAATCATATTAACAAAAACATTTTAAAAGTATATGCACAGGTATTTTAAAGCTACTACTGAAGCATAAAACATACCAATTAAATTGTTACAATGCACAATCTGCATCCCATTTAAACACTGGCTAATAAAAAAATCATAAGTATCACACTAGGTAAAAACAATTTCATTTAAATTTCATATAGCATGATATGCGGCTAAAACTATTTTATAAATAAATCACAAATCCAATATGATGTAATTTGATTCAGTGATTTACAGAACCTAAAGTAAAAGCTCTATATCCATTGAGCACTAGTCCTTGGATATACTTTGAAACGATGCCTCTCAATCTTTTAACCTATGATTTTTTGATAAACATTTCACCTTCCAGGAGATTCAGAGTCTCTAAGTGGCAATTTCTCATAAAGAATCATTATATATTCTATTTAAACCCCGTAGCAAAGAAAACGCTATTTTTCTGAAATCTGTAATATAATTCATTTTATATAAAAAGTAATGTGGAATATGCCTTCTCAAAATATACCACCACACCACAGATACAACGCTCCTTAAGAGGAGACACTTCCCTAGTGGATATCTGTCTCTAAGATTCAGTTTAATAAAAATGGTACACTTTCTCACTGTTCAAATAGTTACAGTAGGCATCATTATAAGGAAATGAAAGAAAACATTTAATCATTCACATTATTTCTCTAAGTCTTTACAGTCAAAGCCTTATTATACTTCTTTAATGGTAGTTTTGGTGGTAACTATTACCAAGAAAATTTTTTTTTAAAAAAAAGAAAGAAATGCAACTGGAATCTAAATACTTCAAAGGAATACAATAACTAGAGTATAGTATGAAGGTTCTGAGTGTAATATGAGATTACAAAATATCTATGGGTTAAATCTCCTAAATTAAATGTTTTTACTCTACTTATATTTGTGGTAATTTTAACTCACAGACTGAGTATGACACATAGTAATATTAATTATAACAGTAACTGCTGAATGAAGGAAGAATTGTTTAATTATAAAACAATGTTAAAAAAGATTTTAGAAGTTCAGTTCGACCTCTCTGGCTATTAAAAAAAAAAAAAAAATCTCTTCTTTAATGTCCACAATTAGTAAGTTCTGATCTTTGAGGACTGCTATCTTTGTTTAAAAGGATATGAAAACAATTTAGGCTGATAAAGCTCAAAGAAGGATGGCCATACTGATACCTTCTAAACTTCTTCAAAAGAGACTAAGCCTACTGGTGAGACTAAGACTTACCAGAAACCATCTCCAAAGCTATGGTCAAGTCACTACATTTTGCACCTCATTAACATAACTTGTAAAACAGGGAAAATAATCTCCATCTCAACTTCAGAACAATTAAATAACTGTCTTGAACTCCTTCAAAGCAAAATATTAAAAAAAAAAGTACTACTACAAGGTTATAGTATAGTATAATGGTTAAGAGTAAAGTCTCTGGAGCCACTGCTTATGAATCTTAGCTCTGCCACCTGGCTGTACAAATGTGAGCCAATTAATTTCTGAACCTCAGTTTCCTCATCTATATAAGATGTATTCTAACAGTACCTATACTTCATAGAAGGGTGGGTTGATATTATTATTAAATTAACTAATACATATATAAATTATATACGTATATACACATGAAAGACTGCAGAACTGATTAATACAACTTCATCAATAAAACTCTCAAATCGTATTACTGTTGCATATAGATGATTAATTTGTGAATCAACTAAGCCACAATTATCTTCCTACTTTCCAGTCTTGTTTACTTTCCATTTAATTTTGGGAAGAGAACAAGAGAAACCAATCTTGGTTTCTGCTAAAACACTGATTTTAAAAAGAAATTCCTTTTCCCAAAACTCCGTTTTTGAACATTAAAGATCATACAAATTAATTTGTGCTGGAGGCACCATAGTATTATACACTAGAAATTCTTCCATTTTTCCTGGCAACTCTAGAAGGAAACCCTCAAATGGCTCTATTCTTTCCCAGTGTGAATATATATATTCCTTGGAGAATGGTAAGGACAGTATGCATTTGACATACTGTGACTTAAAGTGACTAAACACTCTAATAATATATCTAATGTGTTCTCCTATTTAAAAGTAAATCGATCTCTCTCTGTCTCTCTCTCTCTCTCTTTCTAAGATGAGAAAAGGAAAGCAAGAAATTAAAGAAGAAATATATTTTTTTCAGCTAGCTTTGCAATTTTTTGTTGAGAAATGTAACAGACAGATATGGAGTCCCTTGACTTCATTTCCTTAGAAACTACACAATCACTACCTAAAATATAGTATCTAAGATGAAACTATATATATGAAATAAATCAACAATAACAGACAAGTTGCTGAAATCATTTTCCTTTTAAATTTGGAATCACAAATTTTTTTTATATAAATATATATTGTATATTATTGGGAGCACATTTGAAGGGCCTAAGAGGGAGGGGCCTTTGTGCTTTTTAGATGGTCTCTCCTAATCAGGAAGAATACAGAAATCTATATATAGAATATAGTTTAGAATTTAGAATACAGGAAACAGCCTGGTCTGAATACAGACATTTCATTCAAACTACACAATTATTTAAAACTTGACAATTTTAAATGGAAACTGTCTACTACAGTAGAAAACAATTAAAATAGTGCTTCCATCAACAGACTTCCTTCTTCTAAAAAGGAAACTAAACTGACATTCCCAGCAGATCACTTTTACTTTCCACTATGCTCTTCCTCTTAGATATGTCACTTTCACCAAAGTTCTTACATAGAAATATACATGCAGAAATTCAGTTGCCAAGAAATCTCTTCTGTAACCAGAATCACTTGGGACTGTGTGCTCAATCATACTACAAACTTCTAAAGTTTTTCTGTAATTCTCAAAGATGCTAATCAAATTTTCTTACACATGCTTGTCCTTTATGAAATTAAATTGGTTATTTCAGGTTGGTAAGACATGTATATATAAATTTGCTAAAACTACTATATTCTCCTAAAGCCCACATATTTCCTTTTAACAAACATAGTTCCTACTGTCATACAATCTGGAATGATAAGAAAAAGAAACTTACTTTTCAATGTGAAGGGGAAAGTAAACAAAATATACCTTATGCTAAGTGATTCTATTAGGTCTTTTTTCATATTTACTAGTAAATTTACTAGTAAATTCACTTGAACAACCACTAGGTTAAGCATAATAGGTGTAGTACCCCTTAGACCAACTATATCACTTAAACTTGAGAAGAAATACACATATTATGTGAGATATTTTGAGTATATTTGTGTTTCTGGCAAATATCAAATGTGTGTGTATTTATGTATTTAGTTATATACCTCAGATCAAATTAAGTCAAAATAAGAGCAAACATTCTATTTCCTTTTGCCACAGGTAACATATTTCGAGTTCAAAAGAGGTTTTTGTTCTGGTAAGTTATTTCAAATGAAAGAGGATTGTCACATGTTCTATCCATCCAAAAATTTAGTCCATGGAAAGACTAATACACGAAAGGTGGGAACCAACACCATGCTTATATAGGCAAAAGTTTATACTGAAATGCACTCCACAAACTCTTGTTCTTACTACCCTTCACTTCCATCACTTAGAAAACAGATAATGAAGGGCAGGAAAAGCTACTCTCTGAAAATGTTATGCTCTAATCAAACACTTTTAAAATAAGAATAAGAAAAAGCACAATACCTACTAACAGGAGGCTAATATCAGTTCCTACCTTACATCCTCAATCTCATCTATGTAATTTCATTCCCCCAAAACTACCAATTCATATAGTTCAGTTTTTCTTAGAACTTTGACAATTATAGTGTTGTAACCAGTAAGTGCATAAAAATAAGACAAGGAAATGACTTGTGGCCATCTGGTCCAATGCATTGCTGCAACATAGCTGTAAACTACCTTGAAGCAAAACTTTATTTAAAAATAAACTTTTTTTTTTTTTTTAAATTTCACAATATGGTGATTCACTGGCTACCTACTGCAGCCAAAACATTTAATCTGTATTTTAAGATAGATACCTTTAAAACACTAAATTTGAAGGTTAAAAGTAATCTTTAGTCAAACATTGTCTTTTATTTAGTTCATCTCCAACAAACTATACGCCAAACACTGTGCTACATGGTAGAAAAACAAGTTAAACCACAGAACACCATAACAAGAGTTTATGATCTAGTGGAGAATAGAGAACAGGCAAGTAAGTAACAGAATATGAGGTCATATAGAAAAATATCAGTCTTAGGATTTTAGTATATACTTCTTGAAAAAAACTGATGGCTAAACAGAAACAAAGGATGAGTAGCAACTAATTCAAAGGAAGGAAGGGACTGAGAAGGTGAGAAAGATGTCACAGGCAGAGGGAAAAGTACAGGCAAAAAAAAGTAGTTTATATACAGATATAGGAACATAAAAATACTTTAAACTTTCAAAATATACTTTACAAGTCTAATTCTTATCAGATGAAAAGAATATAAGCTTGCCAATTAGACCAGACTTATAAACTTACTGGCTGAAAGTTCTTTCAGTTCCTCAAACAGAAATATATCTCCAAGAACATTTTAAAAGTTCAAAATATTTGCAGATCTATCCTCTCATCTGGTACCTACAGTGGGGGACAGGTATTATACCACAGCACTCAAAATTCTCCATGACATGCCCATTATTCTCCTTTATGTCCCCTATAACCCAACCAAATTACATTTATACATTTAAGAAATCTTTTTTAAGTACCTACTATATTTCAGGCACTGTTTTATTAGACACTGGTTTTAACCCTTTGTGCTTCCTCAAGGTGTTTTTCCTATATAACATTTTTTTTTTTAAATGAAAGTGAAAACATTATACAATTGAGCCAAAGGTCATCCTAAAATTAAAGTGTTGTCTATGGATTTCTTGCTTCAGAATTTTCTATTTCTCTATTTATTCTTACTCATGGAAATATATATCATATAGCTCAAACGATAATCTTTATGAGGCTAATACCCAAATTATTCTCTCTAAACCTGGCTTTCCTCCTAGACTTCAGGCCTAAGTTAACAAGTACCTGCTAAGAATCTTCACCTTAAGGTGAATATATCCAAATCTGAAAAATTGCAACTACTTTTACCACCATATACACACACAAACATACACACATCCCTCTTCTTCTCTATTTCTCTATATTGTTAATGGACCAGCTTCCTTCCTAGTGTTCAGACTCTAAATCTCAAAAGCAACTTAAGATTCCTTACTATCTCTACCCACAAAACTACTGCCAACTTGTGTATTGTATCTCTAATATCACTGAAGATGCAATATACAAATTATTCTCTAGTTTTTAATTCCCTCATTGATTACTTTAGGTCTGGCCCTCTTTTCTGCTCATGCTGTTTTTACCCTTCCTACAACTGTGGAAAGATCATCTTCCTAATAGACCCTTCCTAAACTATAGGCTTAATCATTTCACTCTAATAACTCAAAAAGCCTACAAATGGCTATCTATCACCAAATGAAGTACAAACTATTCAACTTGTCATTGAAAGGCCACCACAAAAGCCTCCAACCTACCTTTGAGGGAGAGAGGTGCGGAATTTAGAGAAGAGAAAGATGAAGATGAAGTTTAGGTTTGAAGTATGTTCGTGATTGTCAAATTTAACTGTTTACTGCTTACCTGGAAAACAGCATGAACTAACCAGTGACTTCTGAAAAGCTGATAATTTTTTTCACTACTAGTTTTTACACTTCTTCAAGTACATTATGAAACCAAAAGGCCCTCAATCAATAAAATAACCACAGTAACCACCCAAAGAAAGAAGTGTTCATCAAGTAGGTACCATGGCCAGAACAATGATATTTCAGAGAACATGTGTTAAAGGGAGGAAAACTAAGGCATATGCTAATAATTATGCCTCATATTTGCTTTAAATTTATACTCTTCTAGCCTGTCTTTTCAAATAAATAGATCTGGTCTCAAGACATTCCAATACAAAGAAAGTAAACATTAATAACTGAAATTTATCCAGAAGAATGTCAGTTTAAAATCTCTTATTTTGATAAATTTGAATATCTGCTACCTCATTTTCTAAATTATAATGAAATTACAAATAAATTAAATTACAAATTATCTAAGAAGCCATAGAAAATTTTGATTAAAATTTTGAACTTTCATCCATAGAAATCAAAAGATCAGCCTACATATTCATTTTTTAAAATTTGTTTGTTTTTTTTTTTAACCTATAGTGTACTGTATTTTATATCCACATTGCGTCTTAAACAAAACAAATAACCATAAATGCCAGGAAGTATTTAATTTGCTTGATTACTAATATATAAAAACAATGGAAAATAAGACTGTTATTCTTAAGTTGTTGCTTGTTAGTAGTATATAAAATACAAACAGAAGTTGTTCAACCCTCTCCCATATCAAGCATTCTAACATGAGATACCAGACAGTACTCTATACTTACTCCAGACTGAGATGTTCTCTCTAAACCCCAGATCACATACTTCTTTAAAAACACGAGATTTTTAAAAAGGAAGCTTTTGTCTATTAGCCATTAATAAGAACTGCAACATGATTCTGTGCTTATTTATGAAGACAGTAAATATAAAAATCAGAATATATCCATTTTAAAATAAAATTCTTTATATTTTAAATAATTTAGAAACTTGATGCTGCCTACCTCCCAAATATGTCCTCAAAAACTGAATATTCAAGAAGATTTTGTTTCAGATCTCCAAAATAAAAAGGGGTGCATGCTACTTATGTAATCTAGGTCAAATATTCATTGCACTCATCTGGTGTCAAAATATAGAGTATTTACCAATGTAAATCGTTCCTAACTCTCCAGTTGATTTTAAGGACAGATCTACATTTCCAGCAGCTGCTGGGCCTTTCAATCTGGATATCTCAATAGACAACTGAAACCCAACACATCGAAGAAAAAAAAAATCACCTCATCATCATTCTTTCCATTTCCTTCTCCTAACCTCTTCTTTCTCTCCTGCTTCTCATTTCATGTCATCAATCCACTCATCCAAGCTATTAGGTAGAACCATATAGTTTTTTAAGATCAAAAAGGCAATTACTGATGGTTCAATCTAGTGGAAACCTCTCTTCAGTATCTTTGACTTATTCCTCTTTCT
>NW_011888792.1:6510181-6516279 GCF_000151845.1 Pteropus vampyrus | reverse complement strand
TCCTAAACTATAGGCTTAATCATTTCACTCTAATAACTCAAAAAGCCTACAAATGGCTATCTATCACCAAATGAAGTACAAACTATTCAACTTGTCATTGAAAGGCCACCACAAAAGCCTCCAACCTACCTTTGAGGGAGAGAGGTGCGGAATTTAGAGAAGAGAAAGATGAAGATGAAGTTTAGGTTTGAAGTATGTTCGTGATTGTCAAATTTAACTGTTTACTGCTTACCTGGAAAACAGCATGAACTAACCAGTGACTTCTGAAAAGCTGATAATTTTTTTCACTACTAGTTTTTACACTTCTTGAAGTACATTATGAAACCAAAAGGCCCTCAATCAATAAAATAACCACAGTAACCACTCAAAGAAAGAAGTGTTCATCAAGTAGGTACCATGGCCAGAACAATGATATTTCAGAGAACATGTGTTAAAGGGAGGAAAACTAAGGCATATGCTAATAATTATGCCTCATATTTGCTTTAAATTTATACTCTTCTAGCCTGTCTTTTCAAATAAATAGATCTGGTCTCAAGACATTCCAATACAAAGAAAGTAAACATTAATAACTGAAATTTATCCAGAAGAATGTCAGTTTAAAATCTCTTATTTTGATAAATTTGAATATCTGCTACCTCATTTTCTAAATTATAATGAAATTACAAATAAATTAAATTACAAATTATCTAAGAAGCCATAGAAAATTTTGATTAAAATTTTGAACTTTCATCCATAGAAATCAAAAGATCAGCCTACATATTCATTTTTTAAAATTTGTTTGTTTTTTTTTTTAACCTATAGTGTACTGTATTTTATATCCACATTGCGTCTTAAACAAAACAAATAACCATAAATGCCAGGAAGTATTTAATTTGCTTGATTACTAATATATAAAAACAATGGAAAATAAGACTGTTATTCTTAAGTTGTTGCTTGTTAGTAGTATATAAAATACAAACAGAAGTTGTTCAACCCTCTCCCATATCAAGCATTCTAACATGAGATACCAGACAGTACTCTATACTTACTCCAGACTGAGATGTTCTCTCTAAACCCCAGATCACATACTTCTTTAAAAACACGAGATTTTTAAAAAGGAAGCTTTTGTCTATTAGCCATTAATAAGAACTGCAACATGATTCTGTGCTTATTTATGAAGACAGTAAATATAAAAATCAGAATATATCCATTTTAAAATAAAATTCTTTATATTTTAAATAATTTAGAAACTTGATGCTGCCTACCTCCCAAATATGTCCTCAAAAACTGAATATTCAAGAAGATTTTGTTTCAGATCTCCAAAATAAAAAGGGGTGCATGCTACTTATGTAATCTAGGTCAAATATTCATTGCACTCATCTGGTGTCAAAATATAGAGTATTTACCAATGTAAATCGTTCCTAACTCTCCAGTTGATTTTAAGGACAGATCTACATTTCCAGCAGCTGCTGGGCCTTTCAATCTGGATATCTCAATAGACAACTGAAACCCAACACATCGAAGAAAAAAAAAATCACCTCATCATCATTCTTTCCATTTCCTTCTCCTAACCTCTTCTTTCTCTCCTGCTTCTCATTTCATGTCATCAATCCACTCATCCAAGCTATTAGGTAGAACCATATAGTTTTTTAAGATCAAAAAGGCAATTACTGATGGTTCAATCTAGTGGAAACCTCTCTTCAGTATCTTTGACTTATTCCTCTTTCTAGTTTCTTTCATATAATCAGTAAAAAAGCCATAAAATTCCAAATTCTCAATGCTCTTTTAGCTATCTAATCTTTTCATTTCCCACTGTCAATATCCTTCCTCATCATATATAGCAATTCCTGCAACAGTTCTAGATATACTGCTCTTCCATTTCTTTATACATCTGTAATACTTTCAGATGCAGATAAACCTGAATCACAACTCAAAAAGTAAAATGACCCCATTGCTTACAAAAATAAAATCCAAACTACTGACATGGCATTCAGCAGGACTTTTTTAGGATTTTGCCATTCATCACAAGACTATTTATCACTTCCAAAATATATCAAGCAGGCACTTTCAAGCCTGTATGTTTTTGATCATCTTATTCCTCTCATCTGAAATGCTCTTATTGCCATGTTATTCTTCAATGCCTATCAAGTGCCATCTTGATCCTCTGGTCATAATTAATTTTCTCTTACCATGTTCCCAGCTTTATTTCTTATACTTTTTTTGAGGTTCTATCTTATATGTAATATAGTCAGTCATTTTCACATGTTTTCTCCATTAAATTGAAAGGTACTAAAGAATACTGGGGACATTTAAGCTATCTTCACAATTCTCTAGTCTAGCACTTGGCACGATATTTTGAACACAGCAAACATTGACAGGTGGAAGGCTGAGAAAAACAAATTAATCAAAAATTCCTGCCTACACAGAAATTCTAAAGTCATAATCCCTTACTGGACTCTACTATCTAGCCAAACTGCAAGAATGCAAGACATGCTCCCATTCAAGCTATTTTCTCAACCTGCATCGTCCTCCCATCCCCATTCTAGAGATCCTTTAATTACTTTGCCCTCCAGGGAACACCTCTGAAGAGCCAAAATTCCACCTCCTCAAAGGAATCGTCTAAAGACCACTCGTCCCCAATGTGATGTTTTAAATCTAAAAACCACGTAGCTAGCATATAGTGCTTTATGACCACATCAATTTTCTTAAATAAAAATAAAGTGGAACTATTACTTCCCTCACCCAAATCTCCCATACCCAAACTTCCCCTACTCTAAATTCATTTGCTGATACTCAAGGATGCTGATTGGGGAGTTGCCTGTTCAGCACTCACAGCATTCAGGGAAAACAGACTCATATCCGCTCCGTGAACTCTTTCTCCTCAAATTCCAACAACTTGGTTTCTGAGAAAGATTTCATTTCTTTGAAGAAACTAGCTTAGTCAAAATCGATCATTCCATGGTCCGCATCTCAACCAAACAGGGTCAAAATTTCTTTCAAAGTGTTTTTTCACACTAGAACTAAGAGTCAGTCTCTTATGGCAAAAGCTATAGGATGCCAAGTCAAAGAAAAGGTTTTTGTTTTTTAGGTTTTCCACCACTTAGAAGAGCCAGTCTATAATGAGAATGAGGCTGAGAGGACGAAACAGATAAAGAGATGAAAATGGCAACTGATGATAGCATTCAAATTCCTAGTTCCAGTTATCTGAGATCTGTTACAAGCCTACCGTTCCCTTAGTTTAGCTGTTTTGTCTCATTCTTTGATTACCCCTAGAGGAGCTCTTTGGTCTTTAGATCCTTTCACATATTTAAAAATTATTGGACCCCAAAAAAATTTGTTTATGTGAGTTGTATCTGTCAGTATTAATGGTATTACAAATTAAAACTGAGAACACTTAAAATATACTTAACTTTTAATTAACACAAAATGAATTATTAATATAAAGAACATTCTTTATGTAAGATAATTATTTTAAAAAAAACCATTTAGTGAAAGAGTAGCATTATTTTATAATTTTATACAAATCTTTAAGAGCCAACTTAATAGAAGATAGCTAGATTCTCATATCTGTTTCTGTATTCAATCACTTACTGTATATTTTTTTGGTTTGTAGTATATCAAGACTGATACTTAATGTAGTTACTTAAAAGTCAGATGACATATAGAATCTGACCATACCTATAAACATTTCATACTCTGCTACATTAAAATCCACTGGTCTATTATTTATTCATGCATATTTTACAGTATCATGCAATAGACATTTGGCAATATGGGTTCAATGAGGTATGAAAATCTTGTCAAGTGCTAACAATATCAAAATGTCACACTCTTTATGCAGTAAAGTACACTTGAGTTATCCAAACTCTACACATCTGGCCCTTACCCAGCTCCTGGGAGATAACTGCTAAGCCCTCGGAATATCCAGCCCAATAAGAATACCTCTGTTTACTGAAAACCATGGGCCATGCCAGATCATTATAGTAATAATGGGATTTGTGGTAGAGGGCCGCATATTATCAGTTTGACTTCTGGAATCAAACTCATGAAATAACTATGGTCAGCCACACGGGGGCTCCAGGTCTACATGACCAACTCACAACAAAAATTCTGGACACCACGGCTCAGATGAGCTTTCCTGGTTGGCAATACTTCATACATGCTGTCACACATTAATGCAGGGAGAATTAAGCACTGTCTGTATGACTCCACTGGGAGAGGACAACTAGAAGCTTGCATCTAGTCTCTCCAGTACTCTGCTCTATGTACTTTCTTCCTTTGTGATTTTTAATTTGTATCCTTTACTATAATAGACTTATACTGCGAGTGTAAAAGCTTTGATCAATTCTGTTAGTCATTCTGAAAAGTCACTGAACCTGAGAGGGGGTTTTAGGGATTTCTGACAAAAACCATCAATATTATCAGAAAAGTTCCTAGCAGGCACTAACATGAGTGTCATGATTCTTTTTAGATAGTAGGTGTAACCTTGAAGAAAAAGTGGCACTGTCTTCAAAAACGTGGGCTCACTCTGGCTTTGGTGAGTAAAGGGCACCACATGTGTATATTATATGTCCTTTCTAGGTAACCACTGCTTTTTTCTAGAATTCAGAATAAAAGAACAAATTTTTATTTTGTTTTGTTTTTGTTTTAGTGAAATGCCATGTCCATTGCTAACTCTAGCTATTATATATGGACATATGAAAAATATCTATATACAGTTTATGGACTGGTAGCACTTCAAGTAAATGATATATTGTAATACAGACCTGAATTTTTTATTTTAATTTATTTATTTTTTTTTAGGCGAGGCAGCCCTTGGTTGACCTCACAGATTGCAAGGACCTTGTCAGCTTACAATCCCTTATTTTTTTACGCCTACAGCACCTGGTCTTCCTAGATGGTCTCCCATCCAAGTACTAACTCTAGCTATTATATATGGACATATGATAGGCCCGACCCTGCTTAGCTTCCGAGATCAGACGGGATCGGGCTTGTTCAGGGTAGCATGGCCGTAGACCAGACCTGAAATTTTTTGAGCTATTTATCAATTGACATTTTTTTCTTAGCCAAGAAAAGATTTTGTATTATTTTTAAAATTATACCCTGTAATATTAGAATTGTTCTTTTAAATATAATAGGAATTTAAATATAAGTATGCCACTTTATTGCTATATTATTAGAACTTCTTGGAGCACAGAAAGAATTCTTCATAAATGATTTTGCTCTTTTGAAAACAATACACAACAAAAATATTTAACTGTATTTAGTCTGTAAATGTGTGTAGCTTATAAAGGTACACTAAGCTCATCAAATGTAACGTTTCATCCAAATAATTAAACATCTGCTAAATGCTCATGTCTGACTAACCATAGTTTACCTGGCAATCATTCATTATAGTAAAAGTGGTGTGTCATAAAAGAAGCGGCTAGTTCAACTCTCAACTCAATCACACAACTGCTTTTCCTCAAGACAATGTACTTGGGAATGCAACATGTGTATTTTCCACTTTACCACACAGAATATTAAAAAGACATACATATACTCAAGGATTGCGACTTAAAAAAATTATAATTTTTACTGCTCTATCAAAGACATTCTTAATTGAAAATGGCTTTTTCTTTTGCTCTACAAGTGTATGGCAGTAATGAACACAATGACTACCAGTACAGTTTGGTGCCACTGCATTTACTTATACTGAAGTACCAGAAATTTTACTTCCTATTGCTTTGCAACACCAATACAAATGTCAACAAAGTGAAAATAGCAAATAATAGCTTCATTTTATGAACACTGTTCTGACTTTATAGACCTCCTGAAAGAGCCTCAAAGAAACCTAGGGTTCAGAAACAATAACCTAGTAAAAGTGGACTAGAAGAATCTACCAATCCCAGGGAAGCTATTCCAACATCTTTCTTGAAAGTCCCAGGTAAGACTGTCAGCTTTCATATGGAAGACATGGCTGTCACCAATATTATAACCAAAATTTTAATTTTCCTCTCTATTCTTTATGCCAAGCCCACTCAGCCTATGTTACTTATGAATTTTTGGTTTTCATTGTTTTTATATAAGACCAAATCTGTTATAAAGGGATCTATCCTATTTCCAAATAATTTGTTAAT
>NW_011888792.1:6499255-6510131 GCF_000151845.1 Pteropus vampyrus | reverse complement strand
TTTATTTATTTTTTTTTAGGCGAGGCAGCCCTTGGTTGACCTCACAGATTGCAAGGACCTTGTCAGCTTACAATCCCTTATTTTTTTACGCCTACAGCACCTGGTCTTCCTAGATGGTCTCCCATCCAAGTACTAACTCTAGCTATTATATATGGACATATGATAGGCCCGACCCTGCTTAGCTTCCGAGATCAGACGGGATCGGGCTTGTTCAGGGTAGCATGGCCGTAGACCAGACCTGAAATTTTTTGAGCTATTTATCAATTGACATTTTTTTCTTAGCCAAGAAAAGATTTTGTATTATTTTTAAAATTATACCCTGTAATATTAGAATTGTTCTTTTAAATATAATAGGAATTTAAATATAAGTATGCCACTTTATTGCTATATTATTAGAACTTCTTGGAGCACAGAAAGAATTCTTCATAAATGATTTTGCTCTTTTGAAAACAATACACAACAAAAATATTTAACTGTATTTAGTCTGTAAATGTGTGTAGCTTATAAAGGTACACTAAGCTCATCAAATGTAACGTTTCATCCAAATAATTAAACATCTGCTAAATGCTCATGTCTGACTAACCATAGTTTACCTGGCAATCATTCATTATAGTAAAAGTGGTGTGTCATAAAAGAAGCGGCTAGTTCAACTCTCAACTCAATCACACAACTGCTTTTCCTCAAGACAATGTACTTGGGAATGCAACATGTGTATTTTCCACTTTACCACACAGAATATTAAAAAGACATACATATACTCAAGGATTGCGACTTAAAAAAATTATAATTTTTACTGCTCTATCAAAGACATTCTTAATTGAAAATGGCTTTTTCTTTTGCTCTACAAGTGTATGGCAGTAATGAACACAATGACTACCAGTACAGTTTGGTGCCACTGCATTTACTTATACTGAAGTACCAGAAATTTTACTTCCTATTGCTTTGCAACACCAATACAAATGTCAACAAAGTGAAAATAGCAAATAATAGCTTCATTTTATGAAAACTGTTCTGACTTTATAGACCTCCTGAAAGAGCCTCAAAGAAACCTAGGGTTCAGAAACAATAACCTAGTAAAAGTGGACTAGAAGAATCTACCAATCCCAGGGAAGCTATTCCAACATCTTTCTTGAAAGTCCCAGGTAAGACTGTCAGCTTTCATATGGAAGACATGGCTGTCACCAATATTATAACCAAAATTTTAATTTTCCTCTCTATTCTTTATGCCAAGCCCACTCAGCCTATGTTACTTATGAATTTTTGGTTTTCATTGTTTTTATATAAGACCAAATCTGTTATAAAGGGATCTATCCTATTTCCAAATAATTTGTTAATTCAAACATTATTTTATTTTACTGATGTTTCAGATTTTTTAAATTTCCTAGCTTTGACATCTTTCTTCTGCTTACTAATATTTTGATGACCAATTTGTTCTCTAATTACTAATTTTCCTTTAATTCATAGGCTTACAAAATTCTTTAAAAATGCCTTAGTTTTTACCTAATGGTTTGCTATGTTTCCTACTTTTAACAGAATTTCAGCAATTATTTAGGAATGTCTTACTCACAGATCAAGTCCATCTGGGACGTGACTCATCCCTTTGTCCAGCATATCCATGCTATATATGTTTACCCACCTGTTAAGTTACTTAATAGCCATCTCAGTTATCAGATTGACTGTCAGGGTATCACAGTGTGTGTGTTCAAGTGACCCTTATTTTACTTATTAATGGTCCCAAAGCACAAGAATAGTGATGCTGACAATTCAGATATACTGGAGAGTTTCCTTGAAAGTGTTTAAAGTGTTTCCTTTAAGTGAAAAGGTAAATACATACAATGAGATATTTTGAGAGAGATCATATTCACGTAACTTTTATTACAGTATGTTGTTATAATTGTTCCATTTTATTATTACTGGTTGTTGTTAATCTCTTACTGTGCCTAATTTATAAGTTAAACTTTATCATAGGTATGTATGCTTAAAAAAAAACAACATAGTACATAACAGGATTCACGACATCCATGGTTTCGGACATCCAGGGGTCTTGGTAGAGTATCATTCCTGATAAGGGGGGACTACTGTACACTCAGTAGAAAACTATGTAACTACTGAAACAAGTAAGGTAGTTCAAACATATATAAGCACACAAATGTAAAGACTTGAAGCTACCTGAAATACAAAATCTGCACAAAATCTACTCAGTGACTCCTATCCTGACCACCCTGTATAAAACTGCACCCTACCTGTAGCACCACCAATACTCCTTTATCATATTTTTTTTCTTTTTGTGTCATAGCACTTATTACCTCTAGCATTTTGTACAATTTATTTATTAATTATGTTTATTGTCTTTCTCCTTCCAGCAAAATATAACCTCCAAAGGAGCAAGTATCCTCATCTGTTTATTCATTCACTCTAAGCATCTAGTACAGTATTTGGTATAAAATAGGCTCTGAAAAATTTATCTATTAAATAAATATACAAAAAGTGTTAAACAGTTGACCTTAGAAAGCATAACTGGAGAAATGAGAGCCAGTGATAGAAGGGGATTTTTTTAAACTAAAGAATAACTTTTTATACCTCTTTATACATATTGCATTTCCCCTCTTTTTGCACATATATATTGCCTACTGGAAAACAAAAATTTTACCACTCATAACAATCATATATATTTATTAACAAAAATATACATATATAACAGCAATGGTCACTACTAACAACAGTGAGATTAGGAAGGAGTGGTGACTCTTATCTGTATTGTTCATTTTTTGTTTTTTTTCACAAAAGGTATTCATGTAATAAATACTTTTAACACTACTTATAGTAGAATAACCCCCAACCAAGAATAACTAGAAAGGGCAAATAAAATAGTAGGAAATTTGTCTATTTGAAGTCATCCAAGAGTTGCTACGGCAATCAGAACTTGAGACCCAAAATTTCAGAAAAAGTTGATGGCTGTTCAGCAGCCACTTTGCCACTTTTTCCCTTAAAGTATTTACCAATATGGTCACAAATAAGAGCCTGAGAATTCCTGTAAAAGAGTCACGTCTTCTGCCTGAGTCCTCTTAGGAAGAAAAGAATCCAGCAGAGCTCTTGGTGGTCTCACAAAGCTGGTGAAACACATATTAGAGACTTGAAGGGCCAGGATTCCAATCATAAAGGAGAGACAGAGAACTGAACAAGTTCTCCTCTACAGACATTTAGTGGATTCTAAAGCTACAGGGATAAGATGTTCAACAAAGACTCTGCATAGCAAAATGGAGTAACTGGAAATTTTGTGATTAAAATGGTTTGACTGAATTCTATCTGCCACCTTCTTTAGCAAATTATCATTCAGATCCTTTATAAATTGTCAAACACAATGTCTGGCATTTATTTAAAAATTAACATCATGCCAAGAGGCAGGATGCAATGAAAGAAAATAAGCAAGCAAAAATATCAAAAAAGGTATAATATAAAAACTTAAGAAAAAAAATTAAAAGTTGATTGTTAGAGAAAGTAATAATATCAACAGATTCTAGCAGAGATTATAATGATTCAAGATATTATAGAAATAGATAAAAGATGAAATGTAACCATAAAATTGGGACTAAAAACTGATTGAATACATAAAACTAAGAACTAAATATATGAGACTAACAGTAGGTATAGTTTTAAAAAGCTAATAAAGGAGCAACTTTCACAGAAAATATCCTTAACTGAATCACAAAAAGAAAATGGGATAGAAAAATATAGAAAAGAGCTTAAAAGATGAATGAGATATAATTTGTAAAAAGTAGTTTATATAGACATATATACACACAATCTCAAAAGGAGATGAAAAAATGAAAGAAAAGCAAAAGCTGAAGAGAAAATGGCCAAGAATTTTCCAAACAGAACGAAAGCTATCAGCGCAAGGTTTCAAGAAGCTCAGTATACACCAAGCAAGGGAAAGGGTTAAAGTCACAGAGGTATATCACAGCAAAAATGCTAAAAACCAAAGACAAGACTAAATTTTAAAAGTAGTCAGAAAAACACTATCGTCAAAGAAATAAACAAGAAAAATCTTTGCTGAATTTGCAACAGAAATATTGGAAGCCTGAGAGAATGAATTACCTTCATGTTTCTGAAAGAAAATAACTGCAAACCTAGAAATTTTTGCCACGAAACATCTTTCAAAACTAAAAACAAGCATGTTTTCAGATAAACAGAAAGTACATTCGTACCAGTAGATGTTTAATAATAGAAATACTAAAAGAAGTTCTATAGGGAAAAAAAGGTTACAGAAAAGAATGGAAATGCTGCATAAAGCAAAAAGAGTAAATATATCTTAATAAAAGCTGATGTATAAAACACCTAATCAGTATTAAAGCCTATGTAAAATGAAAAATTCAGGATCATAATATAAAAAGCAGAGGCGTATAAGAAGAGTTTAAGTGTTCTAAGTTCCTAGCATTGTTAGGAAGTGGGAAAAGTCAATATTTTCAGTAAACTGCAATAAGTCAATGAAATGTGTTGTAATCCCCAGGGCAACCACTAAAAGATCATCAGAATGGTTAAAAAAAACAGAACACACTTATAAGAGATACAACTTAAATAAAACAGGTTAAAAGTGAAAGGATGGAAAAAGTTATACCATGCTAGCACTAACCAAAAGAAAAATGAGGACAAGTTAGATTTTAAGACAAGAAGTATTATTAATGATAATAAGGGACATTTCATAATAATAAAGGGACTGATTCACCAGGAATTTAAGCTAAACTAACAGCGCATACACCCAGTAACTTAACATCAAAATATAAACCATAGTAGGCTGGAAAACTCATGCTTCTTTTACTAGTTAATAAAAGAAGAAAAAAATCAGTATACAACTATTTGAAATTAAACAACAAGCTCCTGAACTCTTGAATCAAAGAAATCACAATGGAAAATAGAAAGGAATTAATGTTAATGAAGACAGGACATATAAAAAGTTGTGAAATGCATTTGAAGCTATACTTAGAGTAAAATCTGTAGCCTTAAACGATTTTATCAAAAAAGGAGAATGACAACTATTTCTTTACCTCAGGAAATTAGTGAAAGAACAGAAAGTTAAACCTGAAAAAAGCAAAGGAAAATAGAAAAGAACAGAATTAATGAATTCAAAAGCAACCATATAACATAAAACTTCAGAAAAAAATCAAAAGGTGGTTTTTAGAAAGATTGATGATTCTAGCAACATCAATCAAAAGAGGAAAAAAGTAATAAATTGTCAATTTCAGTAACGGAAAAAGGGGAACTCCTACAGGTCCTACAGAAGAACAATTAGTTACACTATCACTTATCAAGACTTACTGCAAAGACAGACGAACTTACAGAATGAAAATGAGATGTGAATAACAGACTCACACAGAAACTGTCACTAATTAATGACAATGATAAACCTGAAAAAGAGGGTCTTTTACTTACCATTTTTGGGTCAAATGGATATCCATATTTAAAAAAAAAAAACACCTTTACCCCCTCCCTTGCTACATACACAAAAATCAATTCCATATGTATGTTACATCTGTAAGTTACAAATACAATAAAACTTCTAGGAAAAATATAGGCAAATGCATTCATGCACTTAGGGCAGGCAAGGATTTCTTGGAAATTTGTCTATTTGAAGTCATCCAAGAGTTGCTAAGGCAATCAGAACTTGAGACCCAAAATTTCAGAAAAAGTTGATGGCTGTTCAGCAGCCACTTTGCCACTTTTTCCCTTAAAGTATTTACCAATATGGTCACAAATAAGAGCCTGAGAATTCCTGTAAAAGAGTCACGTCTTCTGCCTGAGTCCTCTTAGGAAGAAAAGAATCCAGCAGAGCTCTTGGTGGTCTCACAAAGCTGGTGAAACACATATTAGAGACTTGAAGGGCCAGGATTCCAATCATAAAGGAGAGACAGAGAACTGAACAAGTTCTCCTCTACAGACATTTAGTGGATTCTAAAGCTACAGGGATAAGATGTTCAACAAAGACTCTGCATAGCAAAATGGAGTAACTGGAAATTTTGTGATTAAAATGGTTTGACTGAATTCTATCTGCCACCTTCTTTAGCAAATTATCATTCAGATCCTTTATAAATTGTCAAACACAATGTCTGGCATTTATTTAAAAATTAACATCATGCCAAGAGGCAGGATGCAATGAAAGAAAATAAGCAAGCAAAAATATCAAAAAAGGTATAATATAAAAACTTAAGAAAAAAAATTAAAAGTTGATTGTTAGAGAAAGTAATAATATCAACAGATTCTAGCAGAGATTATAATGATTCAAGATATTATAGAAATAGATAAAAGATGAAATGTAACCATAAAATTGGGACTAAAAACTGATTGAATACATAAAACTAAGAACTAAATATATGAGACTAACAGTAGGTATAGTTTTAAAAAGCTAATAAAGGAGCAACTTTCACAGAAAATATCCTTAACTGAATCACAAAAAGAAAATGGGATAGAAAAATATAGAAAAGAGCTTAAAAGATGAATGAGATATAATTTGTAAAAAGTAGTTTATATAGACATATATACACACAATCTCAAAAGGAGATGAAAAAATGAAAGAAAAGCAAAAGCTGAAGAGAAAATGGCCAAGAATTTTCCAAACAGAACGAAAGCTATCAGCGCAAGGTTTCAAGAAGCTCAGTATACACCAAGCAAGGGAAAGGGTTAAAGTCACAGAGGTATATCACAGCAAAAATGCTAAAAACCAAAGACAAGACTAAATTTTAAAAGTAGTCAGAAAAACACTATCGTCAAAGAAATAAACAAGAAAAATCTTTGCTGAATTTGCAACAGAAATATTGGAAGCCTGAGAGAATGAATTACCTTCATGTTTCTGAAAGAAAATAACTGCAAACCTAGAAATTTTTGCCACGAAACATCTTTCAAAACTAAAAACAAGCATGTTTTCAGATAAACAGAAAGTACATTCGTACCAGTAGATGTTTAATAATAGAAATACTAAAAGAAGTTCTATAGGGAAAAAAAGGTTACAGAAAAGAATGGAAATGCTGCATAAAGCAAAAAGAGTAAATATATCTTAATAAAAGCTGATGTATAAAACACCTAATCAGTATTAAAGCCTATGTAAAATGAAAAATTCAGGATCATAATATAAAAAGCAGAGGCGTATAAGAAGAGTTTAAGTGTTCTAAGTTCCTAGCATTGTTAGGAAGTGGGAAAAGTCAATATTTTCAGTAAACTGCAATAAGTCAATGAAATGTGTTGTAATCCCCAGGGCAACCACTAAAAGATCATCAGAATGGTTAAAAAAAACAGAACACACTTATAAGAGATACAACTTAAATAAAACAGGTTAAAAGTGAAAGGATGGAAAAAGTTATACCATGCTAGCACTAACCAAAAGAAAAATGAGGACAAGTTAGATTTTAAGACAAGAAGTATTATTAATGATAATAAGGGACATTTCATAATAATAAAGGGACTGATTCACCAGGAATTTAAGCTAAACTAACAGCGCATACACCCAGTAACTTAACATCAAAATATAAACCATAGTAGGCTGGAAAACTCATGCTTCTTTTACTAGTTAATAAAAGAAGAAAAAAATCAGTATACAACTATTTGAAATTAAACAACAAGCTCCTGAACTCTTGAATCAAAGAAATCACAATGGAAAATAGAAAGGAATTAATGTTAATGAAGACAAGACATATAAAAAGTTGTGAAATGCATTTGAAGCTATACTTAGAGTAAAATCTGTAGCCTTAAATGATTTTATCAAAAAAGGAGAATGACAACAACTATTTCTTTACCTCAGGAAATTAGTGAAAGAACAGAAAGTTAAACCTGAAAAAAGCAAAGGAAAATAGAAAAGAACAGAATTAATGAATTCAAAAGCAACCATATAACATAAAACTTCAGAAAAAAATCAAAAGGTGGTTTTTAGAAAGATTGATGATTCTAGCAACATCAATCAAAAGAGGAAAAAAGTAATAAATTGTCAATTTCAGTAACGGAAAAAGGGGAACTCCTACAGGTCCTACAGAAGAACAATTAGTTACACTATCACTTATCAAGACTTACTGCAAAGATAGACGAACTTACAGAATGAAAATGAGATGTGAATAACAGACTCACACAGAAACTGTCACTAATTAATGACAATGATAAACCTGAAAAAGAGGGTCTTTTACTTACCATTTTTGGGTCAAATGGATATCCATATTTAAAAAAAAAAAACACCTTTACCCCCTCCCTTGCTACATACACAAAAATCAATTCCATATGTATATTACATCTATAAGTTACAAATACAATAAAACTTCTAGGAAAAATATAGGCAAATGCATTCATGCACTTAGGGCAGGCAAGGATTTCTTAAACATGACCAAAATAAAAGCACCAATCATAAAAGGAAACAATAATATATCATTGAAGATAGCAGTAAGGGAGTAAAAAGGCAAGATACAAATTTGATATCTGTAAGATATACATCCAACAAAGAACTTACAGCCAGGATAAAGAACTAGAAATCTGTAAGTAAAAAGAAAAGTAAACAAAAAAATTGCAAAAGATTTGAACTGCCAAGTTATGTAATAGGTTATCCAAATAAGTCAATAGGTATAAAAACACACACACCTTCATTATTCATCACATCAGGAAAATACAAATTAAAACCACAAGGCCATTTCATCACCCACCCACCAAAATAGCTACAATGAATAGGATAAACAATTGCAACTGTTCCAAGAATGTGGAATAACTGGAATTCTTATACATTGCTATTGAGAACCTAAATTGGTACAAGTGCTCTGGCAGTATCCTTTAACAGTATTCACCAAGTTTATAGGAACATCCTATGAGCCTACAATTCTAATCCCAGGTACAAAACTAACGTAACTGCATAACATGTTAATCAAAAATTTACAAGAAAATTCATAGTAGTACTATTTGTAACAGACGAAACTGGACACAACCTAAATATGAGGATAATAAACTGTGGTACAATCATGACATAACATTATAAGCAATGATATGAGTAAAATATTGCTACATGAAATAACATGGATAAATCTCATAAACAAAGTTTGTGAAGTAACACAAAAGAATATATATTATATGATTCAATTTATATAAAATTCAAAAACCCCCAAATAAGCTATGATACAAGAAGTTAAGATTGTGTTTATCTTTGGGAGAGGGGGTATGAGAATTAGACTGAGAGCTGGTACAAAAAGATTTCAAGGATGCTGGTAATATTCTGTTCCTTGATTTAAATGTGGATTACATAGCTATTATTAGTAAAATAGTGTAAATAAAATATTAACATATATTAATGCATATTATTATACATATACAATATCTAGTAATACAATACTTATGTACTCATAGGTATTATCTAAAATTTACTGAGATAAAGTTATGATGTTATCCTTAATGCATGTTATACGTCAATAAAAAAACATATTTAAGAAAAAAGTAATCCGAAATAAATATTCTTTATAGTAAAACTTTAATTTTAACATTAAAGGGGAGCATGCTTATATTTTTATGCATGCTTATATTTTCAGACAGTCAAAGTTATATCCACATTAGACAATTCATAATAGTATACAGTCAAATGTCTGCACAGGTCAAGACTGTGGTAACTTTTGCAAATTTATGTTATGTTCTGTTTAACAGCCTAAGACTCTATGGTCAGTACTAGCAGCTGAATCAATGGGTGAGAGGCCCTGGCCCTGTCTCACCTGTTTTGACTTCCTATAACTAATAACTCATGACCACTGAGGTCTGAGATATAATGGGAATACATGGTTCTGCCTCTTTGGCACGTGCATTTTTATACCTCTTAGAATTTTTCACCATTTTTCACTATCTCTATTCATTAAGTAATTATGTAAACTTTAATCATATCCATCATACAAAGAGCTCTTCAATCCCCAATTATGAGAAATTATTCTAAAACTCAGAGTTTTAAGTTCCGTAGAACAAAGCAAGTATAGATGTTTGCTCAAAAACACTGCATATGACTTAATACGAAAATTTTCTATCACATTTCTATTATATTTGTCATTGATAAACAGGATAAGCTTCCTAAGCCAACTTCCTCTTATCCCTGTAAATGTATATTTATTCTTGCTTTACTGTGATCTTGTCCTCGCCACATAGTATTTACAAACAAAAAGATTACATGAAAATGTAAGTTCTTAGCATAGCTGTCTCTATATAATGTTAACAAGCCATTCACTTATGTTGTTTCAATATTTATGCAGGTTTCTGATTTCTGTGACAATTCACATCAATGTCGCCTGCCTCCAGAAGGTAGGCATCATATGTTCAACCTTCTTCTATAAGAATCATATACAAGCCTTATATATCCTTACATGTAAGTGCTTTACTAACGGTTTTTTGATAATCATAAAATGTCGACATCAGTGTGAATTAGAAAAGGGGAAAAGTTACTATATTCCACAAAAGGAAATTTGAATCATGAGGAAATTAAATAAATTTTCCAATATAGTGATTCACCAAAAACATTAAAAACAGAAATTCAGGTTTTCCAAAGCCTAAGCTATGGGTTCTTCCTCTATACTACTTCCCCTGTTAAGCACCAGGTGGATAGAAACCCAGCTACTTGCTATTACTACGTTTCTTAAAACATGTTCTGCAAAGATGTTCATTAAGCATGTAATTAAATTTAAAAGCAGAGTTAACAAAAAGTTTAATATAATAAAGACTTGTAGAAGTCCTGTACAAAATGTGCATTCTGGATTTCCAAGAACACTGGACCCAAATTATTTGTCAAAAAAGTCATACAATACCAATTCCTGTAACTGAAAATATATGACATCAAAATTTGTGAGATGTAGCAAAAACAGTCCTTAGAAATTTATAGCACTCAATGCAT